>NC_053165.1:159291353-159602186 GCF_016835505.1 Polypterus senegalus
CGAATGCTCCATCTGGACACTGTGTAAAGATGTAGTAGGAGGCATTTTCTGTTATGCCTCCCTTTTTCTGACCTTTAAATCTGAAAATAAATGAACGGTTACATCAGCATCTTTTGTAGAGTGTGGAGACATTCCTGCTTCCAAATACCAAAGTAAAGCAAAAACAAAAAATACCTTGAAACAAATAAACTTTTAATAACACACCTTGTATATGTGGCTCAAAAAAAATCAAACATTTTGTTTAATTAGCTTTGCACTGATGAAAAAATAAGAAATCTGAAAAGAAATTTGCTTGGACTGGAATTTCATGTACTTAAGCACAATACAGGTTTTACTCACTTCATCTTGCTAATCCCCAAATTTCTTTTGTTTCACTTAATGTAGAATTTTATACTTACTGTAGAAACTTCTTTATTGTAAGCCTGAAGGTATTTATGTTTCTAAATATAGAGCATTCTCTCTCTCTCTCTATATATATATATATATCTTCCTATATAATATGCTACTGTGGCTGTCTGTTTGTCTGTCCAAGATTTTAAATCACCTGTAGCTCACAAACTGTTTGACCTATTGACCTGAAATTTGGTACACATATACTAATACTACGTGATGTCTACTGTCTGCTATCGGGGTTATGATTGACCCCTAAAGTTATTCGTCTTTTTATTTTTACTTTATTGCAGAATCAACTCTTGGTAGCGGACAGCAGGGAGGCTGTGAGGTGCATGCGTACAGGCATCGTTCTCATCCCTACCACCTTCACCGTCACTTCCCTTACCTCTTCATATCTTAAATCATTCTTGAGGCAGATTGAAGACTTAAGTGCCATCTTAAGTGTAAAATGAAAGAAAATGTACTAAGTAATTGCAATACAAACACTGACTTAATCAGTTTTAACGTGAAAAGATGCTGATGAAAGAAGAGAAGAAGTGGGTTGCTAGGGTGCAGAAAAGAAGAGCTGCTCAGGATACAGCAAGTGCATCAACCTCTGAGGAAATGAATGCTAAATATAGAGAAAGAGGATGAAAACTATGAATGCTCAAGGCAAGTGTATTCACTGTATGTTATCGTGCAGTGTGCAGTTACTGGTATATATATATATATATATATATATATATAAAATCAATGTCTGTCTGTCCGCTGATCACGACAGAACTACTTAACATATTTAGATCTTTTTTTCTATAATTTGCTTAAACATTCCAATTGACTTTGTGACTTCTGTCATTGCGCTAATTATCATAGTTCGCTTGTGGTACCGATTTACCTGCGCAAATCCATGAGAGACGCAGCAGGCCGAGGGGAGGGGTGGGGGATAAGGCCCTCCACACTCATGGCCAGCCTCAGGGCGTATCTTACATCTGCTTAGCTAGCGGACAAGTGAACTACTTAACGGATTTAGATAATTTTTTTTTCTAGAATTTGCTTGAACATTATAATTAATTCTGTGACTTCTTCTCATCATACTAAATATCACAGTTCGCTTGCTGGAGCGATATATTCGTGCTAATCTGAGACAGAGGCTGGGGGTCAAGGGGAGAGGGAAGCGTGATGTCAGGAGTGGGGAGTCAGTCTACCTCTGCGTTTTGGAGTGTATCCTGCCTCCTACATTTTTGTTTATTGATTGTTAATGTTTGTCCGGTTTCACTACTATGCGGGCGGAGCCAGGGGGGATGGTTAGTCTTTTTATAAAATGAAGAATTTGAGAAAGACTGTATGGCATAGTGGTTAAGGTTTTGGACTTCAAACCCTGAGGCTATAGGATGAAATCCTGCAAATGACTCTGTGTGATCAGGAACACATACACCTAGCTGTGCTCCAAAAAAACAATGAAAGAAATGTAACCAATTGCACCTCTAAAAACCTGTAAGTGTCTTAGACAAGCACGTGTCAATTAAAAAAGTAAGCCTCTCATTTCCAGCTTTTGATCTTGAACTTAGTTTTCCCCAAGTTCTCAGCATGTAGAAGGTAATCTCTTGATAATTATGTCCCCAGAAGCAAACAAAAACATCCTGACCTTAGGGCTCCGTTTAACAGTACCTAACAAGGACATGAAAATGAATCACGTAATTCTAAATTATAATCAACATCTGTAATTCAGTCATTGCCTTCCCATTACTGCAAGGCTCCATGCTGGAAATAAAAGCTACTCCTTCTAGCTGGAGACTGGGTCTGTGAATGGATCTTTGACAGCTTGGCGCTGCGAGCAGGGTCCCCGCCTCAGCCACTTGCCTATGGTGCCAGATAAAGTAAGACAGCATTTTCTGTCAATTTTAGTTGCCAACTGGGGAGGCTGGACACCAAACAACCCGCACAAACCCTTCCAGAATTGGTAACTGCTGGTCCACTGAAGCCAAATAATCTTATACATAAACGTCTATGCGTGGAAGTGTGTGTGTCTGTCTGTCTGTCCAGCCCAGAAGTGCAAGGCTGCAGCATGAGGCTCAAAGAGCCAGCAAGGCGGACCCAAGTTAACGAGTTGGAAGAAGAAAGAAATACAAGGCTACAGCAGGAAGCTGAAAGAAAGCGACTCCTTTGCCAAAGTGAAACTGCTGAGTAAACACAAATGAGAGAGAAACTCGCTTAGCCGCTGATATACAAGATGGGTGAGGACGCCTGCAAAACGAAACCACCGATTCTGCATTTCAGTTTTTTTTCCTGACGATTTCAATAGTTTCTAGAAGCCCAGGCTTTTTACCGCACGGGCTTACACAGCTAGTAAGTAATATTTGAAAGTTAAGTATGGTGTCCAAAAAGGCTACAAAATTAATGAATCTCTAACAGGCTGGGGCATTTTAAACGCTACAGGTAATATTAGTGCAATGCTAGCAGTTTGGTGAAGTAAAAATGGATACTCTTTACAGGAGTAAAACCAAACAAGAAATACTTTTACCTCATTGGTTGATTGCGGTACAATATAAAAATTTATAAAATAGAGTAAATCCTGAGGAATTACAGTATAAGCCCACCAAAAGACAAATTATGGAATGCTTTTTGTTGTACTGTGCTGAAGGGAATGCTGTTTCCTTTGTGTGCTTGTTTTAACAGTCCTTATTTATCATCAACATTAAAACAAGTTAACCGCAACTTGTCATCAAATTTTGCTCTCCTTTACCCAATGTGGGAGTGAAAAGACTAGAAAAGTGTCAATGTTTAACACTAAAAGAACTGAATTCCCAAGTAGTTAGGTAATTTCTGCTTAGTACATATCTGAGCAATGCCTTTATGGACAGCTACCTTTTCAAAAAGCAACTACCTTTTATCTTTCATTTAGTGGGTGAGCCAAAAGTCCTTTTTTTCCTGTTAACCTTGCTACACCTCTTCTTCCACAGGCAGATACCTCAACAATCATGATGCATGAACACAGAAACACTGGACACTGCATATACTCACTTGCGACCAGCTTTACCATTGACGCGCAGCAGCCACGGTTGGTCTTCTGCTCGAAACTCTCGTGTTATTATGCCATACTTTTTCCGCCGGGACTCTTCCCTTTGCTTCTTTCCAAACTCACTTCCTGCTCCAGAATCTGGCATTTCTTCCTCCTGATACATCTTTTTGTTACTCAGATCACGTTCCATTTTTGCCTTAATTAACATGACATACAAAATGTCACAGTCTTTTAGTAAAGACAAGCTTGCTACTTATTGCACAAAGGATGCTGAAAAACCTGAATAGTTTGTAAAGTGTGGTATCAGCTTTTTGAAAAATATGCAAGGGGTTATTAAGTGTTCCTATGGCTGGCAGGTCTTCTGTAAAGAGGGTACTTACCTGCGTCCAACTGGAAAAGTTAACTTTGTCCCCAACATTGAAGGCCATGATGTTGTATTTCTTATTGGTATTCCTATAACAAGGTATAACAGAACTATTAATACTGCAAATTTGCATGGATATACAAGTTTTACCATTTAGAGATGGGCTGTCAAACTCATTTCCTTGTTGGCTGTAGTGACTGTTCAGTTTTGCTCTTGCATTCTAATTGAAATCATTTGACCTCAGGATTAAAAACAAAGGGAACTGAAGTTGGATCATTAAGGGCTACAGTAATTGCTGAATTTAATTCAAGCCTCACTCCTTATCAAAAAGATCTTTAAATACTTTCATTACACTGCTTGTTTAATTATGCCTCTCATTTACTAACATCTACATCAGTGAGGACAGACATTAGTATTTTGCAGGATCCCTGAAGCTACAGATATCCGTGTGCTAAATTGAAAACAAATGATATCTTGCATTTAGTTGTTTAAAATTAAAAATCCAAATATTAGACTCAAGGAGAAACCACAAGCAATATTATGCAAGATTTCAGGCTTGAATTAAAACAACTGCCACTGCCTGTGCCCTCCTGGAAAAGAATCTGACACCCCTCAGTCATCGAGTCTCATATTACAGTGAAGTAAAACGGTCCAGTATTACACTTTAGAGAGGGAAACAAATAATCACACACTGCCAAACCTACACTGTGACAAGCACCAGATGTTTGTCCCAGGGTAACAGCATATTAAAAGGGCAGCAAGAAGATAAATACAACCAAATTTCATTAAAGAAATGATTTTAGTAAAAAATAAAATAAAATAAAATCAGACTAGGCCAAGTTTACTCAGAAAAAAGTTACAGCAACTCTGAAGATATGACACTGCCACATACTTGGGGACTCGGACAGTGTACTCAGTAGATGACGTCCCACTGGTTCCCTGCAAGATAATCAAACACTGTGTTATAATTTGTAAGCTTTTCAGACACTTTTATTCAAACAATACATTACATTAAATGAATACTGCAACCAGAAATGATATTTTTATATGCTACTTACTCCATGTGATTGGTAGTGATGACCAAGAAAAACTATTAATCTTTAGTTTTCATGGAGAACAGAGATAAAAAAACTTTATGATAGAATACAAGCTAATGGTGACTAATGCTGTACAATGGCAAACGATACGAAAACCATCCCATTGGTTGTTGGGTAATCTCACGATACTCGGCATAATCCACATGTCAGTTATTCAGTTGTTTGCTCACAACATGCAAAACACATACATTTTATGTTAAAATATATTTAAATAAATGCTTCTAGAAAATCAGCGCATATCATAAACAGGGAAAGCAATTCACATGAGACTGAGCTTATGAACTGAAGATTCGCCTCTCCTCTTCACTCATTGGTCAAGAGTCTTGTCTTCAATTTAAAACTCAGTCCCCTATAACTTGACCTGTAAATGACATGTTGATTGTGTGACACAAGTGACGTGAGATTTTTTTCCCCCTTGTGATGTTTTTCACATCATTTGCCGTAGAACAACAGTGGTAACCATTGGCTTGTATTCTATCAAATTTTTTTTTTTACTGTGATTCAGTTGAGACACAACAAAAATAAATTACTAAATGACAACCGATATATTCTCAGTGCAAAAATTCAGATGGTAATATATTAGCCCTTACCAGCGTAGTCATGACTAGAGGAATTGCAGACCAGTCCTACGAAGGAAATTGTTTTCCTCTGCAAAAATGACAGAACAAGATAAAGGAGGTTGACTAAATGTTCACAGCCATTAGACATCAACACAGTCTTTGTCAATAAAATTGAGGGAAAAAAAATATTTATGCTTCCAGAAAGAAAGGCTTTATATACATTCGTAGAGAAATGTGAAGTACAGGTGCATCTCAATAATTTAGAATGTCATTGAAAAGTTAATTTATTTCAATAATTCAATTCAAAAAGTGAAACTCGGATATTATATAGATTCATTACACACAGAGTGATATATATCAAGCGTTGATTTCTTTTCATTTTGCTGACTATGGCTTATAGCTAATGAAAACCCAAAATTCAGAATCTCAGAAAATGAGAATATTGCGAAAAAGTTCAATATTGTAGACTTGTGGTGTCCCACTCCACTCAGCTAATTAACCCAAAATACCTGCAAAGGGGTCCTGAGCCTTTAAAGCACGGGTGTCCAACTCCAGTCCTGGAGGGCCGCAGTGGCTGCAGGTTTTCATTCTGACCATCTTCTTCATTAGTGAACAGTTATTGCTGCTAATTAACTTTTTTTGCCTTATTTTTAATTAACCTGACTCAGGGCCCTTAGTTGTTTCTTTTTCTTTAATTAGTAGCCAAACAATAAAGAGACCCAAAATGAGCCGCCACATGACCACCTCACCTGCACCCATCACACAATATCTGATAATAATGAAAGGTGACAGTCTTGGTAAGGTTGATTGCTCAGGTCACCAAAACATCTTGACGATGTTCTTAGAAAAAACAGAAAAATCAACAGCTTTGGAAATATCTGCTGTGGCAGAATGAGAATAGCAATAAGCCATTGAATTAAATAACAGGTTTAATTACCAGCAAGAATAGACTTCTCATTAAGAAAGTGTTTGGAGTAAAATTGTTCCAGCTGGTCATCTGTTGGCTCATTTCACATTTCATTTCGGCTGCCATTTAGTGAAGGGACTGAATCCTTAAAATCAGTGCTATTAAAATGAAGGTAAAAGAAGTTAATTAGCAGTGAAAACTTGTCATTGAGTAGGAAAAGGGTCAGAATGAAAACCTGCAGCCACTGCGGTTTTATCAAGTCCAAAGCCAGCACTGACATCTTCCAGGAAATTTTAGAGCACCTCATGCTTTCCTCTGCTGATAAGCTTTATGGACTTGCCGATTTCATTTTCCAGCAGGACTTGGCACCTGCCCACACCGCCAAAAGTACCAATACCTGGCTTGATGACCATGGTGTCGCTGTGCTTGAATGGCCAGCACACTCACCTGAACTAAACCCCATAGAGAATATCAAGAGGAAGATGAGACACCAGAGCCAACAATGTACCTGTATATGAGCTGAAGGCCGCGATCAAAGCATCCTGGGCTTCCATAAGACCTCAGCAGTGCCACAGACTGATTGCCTCCATGCCATGCCACGCCACGCCACATTGATGCAAAAGGAGCCCAGACCAAGTACTGAGGGTTGTAAATGGACAGACTTACAGTAGGTCAACATTTCTGTATTAAAAACCTTTTTTTTTTTATTGGTCTTATGTAGTACTAGCAAAATACCCGCGGTTTGCAGCGGCGACAGTTCTTTGATCGATGGTGATCACCTCGATAGGCATGTTAATGGTGGTACGGTTGGAATGATAAAGGAAATGAGTACCTGAACAATGTAAAGCACGTTTAAAATACCTACACAATAACTATAATCATAATAAACAAACAATAAAACAGCGGAGAAGCCGTGGATAAAATAAATAGGCTGTAGTTATCAGCAGGGAGATGTGAATCCCGTGACGAAGCAAGGAAGGGATGTAGAGACTGGAGCGACGGACAGCCTTATATAGGCAGGCAGCCAACAACGTGGGAGGCGTTGGGATGGGGAACTCAACGCCGCCTCACACGGTGACCGAGCTGCAGGCTATGGACGTATATATGTACGTAAGTAGGATTCAGTTAGCGTTGGGAACCCGCATACCAAATTTCTTGAAGATGGGCCCATAAGTAACAAAGACCGTTGAAAAGTTCAATATGGCGGCCGTCAGTGGCGTCATACCACCGAAATAAGTACGTACATTGGTTTCGGTTAGCGCAGGGAAGCCGCCTACCAAATTTCGTGAAGATGGGGCCATAAATAAAAAAGTTCAATGTGGCGGACGTTGTCGACCGTTATGCGTAGAATTTCGAAATGAAACCTTCTTAACTTTTGTAAGTAATCTGTAAGGAATGAACCTGCCAAATTTCAGTCTTCTACCTACACGGGAAGTTGGAGAATTAGTGATGAGTGAGTCAGTCAGTCAGTGAGTGAGGGCTTTGCCTTTTATTAGTATAGATTTTAATTTTCTGAGATACTTAATTTTGAGTTTTCATTACCTGTAAGCCACAATCAGCAAAATGCAAAGAAATAAACACTTGAAATATATTACTCTGTGTGTAATGAACCTACAGTATATAATACGAGTTTCACAATTTGAATTACTGAAATAAATTAACATTTCGATGATATTCTAATTTATTGAGATGCACCTGTATAATGTTAATACTGACACGGTTTTTTCTGCCATCTTGAGATTTTGTATTCCTCTCCACCGCAGTCAAATGAGTTCTGTGCGCTCTTAACTGTGGAGCCACTTTTTCAGTTCAGGATCAGAGGGAGCCACCGAATCAAATCCTAAAACCAACAGTTGTGCCGCGGAGCAAAGTGACCACTTAGCTTAATGAAACATGAAAATCCTGTAAATGGTATTGTGCTGCCAGGACTGGATATCGGGCTAAGCGAAACCGAAAGGAAACAAGTTGAACGTAAGGAGTTAGGGATTTAACTAAATACAGGTCTGTAGGTGTATCTAATGCGATTAAAATGCACATTAAGAACAAACAACAAGAACAAATGCCAGAGTCAAACCTGCCGGTGGAGTTCACGAAAGGCTGCCGACTTTCTTCGGTGAATAAACGTTCTTGTTTCAGTGAGGTCTTCGGAATGTTAATTAAGAGGATGTTAAAAGTCCATAAAGCTACATGCGATAACATCCAGACAACAAGCGAGCGACCGAGAAAGAGATAGGCACTGTCCCATGGGTTAACACATTCCGTGTAGAAACAAACTCATGAAAAAAGGAAACAAAAACCGAGCCGGAAGGTTAACAGAGTAACACATGCAATGTAGGCCCGCCCACGACTACTTTTCGCTCTGATACGTGATTAGGGCTGCGCGCCTCCTGGTCGTCACGTCTGAGAAGTCAACTAACGCAGGTTCGTTTACATTTGATACTAATTGTCAGAATTGTTTCTTTACAACAGGATTGTACATCCACACGTCTGCTTCTTAGCTGAACGGCAAATCTTCCATTCGACCTCACGTTTTTTTACGGAAATGCAAGGGGGTGTGTCGCTTAATTATTACATCAACATCCATTATCACGTGACTGGAGTGAACGCAAACATCTTTTCACACAACTTCGGACGGCTTACTGAGTTACGAGTGGGGTTCAACAAGGTATTGTGAACTGGCGTCTTCCCGACGAGTGATAACAACGGTGTATTCTGATGTTTTCAAAGAAGGGGGTGGTACCTGTTATGACTGATGCTACCTGGTGCAGACGTGTGTTCCCTGTTAAGTCACGTAATCCTTCTTATTCCAGCATTACCTCTTTGCTTAGACCCGAATCCTGTGCGTGGAAATCGAGTCTGCTTCTGTGTTATTAACCAGTACGGCGAATGCCATTCCGTCTGCACACCGAGTGTCAGTCTTGGGTTCTTTTATGCGTGTGGTCGGTCGCTTTGTTTTTGTTACTGTTTCCTGGGCAGTGGTGCTGGTTTGTCTTCTTGGTGAGGTCTGCCCAGGAGGTACTGTTAGAACATTAAGACAAAAAAAACAAAAAACGAGCAAATGACCAGATCGGGCCGTTCAGCACAGCAAGCTTTGTCCAGTCCTATTAGCCCAGTTTCTCTAAAATGACATAAGGTCGAATTTTACAAGTCCCCATAGTCGGGCCATCACATTACGTGGTTGTTTTTTTTTATATATGTCAATGATTCTCGGCATAAGAAGAAGAAAATCTACCGTTGACCAGTTTCCATCAGTATCCCCATACTCTTACTTAGGAAACTATTTTAAACTAACAGGTGGGAACCCCTGTACTAATTCCCTTAACAATTTTAAACAACTTTAATCACGTCAGCTGTCGAGTTTGGCGTGTTAAAATCTTGAGGGTCGAGTACTGCCGGTTGTTTTGGCATCCGTGCCAGCAGCCATACCACACACACTTCAGAAGAAGTCATCCATCCGAAGCTAAGCATATGTGACCCGGCCAGCACTTGGATGGGAGACCATCTGGGAGAAGCTTGGGCTGCTGCTGGAAGAAGTCATGGTGAGGCCAACAAGGGGGCACTTGACCTGTGTTCAGAATGTGGATCCCAAAATCCCAGTGCAGCGACGGGGACCCCATGCAGTAAAAATGGTGCCATCCTCCTAATCTCTCTCTCTCTCTCTCTCTCTCTCTCTCTATATATATATATATATATATATATAAAATCCAACATATGTATGTCTGTCCGCTTTTCACAAGAGAACTACTTAACAGATTTAGATCGAGTTTTGTTCTAGAATTTGCTTGAACATTCCGGTTGATTTTGAGAGTTCTGTCTCATTGCGCTATGCATAATAGTTCATTTGTGGTAGCAGTTTATTTGCGCGAATCCGAGAGATGCAGCAGGCCGAGGGGGACGGGGCCATCTTCTGGGCGTAGCTTTCATCTGCTTAGCTACTGACAGAGAGAACTACTTAACGCATTTAAATCTTTTTTTTTTTTTCTTGCAATAATATGCTGGAACATTTAGATTGATTTTGCAACTTCTCTAAGGATCATAGTTGGCTTGCAGGAGCGATGTATTCATGTTAATCCAAAACAGGCTGCGGGATGGGTGAAGCGTGACGTCAGGACTGGGGAGCCGGGCAGGGTCCTCCTCACTGCCCTGTTTCACTAATACGCGGGCGTAGCCGCGGGGCACGGCTAGTGATTCATGAAACAGAGGTCCTGACTCTCTGTGATCATAAAAGATCCCATGGCATCCTTTGTAAAGAGTAGGGTGTATCCCAATGTCCTGGCTAAATTGCCTTCCATGGCCTAGTCAATCTGGCCCACTAATCATCCCCTGTCTCTAACTGGCTATCTGTCTCATCTGCACACACCGATGGACGCTCGTTGCCGGTCAAAGAGTTTTTGACTAAAAACATTACTGTTGGTTCACAGCCCCTCCGCCCTCCACAGTATTTGCCAGATCTCATTTCTCTGTGACCTCTTTTTGTTCTTCAAGTTAAAATTGCAACTGAAGGGAAAAAGATTTACTATAATGGAACTGAAAAATGCAGGAGGTTGTTGACACGATACGATATTACAAAATGTGTACAGGAAATGTTAACAGGGGTGGGAGAAGCACTGAGCCAAAAGTATTCATCTGAAGGAGAGGATTTTAATTGTGATTAAAAGGGCGTTGCTGTAAGTTTTACAATAAAGTTTTTTTTCCAAACAATTGTGGAATTTTTTAGTCCCCTGTATATACAGTATATAATATCTATATGTACTGTATGTCACTGAACTCTGAGGGACACCACTTTTAGTATCGGTTAATTCAGAAAAAGTTCTTTCATCATTGGTTATTTCATCAATGTGGTGATTGTCCGAGTAACCTGAGTGTCAGGATGTTAGTTAAGTCTCCTTAGTAGTGAACCTCCTTGGCATTGTTTCTGCTTGGGCATTGCAGTCTTTTTGTTAAGTTCATTTTATTTAGCAGATGTACTAAATTGTGTATTTTTTTTCTTTTTCATTCAGATTGTTGTTATTCCATTTTGTGAAGCGTGAAAATCTTTTGGGCATCTACACTGCATCAGCATGGTGAGCTTTAAATGCAAATATTTAATGAAAAGAAATGTATAGAAAGTGAAAATATGTACGTTTATTTATTGAAACAATGATATGGTGAACAAACTGTAGTGATTCTGCCTCATAGTGATTGTATTTGCTTGTTTTGTTCATATGTATACATTTTTGGGAGAACATCCTTAAGTAATACTTACAGTTAAATTTGTGTGCTTGTGTTCACAATTTGTTGCATGAACAGTGAATACAAAATGAGTGCCACCTTTGCATCTGTTTCTGTTACAATGTGTAAGGAGTTCCTGGACTGTTGGCTCACTAGATTTGGTCACATTTTTTTTGTGTGTATATATATATATATATATATATATATATATATATAAAGCTCAAAAGTATAAAACAAACGATCCATCTATCCATTATCCAACCCGCTATATCCTAACACAGGGTCACAGGGGGGTCTGCTGGAGCCAATCCTAGCCACCACAGTGTGCAAGGTAGGAACAAATCCCAGGCAGGGCACCAGCCCATCGCAGATAAAATAAATAATTCACATTGTTTCATTTTATTTGATTCTAGGGTGAAAGAAAAGGAGTGAATAAGTACTACCCACCAGATTTCGATCCAGCCAAAGTAAGTAAGCTTTTTTGATATACTGCCATGGTTTATTCATGAAGGTATCTTTAGAAAAGTATATTAATATATTCATTATATTTTATATATATATATATATATATATATATATATATATATATATATATATATATATATAATATTTTACATATATATATATAATATTTTACATATATGTATAATATATAATATATATATATTATATATTCATGATATATATATATATATTCATTATATTATATAAAAATCTTTCAATGTGACAAGACATTTTAGGAGACCAGACAAAGATTTTTTCAAGTCCCGCGAGATGAGATTATTGCCATGATATTTTTAAAAGTCCTGCCCGCCTATCATCCATTTTCAAACAAGACAACAGTACTCTCACCTCTCAGTCTTGTGAATGCTTTTGTCAGAAACAGTTCCTGCGCTCTTAGCTTTTATAAATTTTATCGTTTTCCTCACTTTAAGTTCCCAATTAAAGAAGACGTATTATGTCCAAATCTTATTGAAAAATTTTGTCATGAATGGTTATCAACAGAAAAAATGAGTACACGGGCAATCCTAGCACAGAGAAACGATGAAGTCAAATGAATTTACGGCAAAAATGTCGATCGGTAACATGGCAAATTGGTTAAATGTATATCAATAGACTCTACTGAAACAGTTGGTGGTGATGGTACAGAAGATGAAAAGAACAACTTATAATATCATGAAGAATATCTACAACCATTAACACTGTCCGGTCTTCCTCCGCACGAGTTACTGTAGAAAGAAGGATGTATCCAAGAAAGGTAATGTAGTACATCTTGAGGGGATAACATTACGCAACAAAGAAGATCTTGATGTGCCATTCCTATTAAAATGTTAACAGTTTCCTGTTAGAATAGCTTTTGCAAAGACATTTAACAAATCTCAGAGCCAAATATTTTAATTCAAAAAATTGTTTTTGCTTAAGTTTTACAGTAAAAGTGTAAGTTTAAAAAGCATGTTAATTTCAAAGCTAAACAGAACAAAATTGTTTTCTGATTTCTATATTGTTCCCAAAATACAGAATCTGGGAAATACCAGTTCACTTAATTAGCCCAGGTGTCCGCTTCAAAACAAAAGCTGGTGGGAACAAAAACCTGCAGCCACGGTGTGTCCCCAGGACTGAGTTTGAACACCTCTGCTCTAAGTGGTTCCTGTCTCCTCTCTTGAATCTACTTCATTATTGGCTACATTTTGCAGAATTTATTTTTGTGGCGTTAACAATTTTGAACGCCTGTATGTGGTCTTCACCAACTGTTTTTCTGCCCTAAACCTGTAAACAAATCACTGTCTTTTACCCAAATTGCAGTATTTGAATGTACATTATATGTCTCTGTGTGTTTCAGCATGGCTCCATCAATGGATACTGGAAAACGCACCCTCTTCGAGAACGGGCACGGAAGCTGTCGCAGGGCATCCTCATCATTCGGTTAGTTTTATCACCATTAATCTTCTTCACCACTTTGCAAATGCATTATTTAAAGCCACGTGGTAATACATGTTTTTGTTAATGTTAAGATCTGTAGTCTTTTTTTAGAATTTCCACAAATGGTTATCAGATAATACAAAAATGATTGTAACAGAAATAACAAGTAATTTCCTGACATCTTTTTCACTCATTTGTAGACTGACACTATTGAACACAGTCCTTCTCTTCCTACACACAAACTCTCTATGATATTAAGAATAATAATAATGGTATTCTATGTTCAGGTTTGAGATGCCCTACAATATCTGGTGTGATGGATGCAAGAATCATATTGGGATGGGTAAGCTGTTTTCTGTAAATATAGACACGTGCTGTACCATAAAAACGTACGAGAATAACAGAGTATACAAAGCATTGGCCGTTACCAGGCACATGTGGGTCAGTCTGCTGTCAATGGAATGATTTGAAATTAATGGTTTGTCACTGTGCTGTATCCCATTTTGCCAAAAGACTATGCCTTTCCTTAAGTTTGACGGAAGGCATATTGGATGTGTGCTACTGTGTGTGAGTCATTCATTTTTCTCAAATATTCAAAAACACAATGTATTTGATAGTATTAATTTTCAGAGTGCACACCAAATGGTATGTGTCCGTCTCTCCACTGTTCTCTTCTTGATCTTTAATAAAAAGTGGAATTTCACTGTAGTGAGTCGCCTCTTGTTCAGCAAAATGGTGTAGAGGATGAAGCTGACCCTTTCAGCGACAGGAGATTTAGTTCATGTGCTCTTCCCTTTTCAGTGGAATTTCCTCCCAAATCCCAAAGATGTATGTTAGGTTAGTGGTATGAGTGAGTATGGCCTGTGATGGACTGGTTCTCCATCCATGGCTTGTTTCTGTTCTGAACCTGATGCTCCTCTTTGTCCAAAACTGGATTAAATAAGTTTGAAAATGGATAATAGCCGTTTCTCTGCAACCATAAATGCTATTTATGAGCATACATTTCAACTTGAGCAAAGCAGAGGATTAAGAATGCATTTTCCGATAATTGGAATTGTACTATATTAAAGTAAAATTTATATAAAATTTCATTCAATAAAAAAAGTTTAACTGTAAAAATCTATATGTATAATACGCTACCGTGGCTGTTTGTTTGTCTGTCCAGGATTTTAAATCACCTGTAGCTCGCAAGCCATTTGACCTCACTTAAATTATCTAAATCTATCTAATCTATCTATCTATCTATCTATCTATCTATCTATCTATCTATCTATCTATCTATCTATCTATCTATCTATCTATCTATCTATCTATCTATCTATCTATCTATCTATCTATCTATACACACACATATTCTATGTGACGTCTACTATCCACGTACGCGGTGATGATTGACCTCCAAGGTTATTCCTCTTTTTATTTTATTGTAGAATCAGCTCTCAGCAGCAGCCAGCAGGGCGGCCATGCGGCGCATGCATATGGGCGCCGTTCTCATCCCTACCATCTTCGCCGTCACTTCCCCTACCTCTTCAAATGTCTTAAATCATTCTTGAGGCAGATAAGTGAAAAATGTACTAAGTATTTGCAACACAAATACTGACTTAATCAGTTTTAAAAGAAGAGAAGGAGCGGGCCGCTAGGGTGGAGAAAAGAAGAGCTGCTCAGGAAGCAGCAAGCGCATCATCCTCTGAGCAAACGAATGCTAAACGTACAGAGAAAGAGGATGAAAACTAGGAATGCTCAAGTCAAGTGCAGTGCGCCGTTACTGGTAGATGATATTTAGGCCTTGGGGGTCAGATTCTGGACTGTACACCATGAGGTTGCCTGGTCAGTCCCCCCTACTGCTGAGTTATTCATGAAGTTATTTCCAGGTACAAAGGTAACTTTCCCCCATAACTCCGCTGTTCTGGTTGTCATGCATATTAAGAGCGTGGCGGTGTATGGACGCCTGTCAAAAGAGCTCCGTTTTCTGCGCTACAGCAACAGATCTTAAAGCAGCGTCTGATCAGCTGCAGTGTTTGCATGTGTTACTGAATGCTTCTGGATACGGCGCAGTTCTACACTAAGGCTTCATGGTGGATGTCTTTGCCATGGATCAGTTTATAATCCACACCACCTGAAAAAGCAAATCAGTACCAAAAGAGCTGTACCATTGTGAATTGGATTTTAACAGGCGGCTAATAAAACATAAGTAATTAAGATATTGTTAGACACCCTTGTGGGTAAAGAAGACTTCACATTTAGAGACGTTTGATTTTTAAAAGTTTATTTAATTTATATGAAATTTGACAAGGTAGAATTCATATCTTGCCATGTGGTGCCCTGCCTCTTAACATATTTAAAATATGTTGTTTTTTCTTGGTGGATTTTAGGAGTTCGCTACAATGCAGAAAAGAAGAAAGTGGGAAATTATTACTCAACACCTATATACAGGTACAGAACTAAGGTTGACCAATAAATTAATCTGTGCAGCAGTCACAATTTGTGTCTGCATGCCCATTTTAACTTCGCTGTTAGAAACCTAATAAAATTGAATATGATGCTGATTTATTTTGGTCTTAATCCTTACTATAGATTGGTTAGAAAAATAAATACCCTTCTAAGCGGACTAATGATTACTTGTTTCAGGTTTCGGATGAAATGCCATCTGTGTGTAAATTATATTGAAATGCAGACGGATCCAGCAAACTGTGATTATGTCATTGTGAGTGGAGCCCAACGAAAAGAAGAGCGATGGGACATGAAAGACAATGAGCAGATCCTCACAACAGGTAAGTGGTTCTCCCTCTCTCCTTTTGCTCCTTTTCCTTTACATTCTCACAGACTGAGATCTTATAGTGCATCCTCGCAGGTTAGTGAACTCCAGCAGGCAGCAGCCATATTTACTAAAAATCATGTTTTTCAGTTACAGCTGTTGGTGTTCACAGCAGGTCTTTATTGGGATTTCTTACATTTATAACAGTTAGAGCGGGAAGAATAAGTATTGAACGCGCTTACTGAAATTTATTTAATGCTTAGTAGAAAAGCCTTTGTTGGTAATGACAGCTTCAAGACGCCACCTGTATGGAGAAACTTGTCACATGCAATGGTTAGGTGTGACTTTGGCCCATTCTTCCACACAAACCGTCTTCAAAGCTTGAAGGTCCCGGAGGCCTCGTCTATGAACTCTGATCTTCAGTTCTTTCCATAGATTTTCAATTGGATTCAAGTTGGGTGATTGACTGGGCCGTTCTAGCAGCTTCTTTATTCTCTGAAGCCAATGGAGAGTTTCCTTGGCTGTGTGTTTAGGGTCCTTGTCTTGCTGAAATGTCCCCCTCGTTTCATCTTCAGCATCCTGGTAGATGGCAGCAGATTCTTACCAAGGATGTCCCGCTACATTTCTCCATTCATTCATCCTTCCTTCAATTATATGAAGTCTGCCAGCCCCACACCATGATGTTTCCACCTCTAAACTTCACTGTTGCTGTGGTGTTATTGGGGTGATGTGAAGCGCCATTTCTCCTCCAAACACGGTGTGTGCAATGACATCCAAAGAGTTCAATTTTGGTCTCCTCTGACCAGACTCTGCTCTCCTAGTATTTCATTGGCTTGTCCAAATGTTGTGCAGCAAACTCTAAACGAGCTTCAACCTGATTTTTCTTCACCAGTGGAGTCTTGAGCGGTGAGCGTACATAGAGGCCATGGCAGCTGAGTTCTTTTCTTACTGTTTTCTTTGAAACAACTGGACCTGCTCATTCCAGGTCTTTCTGAAGCTCTCCACCAGTGGTCCTTGGCTCTTGGACAACTCTTCTGATTATTCTTTTAACAGAAATCTTGCGAGGCGCAGCACCTGGTCTTGGCAGGTTTATTGTGACATGGTGTTCTTTCCACTTGCGATTACGGCCCCAACGGTGGTCACTGGAACATTCAGAAGTTTAGAAATATGTCTGTCACTAATGCCGTCAGTATGTTTGGCAACAATAAGGTTGCAAAGGTCTTGAGAGAGCTCTTTGCTTTTACGCTTCGGTAATGTGAAACCTTTTTATAGGCTATCAATTAGGACTAAACCAGCTGATATTCATTTGCACTGATAGGGAGCTATCAGGATTGCTTTCTATATACTCACAGATTTCAGCTGGTTTCGTGGCTTTCCAGGCCTTTTCTCACCTCTTTCTTCATATATTCAATACTTATTCCCTGTGTCATTCCACTTTATTACACATAATTTATGAACTTACAGTAATCCCTCGCTATATTGCTTTTAATTTCTGGTACATGCTTTCTCAGTTGGTTTGCCCAGTTGATTTCATACAAGGGACACTATTGGCGAATGGCTGAGAAGCTACCCAATCAGAGCACGCAGTTAAGTTCCTGGGTGCTGATTGGCTCAGTGACGGAGAGCAGCATTCGATTCCGCTTTGCGTTAGCCAGCATCTTGTCTTGCTAATTCAACATAAGCGTGTTTCGCTGTGTAAAGAGTTTACTTTTCCGCTCTTTTGTGTTTATCTTTGTGTGTAGTCAAACCCGTTGTTATGTTTCCAAAACGATCTGCTCCTGCCACTGCTTCTGTGGCCGTGCCCGTGCCCAAGCACCAACGGAAGATGCTAACGATTGCCGAAAAGGTAAAAGTTTTGGATATGTTGAAGGAAGGGAACAGCTACTAATTTTCTACGTACTTAGTACATGTACATACGTTTAGTGTCACTGTACACACATTTTATACAATTTTTCTTGCATTGTACGTATTTATTGCTGGTGGCCTGTCTATCGTAATGGCTGTAACATCTGTGATATCGGAGACACTTGATATCTTTAAAATAACATACAGTGAACCCTCGTTTATCACGGATAATCCGTTCCAGACTCTACCGTGATAAATGAATTTTCGCGAAGTAGGATTCTTTATTTATAAATCAAATATTTTCACAGTTAGAGTATAGAAAACCTGTTTACGACCTTCTAAATACGTTTTTTAACATTATTAGAGCCCTCTAGACATGAAATAACACCCTTTAGTCACCATTACACTCGTATTACCCAATATATTACACAAAATAAGAGAAAATAAGACATATTAGACGTTACAAATATATTACTAGTCACACTCGCCTTTTAAGGCGACCAACGTTTATCCTCAATTTTTGTGCACTCCATGTGTACATCAGGCATGTAAGTGTAGGGAATGAGAACATCGAAGTGCCCATTCATAACATCTCCCGAAAACCTAAGTTTTTTTTTTATCCCCTCAAGTGCCTGTCCAAAGTCGTACAATGTCAGCCCGAATCTGTACTGCTAAAGACGGAGCTTCATGCACTAAATAAGCTATAGATGAGAATAAGCAAGCACCATCTCCCCTGATATTTACTATGCGGTGAGGCATTGTACTGCATCAACATTAATTATTTCCAGAGACATCATTTTGTCTATTTTTCCAGCGCATCACGCACAAAAGCAAGGGAACGATGAGAGCACCAAAACTCTTCTCACATCACGTCGCTTCGTACCTCAAGCCGCAAGTAGTAAGTCTGTGATAAGCGGAATACCGCTACGCTTTGCACTCACAGGACGGAAGGACAATCCCAAACGCTTTTATATAGTAGATTATTTTACTGTACATTTAATTGCACACAAACACACACAGTTCTTACACACAACCACTAACCTATGAAGGCACCACCTCAGTAAGAGAGTCTTCAGGTGGTGCAGTGTCTTCAGCAGGTGCGTTGTTGTCTTCTTCCGCTGAAGGAGTACTAGGAGTAGGCAGTGGGTGTCTGGGTGCGCGGCTGAAGAACATCTTGATAGGCAGTTGCTGGCGCTGTCTTTTCATATGCGTGAGAAGGCTTTTGTAGGGTATTGCCATCTTTAATCATATCCAAGAGTTTCACCTTCTCCTGGATAGTAAGCATCTTCCTCCGGCGCTTAGTTTTATTGTCAGAAGGCTTAGAAAAAGCAGCACATTTAGGAGCCATCGTGGGGCTCAGATAAAAGTTCTCAGAAAGGGCATGCGTAGTGACGTCAGCGTGTATGAGAAAAAAATCGCGATAGAGTGAATCCGCGAAAGTCGAAGCGTGATATAGCGAGGGATCACTGTACAGGTTTTATTTATATTTACAGGTTGTAGATTTTTCATTTATTTTTATATTACCTAATCAATTACAATGTGTTTAAAACTGTATTACATATTAAATAAAACTCCTCAATGATCTACGATGTGTATGTTTGTGCGTAGTATATAAAAAGTGTGTTTACATACATAATTTCAGCGAATCTTACCTAATATCTAAGAGAATGTAAAGGGTTTATGCTGTATAACTGTGCAGGAAATGTTTATAAGAGTGTGGGAGAGTTTATAAGGGCTTAAAATATATAAAAATAACCATATAAACATATGGTTTTTACTTCGCGGATTTTCATCTTTCGCTGGTGGTTCTGGAAGGCGATCGAGGAGTTATTACTTTATTTGTTTTGATATCTTTTGTATCTGTGGATTACTTTGGGTTGTTACTGACATCCGGTGAAAATTTCATGTCAATAGCCCCATTAAAAATGCATTTACTGAGAATAACTTTGACGTGTTCAATACTTATTTTACCTGCTGTATGTGTTACATGGAATTATTGTGTGTAATTATTGCAGCAATATAAACGAAGTACTGTAAATTACCATTCAGCTAGCACAGTGGAATGCCTGTTTAGTAAAACAGGCATAATGGTCATCTGTTTCAAACTCATTGTGCATTTACGAACCTCAGTTCAGCTTCATATGCGCAAAGCACTTAATCATTCAACTTAAAATCTTTTTATCAAGCGCATTTATTTTGTTTAAGATTGTCCAAAATTGTATTCGTGGCAAGATTCAACCTGTGAATGTTTCATTGTAGTGCCAGCCTCACTGGGCCACATATTTTGGGTGTGCTTCATTCTGGACAAATAATTTTGAATGCTTATCAGACAGCCTTGGTGTCACACACAATCCCTCTTAATCCATTAACAGCTGTGTTTGGTGGGCTTCAAGTGGAGAAGGACAAACAAACTGTAGTTTCCTTTACCTCACTAGTAGCATGTAGACTTGTCTTGCTCAAGTGGAAGAATCCCACCCCACCACTTTCAAGTCAGTGGGTATTTGAAAAACTATTTGAAACTGGAAAAAACTCAAACTCTCACTCAGAGGATCAGTTCAAAACTTTTTTTAAAATATGGCAGGATCTAATCGATAACATTTTAGAAGAAGCTTCTATATCAGGCAAAAGGATTCTCTTCCTTCCTTGCAGCTTTTAAAGATTTGCTCTGGTTGTTGGCCTCCCTTCTTTTTCTGCCGGGCGGGGGTTGAATTTTGGTTTGTTAAGTTTGACTTGATTGTATGGAATATTATTTGCCACAAATTAAAATCAATAACAAATATATGAAAAAGGAACTTCTGTTCACTAGGCTATAGATTAGTTCCCGAAAGTATTTGAAAAGTATTCAGAATAAGTTACACATTTTGAGTATCACTCAGAATACAAATCCGAATACATTAAGGACTGTATATTCAGTTTTCAGTAACTAAACACTTTATTTCAGAGTGTTCAGCCCATCGCTATCGAACAGTCATCCCTTGAGGTCACCAATCTTGATTTGGCTTGATGTACATTTGAGACCAAACAACATGCTTTAAGGTTAAAACAACCAGTGCCATTGGGTCCTTTTTAGATTCAAATGTTTGAGAAAATGTAGTCATATTTTTTTATTTTTTTGCAGCTCTGTTGTAAAGGAATTGAAAGGTCAATTTTAGATAGTTTTGGGTGGATTGCTTGTTAGCTGTGAGGATGCAGCAAATCAGGGACGGTGTGGTGTTGAGTTATTGTGTTAATGTAGACCCTTGTCTTCACCTTGGACTACAGAACATGGAGAGAAGGAGAAGCTGGAAACAGACGCGATGTTTAAGCTGGAGCATGGCACACAAGACAAAGAGAAGCTGCAGCGTGCCATCCCATCACTAGCCAACATCATCGATATGCAGGAGGCCTGGAAGGATGACTTTCAACTGAACTGTCAGCTGCGTAACAAGTTCAGGGTATGACGATTTCTGTCAAGTACTGTAAAGATCATTGTGTTAAGTCAGGTTTAACGTCATATATACACAGTACAATGAAAATCTTTCTAACGTGTCCTCGGAACAGTTGATCAGTAAGCAGTACCAACAAAAGGCACAGACACACACAAAAAATACAGCCACCCATCCAGACGTGACAATTTTACAATCGCGGTTTTGGGTATTTGTGACTTGGCCGTGAACAATTAAATGTTCTATAATGTTTTTGGAGCTTACTGAAAGATCACAGATATTATCAGATGATGCATAAGACAAAACTGTACAAACTATTGTGATAATGACTTGTTTCATGTAAACTCTTTATATATATATATATATATATATATATATATATATATATATATATATATATATATATATATATATATATATATATATATATAAAGAGAGAGAGAGAAATTGTTATTATTACTGTAAATGAATATTCTAACTTTTTTATGAAGTATTTTTGGTTAAAAAAAAAATGGGATCTATGCCAGCTACTCCCCTCCTTCACTGCTCTCTGTCTCTATTGGCTCTATCAGAAACCTGTGTTAAGCTCTCACCATCCTTCTCGGCTACTGCCTTTCTCAAGCTTCCACTCACTTGCTGACTTCTTGTTTTCCTTTCTCTCGGTTCCTTTCCTCTTGTCTTACTTGCCCCTCTCCATTTTGTCTATGTGGCCAACCCCAGCTATAGCTTTCCATTCACCAGGCCACTAAATGACAATCGACTAATCAACTCATTAAGGTGAGTGCACGTACCTGCTGGTGCTGAAACAATGGAAACAAAAATGAATAAATTAAACCACAAGCCTATCCTGCTGTGACACTCCCCAACGCAGTTAGAGGCGCTCAAATATTCTCACATATGTAGGGGTCTTCTGCCCCTAACCCTTGCCAATGTGAAGGGTTGACCTGTATGTAGCAATGAACATATACAGCATACATACAGTAAAGAATAAAAATGATCCACAATATTGAGGCACAGTGGAAACTGTGCTGCAGAGATCTCCTTTCATTTTAATACTAAAGTGTCCTTTTCTGTTGATCAATGTAAAAACAGACACATTCAATCCATTGTAATTTAATGCTATATAACAATAAAATGTGGAAACTTTCATCATACTTCTTATAGGGTGTGTGTATGTATGTGTATATTGTATATACAGGGTGGTCCAGATCGTCTGGATGACTTTGATTTATGCAGGGACGATTCCAGTTTGGTGCGAAGATGATACTTCATGTCATCAGTTTGCATACTTCTCGATGGTCCAGGATTTTCGGGTGATTTTCTATGTAATAAACTTAAATTTAAATAAAATTGCATAATTCGATCTGGACCACCTATATATATATATATAATATATATATATATACACACACACAAACATATGACAATTTTAAAAAAGGTTTTGCAGGAATAGCAGGTCACAAGCTGCATTGCGTGAACAAATTGTCTTCTACTTGCAGATTTTCAGTCTTGAGGCTTTCATGCTACTTAATCTTAAAGCTCCTTACAAACAAACCCAACAGATTAATATATTGATGAACTCATTGTACTGTATAGTGCAATGTACAGGCAACTAACAATTGACATTCCGATATAAATGATGTTGTAATCTCAAGCCTTCTAAAATAATCCACATTCCTGTTTTCAGGAGGAAAAGAAGCTGATAAAGGAGGAGGCAGAAAAGGATGAGACATTACTGAGAAAAGCCTCGTTATCTATCCCGCTTGTGAAGGAGAATGAGGAAGACAGGAGGCTGGCATCATTGCTAACATTTCGCTGTGCCAACTGTGAGTCATGCCACAACAGTTTTTTGGATGTTTTTCTACTGTGACATTTATAGTAGATCTTTACCATCATATAGTTGGGTCTTCATCCATTATTAGACACATCGAATCTAACTTGGTTTCATGAGGGTCAAAGAAACGTCAAATGCAGTGGCCCATCCTGTATTCAACCAGCTGAGGTGGGCACATTTCACTTCTGTCTTCAGATCACTTCACTGGCTCCATGTAGCAGCACGCATTGAGTTCAGATCCTTGATGTTCACCTACAGAGTAAATCAGTGGGTCACACCTATGTACTATATATGGAGACACTCATGAAGTCCTCTGCTCTTTCTCACTCACTTACGTCTGCTAATAAGCTGTGTTTGATGATACTACCTCTGCATGGCATCAAATCTCAATCTAGACTCTCTTCACAGGTAGCTCCTAGCAGATGAAGTGAGCCGATCACCTCCATTCAAACTGCTGACTCCCTCAATGTGTGTTCTGTGAACATCTGTCTAATTGATAAATGTTTTGATGTGAGGGTCTTAGTAGCCAAAAAAAACTAATAATGAGTCTTCATTGTCACTCATTTTCTGACCTGCTTATTCCTGACCAGAGTGGCAGGGGATGCTAGAGCCTATCCCAGGTAGCATACGGCGCAAGGTAAGAACAGTCCCCTGGATGGGGCACCAGTCCATCACAGGGTGAACACACACACCAGGGCCAAGTTACCATCACCAGTTCACCTAAACTGCATGTCTTTGGACTGTGGGCAGAAACTGGACCACCTGGAGGAAACCCACACAGACACAGCGAGAACATGCAAACGCCACACAAGGAAGGACCTTGGACATGAACCCTGGTCTCCTTACTGCGAGGCAACAGCACCACCACAGTGCTGCCCCAAGTCTTTATTGTAAAGTTGTAAAATATAAGGAGGGATATTTCAGACAAAGGTAATTATATAAATATGAAATATATAAATAAAGAAATAAATATATTGTGGAACATAATATTAAATAAAGAATCAATGATATCTGAGCATATAATTAAGTGGCTGCTTTGCACGTTAATTCTGGGCAATTTTTTCATGCACTCCTGTTCACCACAGACACACTCTATCACAACTATGATAATTCTTTACATTTATATTGCGCTTTTCTCATTACTCAAAGAGCTTCAGGGAATGGGGAGACACTTCAACAAACACCAATGTGTAGCATCCACCTGGATGATGTGATGGCAGCCATTTTTGTGCCAGTGTGTTCAACACACATTAGCTGTAAGGTGGTGAGAGAGAGAGAGCAAGTTAGAGACAGGGGATGATTAGGGGACCAAAATGACTAAGCAGTGGAGGACAATTGAGCCAGGACATTGTGATACCCCCAACTCTTTACAAAGGACGTCCAGGGGTCTTTTATGGCCAGAGAGAGTCAGGACTTCAGTTTTACATCTCATCTGAAGGACGACGCCATTTTTACAGCATAGTGTCCTCCATCACTGCACTTAGGGCATTGGGATCCCTATTCAGACCACAGGCTAAGCGCCACCTGCTGGCCTCATCAACACCTCTTCCAGCAGCTACCCAGGCTTTCCTAGATGATCTCTAAGTGCTGACCAGGCCTGCACATGCTTAGTTAGCTTCAGGTGCATGACCTTTGAGTAGCGAAAATTCATCAATCAAAAATCAGCACCCGCTAGAGCCCACCTTCTCAACCATTGTAGTTCATGTTGTGTGCAGTGTCACTGAAATATATAAATGAAGCAATAATTTAATAAGTATATAAGTAAGTAAATATATTCCATCAGTAACGGCGCACTACCCGATAACATGCAGTGAATACACTTGACTTGAGAATTCCTAGTTTTCATCCTCTTTCTCTGTACGTTTATCATTCGTTTGTTCAGAGGTTGATGCGCTTGCTGCTTCCTGAGCAGCTCTGCTTTTCTCCACCCTAGCGGCCCGCTTCTTCTCTTCTTTCGTCAGCATCTTTTTGTGTTAAAACTGATTAACTCCGTGTTTGTGTTGCAAGTACGTTTTCCTTAATGTTTCACGTAAGCTGGCACTTAAGTGTTCAATCTACCTCAAGAATGAATTAAGATATGAAGAGGGAGAGGCAGTGACAGCAAAGGTGGTAGGGAATGAGAACAGTGCCCATAAGCATGTGCCACACGGCCGCCCTGCTGGCCACTGCCGAGAGTCAATTCTACAATAAAATAAAAAGAGGAATAACCTTGGAGGTCAATCATCACCCCGAAAGCGGACTGTAGACGTCACATAGTATATAAGTACCAAATTTCAGGTCAATCGGTCAAACGATTTGTGAGCTGCAGGTGATTTAAAATCCTGGACAGACAAACGAACAGCCATGGTAGCGTATTGTATAGAGGGTGGTCCAGATGTAATTCTGCAGTTTTCATTACGCTGTAACTTATTAAGTTTATTACATAGAACATCACTCGAAAAATCCCGGACCATCAAGAAGTGTGTGAACTGACGACATGAAGAATCGTCTTCGCGCCGAACTGGAATCGTCCCGCCATAAATCAGAGTCATACAGACGATCTGGATCTGCATAATTAGATCTGAACCACCCTGTATATGGATGTTGCATTTAATTATTTGCGCTCACGTGTAACTGTCTTTATTTATTGTCACATTTCACAAAACGTATTTGCTCATTTCTTTATTTTGTTGTAAATATTCCTCCATATACTTAGTTAAAAATGTTGTACTTCTTTAGTGGTTAAAAATAGCTCATAAAAGTTACGCAGAAATGATTTACAGAGACTAATCATTTAAAGGATTAAACTTAAACAAAAGACCTGCTACATTTTACCTTAATCTGCTAACTAGCTTCTCCCTTATTTTATAACAGCTCTCGAGGATAAACAGAAGATGAAACGAAAGGAAATCACTGAGCGCCCCTGGTTTTTGACATCCCCTACCGACAAAACTGCTGGAACCCTAAAGAAGCTGGGGCTCATTGGCAAAGGCAGCATTGGCAGCATTGGCAAAACTGTGCTAAGCAAGCCCACCACTTGCACACTTGGCATCATCCGGAGGAAATCTGTAGATACCGGAGGGCCTGATGGCACAGATGCAGCAAACTCGGCAGAAGGAAGAGATGCAGAAGAGACCAATGTGTCCTCTACACACGAGCCAGTGGTGCCTGACGGTGAGATCACAGATAATCCATGTGAGGGACAGTCTGCAGATTCTGTGGCAAAGGTTGACGATGGTTACCAGGCCGAGGACGACAACAGCACCGCATCTTCAGTTAACCTCTCATCTCTCGTGCCCGATTATTCAGACTCTGGTTCAGACCCTGAAGCCTGATTAACAAAACATCGCTTTTAACTTCCTAAATGAACAGTGTGGGGATCTTCTGAGATGTGAATACATAAAAGTGCAGAGGCTTTACGTTTTCAGTCTGTTTGGCCGATGACTTGAAATGGACGTTGGTAAGTTTGATGTCAGAGGTGGCCTTAGAAACATGACGAGTTAAAGCAAGAAGAGGTTAACAGCAGACAGGTAAGGACAGATAAACAATGGGGATGGGAGATCTCATCTGGAAATCAAGTCTTGTGGTGGGCCGCTAACTGAATTAGCAGAGGGAGGTAAGAGGAAGCTTCAGGGGCAAAACAAACTTCTGCTTTTTCGCCTTTTGATGTTAACAGTGTAACAGACTGAAGCTGCGATGAGAAAAGGCACACTGGCCCAGAACATTTCTTGGTCATTTTTTTCTGTTGTCTTGTCCACAGTAATCTGCTGTTCTGATTGGTTGGCTGTATGTGAATCAGATCATCACAGATGTTTACCTTGTGGTTCACAAATAAAAGAATCTTGAAAAGGTCAACTGCTTTCAGATGCTGCCACCTAGCAGAGCCTGGAGAATGAAGTGCTTGTGAGATTTACAGAGCAACTGTGTTTAAAAGTCATGTCGTATTTTTTTTTTTCTTCCTTCAGTCGTAGTCTTTGCGTACGTAATCTTTTCTGACAGCCACTAATGTGATGCCTGATGGAACCAGAGCTGTACGAAGGGTTCACTAGTACAGCGAGTTCAGACACAATCTCTGCCCTTTTCTCTTGTTCCATTCTGTCATGTTATGTAAAACATGAGACATCAGACAGACGAGACTCTTATTTGTTTGTGAGGTCCACCATAACCTGTTGCATTATATGCTTTCTACTGTACTTTCAAATGAGCGGTCATGGGTTGTCCTCTCTCATGTCCACAGATCTGCCCCTACGAATAAAGACAAAATCAATTTGATTTCCTTGGGGCTAGTCGAGGGCTATTTGGATTGACTCCCTGGGATTGTTAGACCAGGGGTCGCCAACTCCGGTCCCGGAGGACCACCGTGGCTGCAGGTTTTCATTCTAACCCTTTTTTAATGAGTGCCCTGTTTGTGCTGCTAATTAACTTCTTGTGAATTCATTTTAATTGACTTGTAGTTTAAGATTTGTTCCCCAGAATTGCTTCAGTTCTTTCCTTAAGTGGCACCCAAACAGAAATAACATGTGAACTGAGTGAACCAACAGAAGACCAACTAGGTCAGGGCCTCAAACTCCAACCAATTTCACTCCAACCAGCTGCTTAATGAGGCGCCGATTCTTGTCGTTAATTAAACTCGTTCTTTAATTCCATGGCTTGTTGCTGCTCTCATTGTACAATAGCAGACATTTCTGAAATTGTCGATTTTCTCTTTTCTAAGAGCTCTGTTAAAATGTTTTGGGGACCTGAGCAGATCAACATTCCTGAGACCTTCATCGTTCTTTATTTTCAGATACTGTATGATGGACGGCAGTTGTTTTGGCTCATTTTGTATCTCATTATTGTTTGGCTGCTAATTAAGGAAAAAGAAACAATTGAGGGGTCTGAGTCTTCAAGAGCAAATCAATTACAATGAATTCAAAAGAAGTTAATTAGCAGCAAAAGCAGGTCACTCATTAAGAAAAGGGTTAGAATGAAAACCTGAAGCCACAGTGGTCCTCCAGGACCTAACAAACCCAGGGAGTCAATCCAACTAGCCCTCAACTAGCCCTCAACTCACCACAAGGAAATCAAACCGATGTTGTCTTTTATCGTAGGGGCAGATCTGTGCACATGAGAGTGGACAACCCATGACTACTCATTTGAAAGTACAGTAGAAAGCATATAATGCAACAGCGAGGAATACGGAACGCACGGGTATTGTGGACCTCACAAACAGATGAGTCTTGTCTGTCTGATGTCTCACGTTTTAAATAATATAACAGAATGGAAAAAGAGAAAAGGGCAGAGATTGTGGCTGAACTCACTGCACCAGTGAACCCTTCGTACAGCTCTGGCTCCATCAGGCATCACAGTAGTGGCTGTCAGAAAAGGGAGGACATGAATATGCGGGAAAGTCATCCCTAGATTTGTCACACCCAGTGACTTTCAGTCCCGCAAGTTTACATGGCCTGGCGGCGAGATCTGACAAACCCCACGGCTAGAAGTCACAATGTAACATTGGCTTTTAACATTTTTAATAGTGAAAATCACAGCAAAAAGTAGGGCTCAACTTTAGGTGGAGTTATCCATGAATGAAGACAATCGCACAGGTTTATTAACTAAAAGAAATTGTTTTCATTTTTACAACAAATTTCATACATAAAAAAAAAAAAAAAAGATTACAGTTCTCAAAAATACCCAAAAGCACTCTAGTCCACCGTCTCTTCCTCATCAGACTGTTTCCCCCATAACTGTACGTTTCCCTCCATTGCAGTAAGAAGTTTCGACTCCCGGGGGTGAAAGGACAACGACTGAACGACGCCACTTCCAATGGAAAAGGCCAGTGCTAGGGAACCCTGGGAAAGAAGAGAAGGAAGGATAATTAACATTTGTAAATACCCCGAGTGGTCAGTTAACTACAGTAGGTCCTTCTGTCCAGGAGTGGGTATGAATTCTTTTTCATAGCTTTGAGAAAGTGTGCAAACATATATGCTGTGGGTATGAATTATTTTTCATAGCTTTGAGAATGTGTGCAAACATATATGCTGAAGTTTATAACACACTGGTGAGGCCTCATCTGGAGTCCTGTGTGCAGTTTTGGTCTGCAGGCTACAAAAAGGACATAACAGCACAGGAGAAGGTCCAGAGAAGAGCAACCAGGCTGATTCAGGACTACAGGGGTTGAAACTGAATGTCAGTAAATGTAAAGTACGACATGCAGGAAGGAAAAATGTGAGGTCTGAATACAAAATGGGGGGTCTGACGAATTGTGAGGAAAGATCAGAAGAGCTGAACCTTCTCAGTTTAAGAAAAAGGAGATGAAGAGGAGACCTGATGTGTGGACTACAAGTCCAATGTGTGCTTTATAACACACTGGTGAGGTCTCAGCTGGAGTCCTGGGTGCAGTTTTGGTCTCCAGGCTACGTAAAGGAAAAAGCAGCACAAGAAAAGGTCCAGAGAAGAGCGACAAGGCTGATTCAGGGCTAAAGGGGAGGAGTTATGAGGAAAGATGAAAACAGCCGAGCCTTTACAGGAGATGAAGAATAGACCTGACTGAAGTGTGTAAAATGATGAAGGGAATCGAGATGGTGACTTTGAAATGAATTCATCAAGAACACGGGGACACAGCTTGAAACTTGTGAAGGGGAAATTTCACACAAACCTTAGGAAGTTTTTCTTTACCAAGAGAACCAAAGGCACTTGGAATAAGTGGACCAAGTAGTCTGGTGGACAGGAGAACGTTGGGGGCTTTGAAAACTGAAAATTAAGCGGATGGGAACAGCGAGCTTTGTTGGGCTTGAACGGCCTGCTCTCGTCAGTTTGTTCTTGTGTTCTGATTCCTTGAGGGGTTTCTGCTTACTGACCCGACAGCCCACGTTTTGGGCCAAACCTTACATTCCACCATCCTGCCCTTGCTGTGTGTAAGCTTGACCCAAAAAAAAAAAAAAGTCAAGTCAAGAGTCAAGTGCCTAATTAAAATGAACAAACGTGGCTATACATATTGGGACCCTTTCACTTAAACAAAAACCTCCTCACAGTTTTCCAAGTTCAGTCCTAGGCAGACAGACGTTGGATTTTATATGTAAATATAAAAATAGTGGCCTACACATGTTGGTACCCAGATTCTCGGTCACCAACGAACTCGGCCTTCTTCTTATAATTAATTTGAAAGGAGTGCCTGGGCCTCAGTAAGCTTTACAGACATTGTAAAATCACAAAGGCTCACCTCCACAAGGTCCCAGAAGTACACCTTCCCATCTTCTGAGCAGCTTCCCACGTGAGTGTCTTTGTCCGAGAAACAGCAGTCCAGCTTGTACTTGCTGTTTTTATGGCCGGTGTATCTAAGCCCAGGAGGAAACATACGCAAAGATAAAAACAAAATGGTGGAGGGGCTCCTCGAGCTTACCCCTTTATGAGGGCAGAGCCAAAAACAGGCAACCAAACAACGTCACGCGTAAAGATGGCACCCTTACTCTCCAAGGAGCTCCCCTGTGTCTTTGTCGATTAGCCGTAGTGTAGAATCCAAACTGGAGGAGAGCATGCACTGGCCATCTTTACTGAAGCTCACACTTGTGACTGGACCTGGTGAGACAAAGAACGAGAGAGAGTGTGGGAGAGGAAGAGAAAAAGAGAGAAAGTGAAAGTAAGAGAGAAAGAAAAAGAAAGTGAGTTTGAGAGACAGTAAGAAAGAGAGTACGAGAGAGTTTGAGAGAAAAAGAGAGTGAGAGTAAGAGAAAGAAAGAAAGAGGGCACAATGAGGAGCTTTGAGAACTCAACTGCTCAATTCCCCTAAAAATCGGCGGTCACCAAAACAACAACAACATTTATTTGCTGAGCACGTTTTCCTACAAGTGGTGTTGCTCAAAGTGATTACAGGATGAAGAAAGAAAAGTTTATAAAAAATAGAAATATGATACCGAATAATAAAGAATAAAGTACGGTCTGATGGCCAGGAGGATAGAAAAAAAAAAAAACTCCAGGGGCTGAAGAAAACAAAATCTGCAGGGGTTCCAAGGCCACAAGACCACTCGGCCAGCCCCCCCGGGACTTCTGCCAAACATAAATGATCTTAATCAGTCTTTATGGTTTTCAGGCTTCACGTGAAAGAATTTGATGATGATGATGGTCATGTCCATCCATCAATGCAGGGACTGCATGGTGCCCTGATCAGGTGAAGACGACACAAAGACTCGATGGCTGCTCTTGTGTCTGTTCGTTCAGCCTGTGATAAATTGGCGCCTTGCCCTGGGATTTTTCCCAATGCCTGCCGGGATTGGCTTCGCTTTGCCAAGAGCTCACTCTGGATGAGCGTGTTTAGAAAAATGGATGGATACTCAATATGCGCTCCCATGTTAACATGTGGCGCTGAGGGTGGGCTAAGGGATTGTGGCCTACAGAACTGTCACACTCCCACCCATAACAGCTGCCAAGGTGCAGAAACAAGAAAGTATGAGATGCTATAAACCCACGAGACACCCATTTTAGCTTGTGTACAACAAGCTCCTCTGTTTTAAGGTCTCAAGTGCCTGAAACACTTACTGTCAATGAAGTCGGAGAACAGCTGCCCCACGCGCAGGTCGTATCGACGCACTCGGCCATCCACCGATCTGGAAAAGCAGAGCGGGTTTTCAGAATCAGTGGTCGGATGTACAGAAGGGTGAGAGTCGAGGAAAGCTCCCCGATACAATCTGCCCGAGTCAGAGATGAAAGGCACACAAACCCTGTTAGTATCTCCTGCTCAGACACTTGCAGACTGGAGACGCCGTCTTTCGCTTCGTCCATAATCTGTATGGGCTCTGGTCGACGGGACCGCGTGTCCCAGCAGCGAACAGAAGAGTCAATGGAGCCTGGAAGCCAACAGTGTGAGAAGAATAATATTAACATTGACAGCCGTAAAGGCCAAATCACAAGTGTTCACTACATTCATTTTGTTTTTCTACAGTGTGAGCCGTGGCAGGTTGAGCAACTCGCTCGGGATCGCAGAGCGAACCAGTGGTGGGCTTACAGTCCATTCTCACCTGAGATGATGACGGAGGCCTCCTCATTAAAGCGGACACAGTTGACCTTCTGTGAACGGTGAGATACAAATACTGGCGTCAGCGGCGTGACTACAGAGCACGGCGTGTCTTGTTACATGTGCTTGGCACTCACCCCTGCGTGGCCCCTGAACTTTCGGATCACCTGGCCGCTTGCCACGTCCCACAGGATGACCGTCTTGTCAGAGCCACAGGAACACAGCTGGCTGTTGTCAAATGACCTGCAGAGTGGCAGAGAGGAGATGGTTAGCAGCACACGGTGAGAGGAATCTGGCACAGCTGAACGGTGGGGGGGTCTGAGGTAAACGGCTGTGCTTGCAGGGACACCAGTGAGGTGGTCTTGTTGGACCAAGGCCAGGTGACAAACCTATGTGCTAATTTCTTCCTCAGGCACCCAAAATCAAGCGCTGGTGTAGACCATTACTTCCATATCACGGTCATTTTCTTTAGGATTCTGAGTAACTGAAACCCTATTCCGGGTGTGGCGGGGGGCTCTGAAGCGTCGGTGTCACCAATGAAATTTGAGCTCTCTAATCCGAATAAAGGCCTACATGGCATTTTAGAAGTCGAGATTATTAAAGTGCACGTAAAAACGCGTCATCGGGGGAGTCTGAAGTTCGATTGACTTCTAAGGGTCACGCGCTCAGAACACACTTCATGGTATGCCACGCATTCCCAGCATTCATTTGACGCGTCCTCTGAAATGAACACGACATGTACCAGCAAAAAAAAAAAAAAATCAGGGGGGTTTATGGGGGTGCAGTGTGTTCAGGTTGGAACGTGACGTCGGGGTCTCAACATGTGACGGAAAACCGCTCTGCAGATCCTACAGGTGTGTTTGATGAACGGTTCGATGTGGTGAAGCAAATCATCAAACCTAAACGCCGACATACAAATGCATTTGTGGTGCTTTTATATTCGGGCGTCGCATATTCCCCATCGTAATGACGTGATGCATTTTAAAGGTCTCACACGCCATCTTCTGTGCATTCTTAACTTTTTTTTTTTTCATCAGAATGTACGGCAATGCATTTGAGCCACAGAGAAACAAAAATTAGGGATACGGTGAAGAGGGTCTGTTTTGTGATTAAAGTGGAAATTCCGGCTTTAATCTTGAAATTTCTTGCTGTGGGCTGGCAACCCTGCCCAGGGTTTTTTTTTTCTGCCTTGTGCCCTGTGTTGGCAGGGATTGGCTCCAACAGACACATCCCCCCCCATGTGACCCTGTAGTTAGGATATAGCGGGTTGGAGGATGGATGGACTAGACCAGGGGTCCACATCTCCGGTCCTGGGGGGGCCACCGTGGCTGCAGGTTTTCCTTCTAACCCTTTTTTTTAAATGAGTGCCCTGTTTCTGCTGCTAATTAACTTCTTGGGAATTCATTTTAATTGAATTGTTATTTTAAGGTTTGTTCCCCTGAATTTCTTCATCGTTCCTCTGAATTGCTTCAGTTCTCTCCTTAAATGGCACCCAAACAGAAATGAAATGTGAAGTGAGGGTGTCAACAGAAGACCAAATAAGTCAGGGCCTCAAACTCCAACCAGTTGCTGAATGAGGCGCCGATTCTTGTTGTTAATTAAGCCCGTTCTTTAATTCCATGGCTTGTTGCTGCTCTCATTGTGCAATAGAAAAAGAGAAAATCAGCAATTTCAGAAATGCTAAGAGCTCTAGTAAAATGTTTTGGGGAGCTGAGCAGATCGACATTCCCGAGACCTTCACCTTTCCTTATTTTCAGATATCGTATGATGGTCACCAGTTGTTTTGGCTCGTTTTGTATCTCCTTATTGTTTAGCTGCTAATTAAGGAGTCTTCAGGAGCAAATCAATTACAATGAATGGAAAAGGAGTGAATTAGGAGCAAAAACGGGTCCCTCATTAAGAAAGGGGTTAGGATGAAAACCGGCAGCACACGATGCATGAAGTATAAACAGGGCGCGAACATCTCAAAGTGTCATAAATCAAAGATTTCTTCTTGTGTATCTAAAATTGTAGTCTGATTTAACACATGAAATAAGGAAGAATTTAACTGTTTCAAGGCGGATTGTCGACTTTTGTCAAAAGGAGGGGTTGACGGGGGGTAATCAACTTTAAACGATGTTTTAGTTGGACTCTCTCTTACCCAGAAGGTATGTTAGATTCACGGGTTTGACCGAGATTCCCTGCGCTCACGTGAGTAGAAAGGAGCAAACGACAGCAACAATGGCATCGACGTCTGCTGAGGGATTGAAGCGAACATGTAAAGCAAAATACTCTGTGGACGACGTTTTGACTTATCAGACTCCATATTTGAGACAAGTGATTGAAACTGCTGCGGTGGGCTGGCGCCCTGCCCGGGGTTTGTTTCCTGCCTTGTGCCCTGTGTTGGCTGGGGTTGGGTCCAGCAGACCCCCGTGACCCTGTAGTTAGGATATGGTGGGTTGGATAATGGATGGATGGGTGATTGAAACTGAATGTGAGGTAGCAGCATCAGCTGATCGTGGCGCTGAGCGGGTCTGTGTTGCTGACGTGCCTATGGCAATGCTCACCTGGGAGGACCACCACTTACAGTGACAAGAGGTACAAACCAGATGATAATGCCGGGCAACCAGCACTGCTGCCCCCGTCACCCCGCCTGGGAGCCGGTGTGCCCAAAGCACGCAGCAACAGACATTTTATGTTCATTTCTGTGTGAAACTGCTGCTTTGTGTTTCAGAAAACTCTGTTTTTTGGACAAAAATATTCAGCCCTCAAAGTGTTAAGAAAAGACGCAAAACCTGCTTCCCCAGAGAGACCAGACTTACCCATCCGCATCCAGCACTTCATACCCATGGCCGGTGTAGGACTTCAGTAGAATCCCCCGGTAAGGGTTCCAGAGCTTCAGGGACTTGTCGCTGCCACAGGTCAGACAGTAGTTACCATCCACTATCAACGTGAAGGACACCGCAGTTATGGAGACCATGGAAAGAGAAGAAGAACAAGAGGACAGCTTGTTTAGTTAGCCAACAGCCAGCTCATCCCCTACAGTAAGTCCACTTGGCCATCTTATGAAAAATAAAAGCTGGACCAGAAGGAATGGGAAGTGTGGACGGGGAAATGGAAAGACTGAAAAGGGGCCAAACTAAGAATAGTCGATAAAACAGGCCGAGGTCTGAACCTGCACGGCCAAAATCCCAGCCCCTAAATCAAAGTTCAAAAAATAAATAAAAAATAAAACGAAGCCGAAAAATTTCTAACTGCCTATCAGCCTTTTTCTACTTCTCTGATCACAAGCAGGTCTTTCGAGTTTTATTCAGACACCCGGTAAATGGCTGAACTGCCCTGCCATCGTAAGGAGTCGGGACTGTTGACACCAAAGGCGCAAGTCTGAAACAAGGGAGGAACATTACAAACAAATAAACAGATAAATAATCAAATAAATAGATGCAACGTGAATTGTGGCAATAAATAAATAATAACTGCATGATATGTGAGCATAAATAATTGATCATCGGTGCTCAGATTTATCAAGTGTCCCGGAGTCAGAACTCTTAAGAAGGCAAGTAATAGCATTTGATCCGTCGTCCTAATTTAGTAAAGCCGTCCTAACTCACCAGAAGCTTCCAGAAGATGACATTCAGGCAGAAATCGACACACACATCCTGAGAAAGGCAGAATGTTCTGGAAACACAGAACATCGATGAACTCATAAAAACACATTGATTTGACAAAGATGGAATAATATTCGTAACAACAAATTTGGTATGTCCTCAGGAAGGAAATTTGTTTTTTTACAGAAAGCTCAATAACAAAACAAATAAATCATATATATATATATATATATATTATATATATATATATATATATATCTACTAAGTTTATTACATAGAAAATCACACGGAAAATCCTGGACCATCGAGAAGTGCGTGAACTGATGACGTGAAGAATCGTCTTCGTGCCGAACTGGAATCGTCCCGCCAAAAACCAAAGTCATCCAGACGATCTGGATCTGCATAATTAGATCTGGACCACCCTGTGTGTGTACGGTGGGATGCAAAAGTTTGGGCAACCTTGTTAATAGTCATTATTTTCCTGTATAAATCATTGGTTGTTATGATAAAAAATGTCAGTTAAATCTATCATATAGGAGACACGCAGAGTGATATTTGAGAAGTGAAATGAAGTTTATTGGATTTACAGAAAGTGTGCAATAATTGTTCAAACAAAATCAGGCAGGTGCAGAAATTTGGGCACCACAAAAAAGAAATGAAATCAATATTTAGTAGATCCGCCTTTTGCAGAAATGACAGCCTCTAAACGCTTCCTGTAGGTTCCAATGAGAGTCTGGATTGTGGTTGAAGGTATTTTGGACCATTCCTCTTTACAAAACATCTCGAGTTCATTCAGGTTTGATGGCTTCCGAGCATGGACAGCTCTCTTTAACTCACACCACAGATTTTCAATTCTATTCAGGTCTGGGGACTGAGATGGCCATTCCAGAACGTTGTACTTGTTCCTCTGCATGAATGCCTTAGTGGATTTTGAGCAGTGTTTGGTCGTTGTCTTGTTGAAAGATCCAGCCCGGCGCAGCTTCAGCTTTGTCACTGATTCCTGGACATTGGTCTCCAGAATCTGCTGATACTGAGTGGAATCCATGCGTCCCTCAACTTTGACAAGATTCCCAGTCCCTGCACTGGCCACACAGCCCCACAGCATGATGGAACCACCACCATATTTGACTGGAGGTAGCAGGTGTTTTTCTTGGAATGCTGTGTTCTTTGTCCTCCATGCATAACGCCCCTTGTTCTGCCCAAATAACTCAATTTTAGTTTCATCAGTCCACAGCACCTTATTCCAAAATGAAGCTGGCTTGTCCAAATGTGCTTGAGCAGACCTCCAGCGGCTCTGTTTGTGCTTCCTCTTCATCACTCGCATACAGCATCTCCTTGTGTAAAGTGCGCGAATGGTTGAACGATGCCCAGTGACTCCATCTGCTGCAAGATGATGTTGTAGGTCTTTGGTGCTGGTCTGTGGGTTGACTCGGACTCTTCTCACCATTCGTCGCTTCTGTCGATCTGAAATCTTTCTTGGTCTGCCACTTCGAGCCTTCACTTGAACTGAGCCTGTGGTCTTCCATTTCCTCAATATGTTCCTAACTGTGGAAACAGACAGCTTCAATCTCTGGGACAGCTTTCTGTATCCTTCTCCTAAACCATGATGGTGAACAATCTTTGTCTTCAGGTCATTTGAGAGTTGTTTTGTGACCCCCATGTTGCTACTCTTCAGAGAAAATGAAAGGAGGAGGGAAACTTACAATGGACCCCCTTAAATACTCGGATTCACCTGTGTATGTAGGTCAGGGGTCACTGAGCTTACCAAGCCAATTGGAGTTCCAATAATTAGTTCTAAAAGTTTGGGAATCAATAAAATGACAACGGTGCCCAAATTTATGCACCTGCCTGATTTTGTTTGAACAATTATTGCACACTTTCTGTAAATCCAATAAACTTCATTTCACTTCTCAAATCTCACTGTGTGTGTCTCCTATATAATATATTTAACTGACATTTTTTATCGTAACAACTAACAATTTATACAGGAAAATAAGGACTATTAACAAGGTTGCCCAAACTTTTGCATCCCACTGTGTATATATATATATATATATATATATATATGCTAGCTTTTACCCGCAACTTCGTCCGCACAGGACTCCGTTTTAATATACTTTTTTTTTCGGAAATATATATATGAATTTATAGTTACTGCCCGTCACTTTCTTCACGTGGAACTTCTGACGCCGTGGGAGTGTAAATATTTAATTGCTTTTTAGAGGATTTCCTCATAAACAATATTTTTTGTTTCTTTATTGGGCGGCACTAATATTACCAGGCTCGTGGGTGAACTTACACTTGAGCAAGCGACGTAAAACTGACCGTGGGAGAAACAATCTTCCCTTAAATCTACGCCAGCATATTTCAGAGTTTGGCCCTGAGACTTATTTATGGTCATGGCGAAGCATACATTGAGGGGAAATTGCAGTCTCTTAAATTCAAAGGGGAGGTCATTGGGTATTAGAGGAATGCACGGCTGTCGCTCACTTTACCGTCAGGCAGAAACAGAAACATCTCCTTCCTCATTCCACGCATGTGCGCCGTGTCGGTCGCAAAGAATGCTATTTTCCACACAAACGTATTAGAGTGTCCCAATTCACCCCCTTAGGGATGGAATTTCAAAAAATCCTTTCTTAGTGGTTATCCATGTCATTATAGGAATGCACTGTCAAACTTTCAGCCCTTTAGGTCCAACGGTTTGGTCTGTGCGTTGTCTGTCAGTCAGTCATGGAACTGTTTTATATATATATTTTTAATGAAACAACTAATTAACGGAAAAGAAAGAAACCTTGTCACTTGGTTGTTTACAGTCCCAGTGAGGCACCATACATTGGCATGAAGAAGCCCCCGTAGAGTTTCTTGACATACTACTGCTGAATAAATCATTAGCTAAGAGTCCTCAGGATGAGTGCATCAAAGAGAGGATGTGCAGCATGGTTCACAATGGCACTCAGTTTTGTCTTCATTCTCTCCTCCGCTAAGACCTCCAGGAGGTCCAGAGAGCACCCCATAACCAAGCCTGACCTTTTAATTAGCTTGTTGATTCGGCGGGCTGCTCTTGAAGTTATGTGACCAGCACAGCACACTGGCCATCACAGAATTACAGAAGATGTGAAGGCTGTCACTTACTACCACATTAAAGGGATGCAGTCACTTACGAATAAAGAGCCTGCCATGCCCTTTCTTCTCTAGTTCCTCATTGTTCTGAGACTATTCCAACCTGTCGTTGATGTGGAGCCCCTGTACATCCACTAACTAAACAGTGAGCGGACGTGGTGTGGTGAGAGTCAATAAGCAGTTCCTTGGTTTTGCTGATGTTAAGATGGAGACGATTCGTTCTGCAGCAAGAAACCAAGTTTTCCGCCGGACTCATTTCTCTTATTGATGAGCCCTATTGGTGCAGAATCACATGATATGACCTGCTGTTATAGTCTGAAGTGTCCAGAAAGAAGAGGAAAGGGGACAGCGCTGTCCGTTTGCGGTGTTTCAGTGTTGTCCACATCCACATCTGAGACATATGAGGAGACAAAGCAGGCAAATCTGGGTGGACGTTATCCGTGTGTTTGAGTTAACTCGCATACTGCACGAGGGTCCTGGTTGGAGACTGTGAAAATGTGGGTACCTTATGTGTATATGTATTTTCATTCTTACATAGTTATCAATAGAGACTGTATGGAGAAGAAAAAAGGAAGATCCACGAGACACGATTGCGTCCAACTAGGCCAATTACAATATAGTAGCATCTCATTTTCTAAGCCCGCTTAATACGCTGGCGAAGTAAAATAAACGTTTGCAGACCTACCGTTGAAACGGACGGCTCGGACAGCTCCCTGCTTGCAGTCGACAGTTCGCAACAACTTGCTTGGCATCTCCGCCTTTTCTGGCTTCGGTTGTGGGAATGCCATTCTAGAGAGTTCTTTATTAAAATAAATAAATCAACTTTATGTTCCCATTTAGCATATAATGAAGCTGGCGCGGAGTTTCCTCCTTCATGATTTTATTAACAGTGTCATGCGCAGTGTGCTCGCACGGACCTTGACGGCTCTGAACACTCGTGCTCCTACTTCCGGCACAGGGAGGAACCAATGACCTGCTCTCCTTGTTTCCAATCGGAACCTATCCGCCGCCCGCTTTCGTAAGCGAACAGAGAGACACGGTGAGAAAAATCCAAAAGGTGGCATGTTGTATGTGAGTCAAAAAATGTCAAATTGATTTTATAATTGCACGTTCAAGATTAATAAATACAGTATACAGTTTGGTCATTTTACCGGTAGGAATTTTTCAGCACGGAAGCGGAAGGGCGGGTCTTAATGTCAGCTGGACGTACGGGAGGCGGACGAGTTTCCACAAACGCGTTGGAGTGCCTGGTGTGTGTGTTTGAATTTGAATTATCGAGTCAAAATGTCTTCAAACAACATGAACGATCCTCGTCGACAGAACAAAATCTTCAGGTGAGTTGAAAAGCAGGTTTTCCAGTTCAGTGACGCTAGCTGTCTATCCGTTGTTTGAATTCGCACTTTGCGTTCGATTGATCCGCTCTGTAAAGCAGGGGTCACTCGTTCAGTCCTATAGATACACAGACACACACACATCTATATATATATATATATATATATATATATATATATATATGATGAGAGAGAGAGAGAGATTAGCATACAAATGAATGTAACGTTGAAGTAGCAACTCTGATTTAACATTCAGCCTCATTTACTCCTGTGTCTGCACTGCTCATCACTAATTTAAGTATTTGGATACAATTAAAGGAGTAAACTGCACAGGAAAGGGTGAACCAATTAATTAGATACATAGATAACTTTATTCATCCCGTCTGGGAAATGCAAGGGTCCAGTAGCTCAAACACATCAGTAAAAATTGTTAGAAATGATTATTAAAGCAAGGAGAGCAAACATAAAGAAATAGTCAAAAGTACAAATGATCAGTTGTTACATTGATGAAAGGTTGATTGTTGGGTGAGAGAGAGAGAGGTTAAGAGCATGCGCAGATAGCACCACATGACGAACCACCGAGCGCAGCGGGTGGCCGACACCTCAGCACCGCACAGGAACAAGTTGGAGGACCTGCTTGCAGGGCTGGGTGCAGATTAATGTCTTGCCCAGGACGAAGCAATCACAGGTTACGGGCCTGGCTCAATGTAGTAGAGTCACTTCTGGGACTGAAATACTACATATGGCAAAAACTGCAAATGTCTGAATTTTGTTTACATGTAAATATACTAGCACGTATTTCAGAAAGCAAAACTGGAGAAAAAGACCCGCTAAACATTTTGATCATTTAGAAGTAAGACTGAAGTTATTATTCGTGGAAGGAAAACACGCAGCCACAGAGGGAACTTGTAACCCCTGACCTGCAACACCTGGCTGTAGGCAGAGAGCAGTGCTGGATGGGATGCTACTAGCTTATCACAAAGTGGCACCAATGTTTTTCCAGTTCATTTAGCATTTATAGAATGAGAGGTGAAATGCACACAAATGTGGGGCTCTACAGCAGACCTTATTTAAACATCATGGCACCATAACCCTTGTTTGCTCGTCATCTTGTTGCTTTTAAAGGTGTGTTAGGTTAGGCTTTCCTATGTGTGACTAGACTGCCTCAAAGTGTGGAGAGGTGTATCTGTGTTTGACATGTTAACGTGATGCTTTTCTGTCTCATTTTAGGTACAAGCCCCCAACAACAGAAAATAACCCCACTCTGGAAGACCCAACCCCTGACTACATGAATTTACTTGGGATGATTTTCAGCATGTGTGGCCTCATGTTGAAGGTACGTGTGGATTAGTGGCTGAAGCTTTGTGCTCTTGACCCCGAGTGTTGAGGTACATCTGCCAGGCTCCAGGTCACCGTGGGGCCCCTTACTGTGAACAGCTGTACTTCTAAAGCACTTTGGGAAGGGGTTAACTATAGAAAGTTACTGCAGTGAAACTGGAAAGTTTTAGGCCCCTTCGCTTTCACACTTTATTGTGTTGTAGGTTTAATTTTGAATTTGCCATTTTCAACCATCAAACTACCCTCAGTGCCCCATAATGACAAAGTGATAACATGTTTTCAGAAAGGTTTAAAAATTTATTAAAAATCAAAAGGTGAACTTTCTCAATCATAGAAGTATTTAGGAACTCCTGCTGTGGCACTCCATATTATGCTGCGGTCCATCCTGTTTGGTTCAATTCTTTTTGAGATGTGTCAAACTTGATTGGAGTCTCCCACCAGTGTCCAGTTGAACTGATTGGGAATCGTTTTGAAAGGCACATGTGGACCTCCCCCAATTTACACTGCATGTCGGGACAAAAGCCACGCCATGAAGTCCAGGGAACACTTTGTAGATCTCTCCAGTCAGATTGTTGTGAGGTGTACAGAAGATCAGTTAATTTCTAAAGCTTTTAAGTGTTCCAAGGAGCAAGTATGGCGCCAATAATAGTTTACAGAGGCCCACCCATACTCTGTTATGGTGCTTTTGAGGGTCTGCAAGGTGGAACGGAATAAACAGCCCAAATCCAGGGGTGCACAGCTTGTAGAGACTTGGCCAAGAAGACTCAAAGCTGGAATTGCTGTCAAGGGGCTTCTACAATGTCCTCAATGAAGGCTTTTTAATTTGTAGTGCCCTTCGCATTATGTTCACTCCCAGAAAAACAAACCAAAAACTTGAAATTTTTGTTTTCCCACAGTAAGAAAAAAAATGTCATGCTTAACAGAAATGTGTAAATACCAAAACATCAGTATACATACAGTAGGAAAGTTACGTCTGGTGTCCACTGCTGTACTGATCATGTCCTTTGTGTGACGTATTTTTGAAACAGTCACCAATGCAAAGCCTGATGTTGCAATCGGGACAGGAAGCCTGTTTCTTTATTTGCACATAAGAGAGTAGAATTTCAGTGCCTGATCCGCATGTTCAACATGCCCCTTGTTGTATTGTCAGAGGTGGCAAAAGTACACAAGTTCTTTACTCAAGCAAAAGTACAGATACTTGCATAAAAAACAAAGACTCTGGTAAAAGTACAAGTACTCATTCAACTTTTTTACTTAAGTAAAAGTAAAATAGTACAGGCTCTGAAATATCAAAATATAAAAGTAAAAAGTAGTGTTTTGATTTGGGAAGATGGTTCAAGGGGTTCTTTAGAATAAGTGGGCAAAAATCAGAGAGAAGAGGTCCGATACTTCAATAAAATTTACTTATTCAATTATAACATTTAAATACATATAATGCAGTAGCGATAGATTATAGAAACAAGTATGTGCTTACAGTAATATATTAAAAGACACAAACTTGTGCTTATCAAAAGACCCAGAGCCATCATCCTAGACCAGTAGACTGAGGGAGCCCGCATGTCAGTCTCGTCAGAGGATCAACTCGTTAGCCTAGTCAAAGGTACCGGGCGGTGCGCGCATTCCCCACGGTTGAGCTTCCAAAGAAACTGAGGGCGGAACCTTCCCTTACATACTAATTGAGTGTCCTTGCCCCAAAGGCGGCTTACGTGCAAGCAGTGTATACAGAAGTGATCAGTTTCAGTACACACCCTTCCACGGGACACGGTATTGTTTTTCTTCTACTTGGCCCTGACTGAAGCAAGTGCACGGTACTAGAAGACACAGTAATATGCTTACATGTGAAAAAAAGCCTCTCGAAGTGAAAAACAACTCCTTACATAGTCTTGGCTGTATCTTTAGAACATTCCCGGCTGTTTTTCCCAAAACATTAGTCTTTGCAGCTGGCTTTGAGTTGGAGCGACCAACGCCCATCTGCACTCCTGATTCCCTTCCTCTCTCTATTTCACCTTTGCTTTTTACAGAGAAAAATCCTTCCATTACAAGTAGCTTCTTTAATAACGATTGTACAAGCAGTTTCTGTTCAGTGCCGACTGAAAACTCACAGTATATTAATACAGCTTGAAAAATATCAAATCACTGGGAAAAAGATCTCTCAATTAATATATCAAAAAAGGAGTGGAAAATAGCAATGCCGAGAATTCACTCGAGCTCCATATGCGCAAAGCATACAGTTATACAACTTAAAATTATATATCGAGCACATCTGTCTCGCCTAAAACTCTCTAAAATATTTCCAGGGTTAGATCCAACCTGCGAACGCTGCAATCAAGTCCCAGCCTCACTGGGTCACATGTTTTGGGCCGACTGCACTAAACTAACATCATTCTGGACCAAAATGTTCAATTACTTTTCAGACAGCCTGGGTCTCACAATCCCTCCTAACCCATTAACAGCTGTGTTTGGGGTTCTTCCAGATGAGCTTAAAGTGGAGAAGGACAAACAAACTGTGACTGCATTCACTACACTATTGGCACGCAGACTGATTTTGCTAAACTGGAAGAATCCAAACTCTCCTTTTAAGTCAGTGGGAAACCGAAGATATATACTATTTGAAATTGGAAAAAATCAAATACAGGGGGTCCTCGGGTTACAATGTCGCAACATACGACGTTTCGAGTATACTCACTGATGAAGCTGTTATAATGATTTAAAGGTAAAATGTTCTGTTGTAATCTACTCTGCCAGTTGATATAGTTAACAGTGCATACAAACTAATAAAAACTATGATACCCAGAAGTCCTTCTGTAAACAAGCAGACCCTTTTCAAAGACATTTATATTCCAGACATCTGTTCCAGTTGGAACTCCGGTTGGTCGTAACAATAAGCGAGACCTAGAAACGAAGGACAACCCAATATATGGCATTGCTACCATCTGTCTGTCTAAGTTCATCTGCAACCCTGAAACAGCCAGTCCTGCTGTGTATATTCTTACGGATAGTCTGGTCACCCTGGGCAGGTTAAGAAAATGGATGGATGAATATTCAATTCTGAGAGTGTTGGGTTTTGTTTGTTTTTTTCCCCCACCCAAGCTCCTTTAGTTCTTTTCCATTCCTGACTTGTTGCATTTTATTGTTTCTGGAATAACTGATTTATTTTTTATTTTTTTGCTTGCATTGCCAGCTTAAGTGGTGTGCCTGGATAGCAGTCTACTGTTCTTTCATCAGCTTTGCCAACTCCAGAAGCTCTGAGGACACCAAACAGATGATGAGCAGTTTCATGTAAGTTTATTGATTCAGTCATCGTTTATATTAAAAAAAAAAAAAAAGAATTACAAATTAATACAGAAATGCCTTTAGGTGTCCAGTAAAGGGTCCTTCTGTCATAAAGGCTGTGTAAGCCTGCACTGTTAAAAGCTCGGGGTCCTAGAAACTATTGAAATTGTCAGAAAAAAAATTGTAATACAGAGTCTGCGGTTTCGTTTTGCGGATGTGCGCACAACACCCGTCTGTCAGCGGCTACGCAATTTTCTCTCTTGTTTGTTATTCCTCGGTGGTCTCACTTTGGCAACGGAGTCGCTTTCTTTCAGCTTCATGCTGTAGCCTCACACTTCTTTCTTCTTCCGACTCGTTGACTTGGGGTCGCCTTGCCGGCTTTTTGAGCTTCATGCTGTAGCCTTGCACTTCTTGGCTGGACAGACAGACACACACACTTCCATGCGCAGACGATATATATATATATAAGGTTGAGGTTGTGAAATGCTGAACGCACCCCAAGGAGACGTGGTTGCTCCTCTGAAACCCCCTCTTAAACAGTGATACAATAGAAACAAATTGTGTTTTTTTTTTTACCTCATCTTTGCTTGATCAGCTGCTGCTGCTGTGCCACGTGATCTGCATCTCGCATGGCACTTGAAACATTTAAAAGCCTGTACAGCAGCTGTCTTTGTCTTTTATTTCCGGCCCTTGGTGTGGTTAAATGTATTGGCACAAAGTCTCGTCTTGCAGGACGCGAGTTCTTCATATTTTAGTTTAGAATTTAAAAACAGAATAAGAATCTGAAAATCAAACAACAGCACATTAAAGTCCAATAAATTCTGAAAAGAATGATACCAAACACATGGTGGCGCAGTGGGTAGCGCTGCTGCCTTGTAGTTAGGAGACCTGGGTTCACTTCTTGGGTCCTCCCTGCGTGGAGTTTGCATGTTCTCCCCGTGTCTGTGTGGGTTTCCTCCCACGGTCCAAAGACATGCAGATTAGGTGGATTGGCGATTCTAAGTTGACCCTACTGTGTGCTTGGTGTGTGTGTATGCCCTGTGGTGGGCTGGCGCCCTGCCTGGGGTTTGTTTCCTGCCTTGCGCCCTGTGTTGGCTGGGATTGGCTCCAGCAGACCTCCGTGACCCTGTAGCTGGGATATAGCGGGTTGGATGATGGATGGATGGATGATACCAAATATATATATATGTAGGTTTTAAAATAAGCCCGATTTAAAGCGTGACAAAGTCACATAAAATCGTTGCACTTTTAGGCTTAGGATTTTATATATAGAGAGTAGATATTCACAATTCAGGAGGCTGCAAGTTCCACTGGTAGATCATTTTTATAAACCATAGCAGGTTCAAATTGATTACACCTTCATGTATGTCATCACTGTTGTCATGATTAGGGGTTGTGCAGTCATAAATGGAAGAATGTAGGAACTGCAAGTACATGGGAAAGATGGTGGACCATTTCACTGTAGAGCACAAGCTTGCACACATCCATAGTCGCTCACTCTGGGCCATTTAGCCCAACCTGCCTGTCTTTGGGATGTGACAGGAAAACCCATACAGACAAATGGAGAACACACAAACTGCACAGACACTGCATCCTCACCTGGGACTCTGGAGTTGTCAAGCTGGAGTAGTAACATCTGCACAAATTTTCAATTTCTGACACAAAATCTCTGATGGATTAAGGTGAGTGCTGTGATATGTGTGCTGAGTGTTTGTTTCTTTGTGGAAAGTGTTGATGGGGCCCTTACATTTTAGTCACTAGGGGGCTCTACCCCTTGCTCACTTCGCTCGCCCACCCCTGGGTTTGGTTTACCGGATATACAATTTAAAGAGATTGTTATTTTCATGGGAATTGTTACATCTGCATTATTTTCACATTTACTTTTAAACTTTTGTAAAAACAATATTTAAAATGAACTTTTGTTCAAGATCGCATTGAATTTTGATTCCGTGTTTGGACTTGCATCGTGACAACACAACGTATGACGGCCTGTGAGTGAATATCGTTTCATTCTCTTTAATAAATAAAACAACTTTCTCGAATGTTTGTCCCTGCTCTTTCTTCTTCGCTTAGTCGTTGACGTGTCATCTAGAACGTAAAAAATTATTGTCCTGATAAAATGTATAAGAGCTGAGTGTGCAGAAAATGTGTCTGACAAAAGCATTCACACGACTGAGGTTAGATGACCGTGATCTTGTTTGAAAAGAGTTGTAAGTAGGGCGTGACTTGAAAGAATCTCATGTTAAAAGTCTCCGTCTCACAGGACTTCATACCGCAACAACGTTTTTGGAATCTTTTAATTCTCACTGGCAACACGAATTAGACGATCTACAAGACTCCAACTTAAAGTTTAAATTTGAACAATACACTTGATCTCTTTTCACTATTCCGTTATTTCACCGAGTAATAATTTCCGTTTGTTTGCGCTAATGCAATCTTTCCTATACTTTTTTTTTTTTTTGAGACTTTGGAATTTTCAAACTTCCATCGTCTCAACGTTTTTGAATTCTTTACGACGTTCTACTTTGTCATCTACTCTGTGTCCTTTATTTCCAGCCCTGGGCCTGGTTAAATCTTTCTAGCGGGACGTATAACGCTGCTCGCGTGGGGAGGCTGAATGCACACTAAGGAGATGCGCTCGGATCAGCTGCTGTCTTGCTGCCGGCGAGCTGTGTGTTCTGCTTGCTGTGCTGCGCATCGATCATTTAAAAGCCTGTACAGCAGCTGTCCTTTTGTCTCGCGGGACATTGAAGTGTCTACGAAGAAGATCACGCCTTGTCTCACTCCTAAGATTTTTTTTATAATAGAGAGATTTGTGAATTTTAACTGATGAGCAGGTGTACAATTTATTTATTAAATACCTCATTCTTATGTTAAACATGTCATTTAGTGTTGGCTCCAACATGCCTGAAGTGAGCTCTTGAAAATAATTTTTGGGGACATCATGCTTACCCATAAATTTATAATACAGGCACCTATTCTGTCTCTGCCTTGAATGAATATACTTGGTTTAAACTTGTGGTGCCTGGGTAGTCTGGCTGACTAATTTTATTGTTGCCTAATATTTAGTTTTGGAGAAATTCCTGTTTTATACAGATTACCATTAATATATTTTTCAAATTTATTTACAATGGATTTTGTGTTTTAGGAGAATTTCTATAGCCCTTGCAAATAATATTGTAGTCTTTCCCCAGATTTTGAGAAGCCAGAATCCTAATTTTGAATGAAGCAGTGTTTTGATTTGGGAAAATGGTTCAAGGGATTAAAACATAAGTAGGCAAAAATCAGAGAGAAGAGGTCCGATACTTCAATAAAATGTACTTATTCAATTATAACATATAAATACATATGAATGGGTTATAGAAATAAATATATATGCTTAAAGAGACAAACTTATACTTACAATAACATACATACATACAGTAACATGCATCAAAAGACCCAGAGCCATCATCCTAGACCAGTAGACTGAGGGAGCCCGCATGTCAGTCTCGTCAGAGGATCAACCCCGTGTGCCTTTTATCAGATAAGACTGGGCGGTGTGCATGTTCCCCACGGTTGAGCGTCCAAAGAAACTGAGGGCGGAACCTTCCCTTATATACTAATTAGGTGTCCTTGCCCAAAAGCGGCCTACGTGGAAGCAGTGTATGCAGAAGTGATCAGTTTCAGCCTACCCCCTCCTTCCACGAGACACGGCATTTGGCCTTGACTGAAGCAGTGCCTAGTACTAGAAGACACAGTAATATGCTTACATGTGAAAAAAGCCTCTCGAAGTGAAAAACAACTCCTTACATAGCCATGGCTGTATCTTTAGAAAATTCCCGGCTGTTTCTCCCAAAACATTAGTAATGCAGCTGGGTTTGCACTGAAGCGACCAACGCCCATCTGCTCTCTTGATTTCACCTTTGCTTTTTACAGAGAAAAATCCTTCCATTACAAGCAGTTATAGTGTGGCACTGTGGAAATTCCCAGAGGTGTTTATTTAACTTGAACCTCTGAAAAACGTTTTTAGTTCACATAAGACAGATAAGTGGTACTTTATTTGTCCCAAGGGGGGAATATTTTAACAAGTAGATGGCAATGACCAACAATGATTACCATTAAAAGAAAGCTGGTTGTGCAAGGGCCTACTCGTGTGTTATAACCAAAAATGAATAATGTAATACAACATACTTTTTTTTTTTTTTTTTTAATTTAGAAATGTTCTTACTTGTTAGTCTTTTTTTGTGTTCGAGGAAAGAAATTCTTGTCAAGTACATTGGACCTCCAGTAGAGTTTGGTGAATGTTTGGTATTTTGAACCACCATAAATTCCACAGAAAATAAGCCTATTTTGGCAATTATAATCATTTTTTTTTCCCTTCTATAACTCTTACAGGGCAGTTGTCGACTTACACATTGGGTTGAGTCAGATGTCGACATTACCCACCACTACCCCAGATGTCGATTAATCAGCTGTAAACGTCGAAGTTATAGTTCACCTCAATTTGCTATCCGTATACTGCTAGCAGTGCGTGTTTCGCTGGTGCTGCTGTTTTAAGCGTCTGTTCCTACATACTGTGACAGCTGTCAGCGACTCCTGCTTGGCTGATCAAAGGTGCTTTGCAAACTGCCACAGGGGTCAAAGAGTGCAGCAACAGATGCCTAGAACCGCAGTGCCAGTGTAACACATACTGCAAGCCGTGTAATGTGGCAGTGCACGCCATTGGCTGCTTCTACATTGACATACCTTGCAGGACTATGCCGTGTAATAGGATGTGACTTCACATGGCGTAGACCAGTGTTTCCCAAACTCGGTCCTGGGGACCCCCTATGGCTGCAGGTTTTTGTTTCAACCAGATTCCTAATCGGCGACAACACCTGATAACACTGATCTCATTTAATTAGCTGCCTTTTTTTTTTTTCTTCTTTAACATTCAGAAAAGCACAGCAGCAGGATTTTTTACATTTGTAAGACATTTATAAATATTTCTGCTTTTCTTGATTTCGTTATATTTTGCTCTTTTCTCAGTGCAGTTTTTCCCCCTTCATTGTATCTTATTAATGACAATTTAAAACGAGCAGGCAAACAACACTGAATAATCAAAGGCTGCAACTGCTTCGGCATCAGACCCACTAATTAGTAAATAATGGATTAATTAGACAATTAGAAAACCTGGAAAAGTAGAATGAAAGATGAAAATACTGTTAAAAGGAAAAAAAAATACATTATTCCTATATAACTGCTTGGTACATTTTAATATATATATATATATATATATATTTTAGCAAACTTAGGTTTTCTAATTTCTATATTATTCCCTAAACACAGAACTTGGGAAATATCAGTTCACTTAATTAGCCCAGAAGTTCCACTAAAAACAAGCTGGTTAGAACAAAAACCTGCAGCCACAGGGGGTCCCCAGGACCGAGTTTGGGAAACACTGGTGTAGACGCTCATGGAACATAAAGCACAGGGACATTTGTGATAACTAATGTTGATTTATGTGTGAAGCCATTGCTTTGTGTGCTTTTTAGAAAGCTGAGGCTTTTGGTAAAAAAATATTCATCCTTTGGCCAAAATGGAGAAAAAAAATTTTAGCCCTGAAAGAGTTAAAAATGGCAATAAATCCCACATATGTCCATAGGTAGATTTTGTTTTAGTGTTCATTGCTTATTTACCAGTAACATGTACTTTTTGCCTGCAGGTTATCCATCTCCGCAGTTGTAATGTCTTACTTGCAGAACCCTCAGCCCATGTCTCCCCCGTGGTAGCTGGACTGTCTGGCCATGTTGGGCCAGGGAGACGGAGACCCAGCTTTCCCTGTTTCACACTGGGGCTTTTGTTGGCCTACAGAACAGAACAAAAAACATTCTCCATGAAACCTGACAGACAGATTTTAGAAATTCTAGACTTGGACTACTGTTGATGGAGGCTATGACTGCACCCTCTCCAATTCTGAACGTTTTTAATGTGATTAAAATTCACCCGGCACTGCTCTAATGTAATTTTTCATAGACTGTATCCTTATGATAGCTGCTGTTTGGTCTAAAAGATTAATGTAGTGTAATTGACATATCAGTTTTAATAGTTTTTTTTTTTGCTTGAAAGAAAGTAATGATGACAATGCACTGTTACAGCTGTTCATATGTCTTCTATTATTCAGTTTTGTCAGAATCTCCGATTCTAAATAACTCGTCCTCCTAACCTAATTTGTGTGCAAAGGACAGTTAATTTAATCCATGAAAGAAAAAAAGGGAATTCGGAGCAAAGCCGAGTGTACATATATTTCCATCATTAGACGTTTGGTTGACCTAGTGTGGATCACTACATCAGACTAATAGATTACACGACACAAATCAATTTTCAAACTGTTTAGAATACTGTAATGTCGTCATTTTGTGGTATAAATATTACACCAGAAAAATACTCTCTTTTTCACTTAGGAATAAATTATTTTTCAGAATGTTGCTACTCTGCAAGGAAATAAATGCAGTTCTTGCTTTTTACAAGTGTGTCCCTCTTGACTGTTTTTGAAAACGTTTTTGAGTTCTGCACGTGCCGACTACCCGTTATGAGTATTTCTGTATTAGACAAGTTAATCCACTCGGCGGAGGCAACAGCAAATGGAGAACTGTATGTTTTGTGCGACTCCATATAGGTATGAACTGTGTTGTGTACAAGACAGTTGCTAAGGATGTGTAACATTTTGAACATAAAACTTTTAACAACAACTAAATCAATTGTAGCTTAAGGGGCCAGATGGTGCAATTTCAATTTCAGGCTTATTACTTTGTGGAGTTGGCGTGTGCAACATAAATCTGGTGTGATGTTTGTGCCAAACATGGTGTTCTTTCAAAAACAGCAAACTACCTAATGAACACTTTAGATTATTTTATTTATAAAAGCACATTTAAAACAACAGAGGTTGCGCCAAAGTGCTGTACAAAAAAAAAAAGCATTAAAATAAACAGAGCAGAATAATTAAACAACCAAGTGTAACATCCACCACAATCCCATCATATACAGTGAAAGACCGAAGAAAACAAGGAGGTCTTAAGCCGACTTTTAAAAACCTCAATCGAGGATGGAGACCTGATGTGCAGAGGCAAATCATTCCAAAGCCGTGGAGCAACAACTGCGAGAGTTTGGGTCTCCCCTCGACTTCGGCCGAGATCTCGGCACAACGAGGAGCAGTCGTTCAGATGACCTGAGTGTTCTTGGTGGCACATAGGGCTGAAGGAGGTCACAGATATTTTGGAGCGAGACCATGCAAGGCTTTAAAAACAAACAACAAGATTTTAAAATCAAAGCGACACCCCACCAGTAGCCAGTGGAGAGAGAGAGGAGCTAAAATGGGGGAGATGTGATTCCTTTTTCTCGACCCAATCAAAAATCAGTATGGTGCAGCCTTAGTTTGTGGAAGACGGACACAACTAAAGACATGAGCATAAAATGATGGTCGTCAATTTCAAACTGTGTTTCCTCAATGAGCTCCTTGAGAAAAAACACATCATCTGAACCAATCTCAGCTGAACAAACTAATTGATCAAAGATACACGGACAGCTTGCCCTGTCGACTTTCGGATAACACGCTCAGTTACTTTGACCACCTTGACTGGACCCTCAGAAGGAATCATCAGACCTCCTTTGTTTTTTAATGTGAGCGAGTGGTAGCTTTGATCATATGATGCTGGTACAGCATCTGTTACCAAACTTGCACGGCACACATCACAGGACAGCTTTCTCAAAATCTACCTGACTTCCCACTGCTTCCTGAAGTGGATTTCTTTGGGAAACCTTCAGAGTTTGAGAAATGTTAACAGCTAACAACAATCTACATAGTTAGTGACTAAATACGTTTAGCCAAAACGCTGTTTGGAGGCTCACTTGAGCACATAAATGCATAACTCTGCCTGCTTAGCCTGGCGTAGCTAAAGTTAAGATTGTAAAAGGATTTTCTAATGGTCAAATATAATCAAAACAATTGATCAGCCTTACCTATGAAATGTAATCCCCCGGGATCTGGTTTGTACAATCCCAAGCAGTACATGCGTGAGACATCTTTATCCACTACTTCACTCCACAGCAGTGCCACTCACAATATGGCGGTGACATTGACGTACGATGCTGTTGGTCATGCGGCGTCTAGTAATTCTATGTCTGTGGTTCTCGTAATGTGCAGCAAGTAAACAAAGGAAGGAATGAAATACGAAACCTGAACTTTCACCCGGAAATATGCAAGAAAAGTTCTACAAGTGTTTCTAATATTCTGCCAATAGAGGTTGCCGTTTAACTTGACAAAGGACTTTCTCACATTGATATTGGAGGAAATTTTTAAAAAAATGTGATTTTTTCAAACTTTTATTGATTATTAAAATCAAACAGCATTCCATACAAATAACTCAGTTTTACAGAAAAAATGTTTGAAGCAAATCAACCCCCACCCCTGGGAAAGAGAGAGAGGCCAGCAGGGTAAAGCTTTACGCTAGTAAAGATAAGTGAATAGATAATTGAATAAAGATAAATGGAGTAAAAGAGGGGAGAGAACCTGTTTCCTCAATTTAAAAGCTTATTCTAAAATGTCATTGATCAGATCCTGCCAGGTTTTGAGAAAGTTCTGCTCAGATCCTCTAAGTGTGAATTTGATTTTTTCCAATTTCAAATAGTATATGACATCAGTTACCCACTGACTTAAAAAAGGAGAGTTGGGATTCTTCCAATTGAGCAAGATACGTCTACGTGCTAATAGTGTAGTGAAGGCAATGACAGTTTGTCCTTCTCCACTTTAAGCCCCTCTGTGAGCCCACCACACACAGCTGTTAGTGGATTAGGAGGGATTGGGACACCAAGGCTGTCTGATAGGCATTTAAAGATTTTGGTCCCAAATGATGTTAATTTGGTGCTGGCCCTGAACGTGTGTGTGTGGCCCAGTGAGGCTGGAGCACGATTGCAACGTTCACAGGTTGGATCTCAGCCTGGATGCATTTTGGATAGTTTTAATCGAGACAGATGTGCTCAATCTATAATTTTGAGTTGAATAATTGTATGCTTTGCACGTATGGAACTCGAGTGAATTCTCTGCATTGCCACCTTCCACTCCTTTTCTGATATGTTGAGTGAGAGATCTTTTCCCCAGTGTCCTCTTGGATCTTTGAAAGGGAGGGACTGTAAAATAGTTTTATATATTACAGAAATGCTGTCCGAGTCCTCAAGACTGATCAATATTTTTTCCAGCATCGAGGGAGGTGGGAGGTGAGGAAAATTGGGCAGGTTCTGTTTAACAAAGTCTCAAATTTGAAGACAGTGAAAGAAATGTGTTGCTGGAAAGTTAAATTTGGAGTGTAATTGTTCGTAGGATGCAAAGATGTTGACTATATAAAGATCTCAAAGTGATTTAATCCCAAAATGTTTTCCAGGCAGTAAAAACTGCGTACATTTGAGAGGGTGGAAAAAGGTGGTTCTCGTGCAGAGGTGCCACATGAGAGAAGATTTAATGAAGTACATACACTCACCTAAAGGATTATTAGGAACACCTGTTCAATTTCTCATTAATGCAGTTATCTAATCAACCAATCACATGGCAGTTGCTTCACTGCATTTAGGGGTGTGGTCCTGGTCAAGACAATCTCCTGAACTCCAAACTGAATGTCAGAATGGCAAAGAAAGGTGATTTCAGCAATTTGGAGCGTGGCATGGTTGTTGGTGCCAGACGGGCCGGTCTGAGTATTTCACAATCTGCTCAGTTGCTGGTTTTCATGCACAACCATTTCTAGGGTTTACAAAGAATGGTGTGAAAAGGGAAAAACATCCAGTATGTGGCAGTCCTGTGGGCGAAAAGGCCTTGTTGATGCTAGGGGTCAGAGGAGAATGGCCGACTGATTCAAGCTGATAGAAGAGCAACTTTAACTGAAATAACCACTCGTTACAACCGAGGTATGCAGCAAAGCATTTGTGAAGCCACAACACGCACAACCTTGAGGCAGATGGGCTACAACAGCAGAAGACCCCACCGGGTACCACTCATCTCCACTACAAATAGGAAAAAGAGGCTACAATTTGCACAAACTCACCAAAATTGGACAGTTGAAGACTGGAAAAATGTTGGCTGGTCTGATGAGTCTCGATTCCTGTTGAGAAATTCAAATGGTAGTCAGAATTTGACGTAAACTGAATGAGAACATGGATCCATCATGTCTTGTTACCACTGTGCAGGCTGGTAGTGGTGGTGTAATGGTGTGGTGGATGTTTTCTTGGCACACTTTAGGCCCCTTAGTGCCAATTGGGCATCGTTTAAATGCCACGGGCTACCTGAGCATTGTTTCTGACCATGTCCATCCCTTCATGACCACCATGTACCCATCCTCTGGTGGCTACTTCCAGCAGGATAATGCACCATGTCACAAAGCTCGAATCATTTCAAATTGGTTTCTTGAACATGACAATGAGTTCACTGTACTAAAATGGCCCCCACAGTCACCAGGTCTCAACCCAATAGAGCATCTTTGGGATGTGGTGGAACGGGAGCTTCGTGCCCTGGATGTGCATCCCACAAATCTCCATCAACTGCAAGATGCTATCCTATCAATATGGGCCAACATTTGTAAAGAATGCTTTCAGCACCTTGTTGAATCAATGCCACGTAGAATTAAGGCAGTTCTGAAGGCGAAAGGGGGTCAAACACCGGATTACTATGGTGTCCCTAATAATCCTTTAGGTGAGTGTATATCAGCTTTTGTGAAAGAGTTTTACCTTTAAATCAATAGCCTTAGGATTTTCACGCAAATGATCATATATGACTGGTTTGGATGAATCATCATGGTGCCTGTGACGAAACCACCGTCATTTTAGATAGATAGATAATTGATCCCAAGGGGAAATTCACATAATCCAGCAGCAGTATACTGATACAAAAAAACAATATTAAAGAGTAATAAAAATGCTTGCAAAAGCAGACAATAACTTTGAATAATGTTAGCATTTACTCCCCCAGATGGAATTGAAGAGTCGCATAGTGTGGGGTCCCCTCAGTCTGCAGGACGGGGACAGCAGTCTGTCCCTGAAGCTGCTCCTTTGTCTGGAGATGATCCTGTTCAGTGGATTCTCCATGATTGACAGGAGTCTGCTCAGCGCCCGTCGCTCTGCCATAGACGTCAAACTGTCCAGCTCCGTGCCTACAATAGAGCCTGCCCTCCTGACCAGTTTGTCCAGGCATGAGGCATCCATCTTCTTTATGCTGCCTCCCCAGCACACCACCACGTTGAAGAGGGCGCTCGCCACAACCGTCTGGTAGAACATCTGCAGCATCTTATTGCAGATGTTGAAGGACACCAACCTTTTAAGGAGTTATTATTATATAATAATTTTATTCAAAATTATATACAGAATAGGGGTTTATAGCTTGGCTCATGAAGTCAAAGGTGACAGTTGTTCATTACACTAACCTTGTGTTATAATGGGTCATCCTGCAGCAAACCGTAGCAAATCTTAACAAACAATGCCTACAAGATTTTGTGCATTTATTTTATATAACTTCTCATTGTATACATTTTGAATCGCCGTATAATTGGAACCTTTTGACATTTGCCTCACCTGTAAGGTTAGGATGTAATGCGGTTCTCAACAAGCAAGTAGGACAAACTTCCTAATTTGTATAAACACTGCACCACATAGACTAAAAAACGATCACAAATGTAATCTGAAAATCATCCACCGTCAGTACAGACGCATGTCCTTGATGGGTTATGCACTGTACTCGCCCATTTGGTCAAACATGATGATGAGAATTATCACATTAGCCACAGTTCTGCACACCCTGGATATGCCGACATTGGTCGTCCCACTACCACCACATCCTGACCGGGAGGAGACACGCCACCTAGAACCTTGTGGGGAAAGAGAGTCTACAAAATAAATGGGAGACTGGTTGTATTATTCTTATTTAAATTGACGCCTTTTCCAAGGCAACTAACAAAGACCAACTAAAATATAATTTAAATCAACCACCAGAAGACAGTGTTCAAAGTTGAGCACTAAACCCTCTAGTGATGTAGTTCTAGTCAAGGCTGGATGAATGAGTAAACACAACCTAAAACACGGTTACTTGACAGTAGCAGATCTGCAGGTGAGAAGGTCAAAGCAATCCCAAGATGCTTAACAATGAGGAATGTTTTAGCCTTGTATGAGACATAAATGTGAAGATTGAACAAGCCTCATATTTTTAGACTGTGGTCCGAAACAGAAATGCCATGCACAGTATACACAGAAAGCTGGGTGAGACCCAGCCGAAACGCCTGGAAGGACCGGGAGGCGGACTGTACATCCCCCGGGCCGCGAGGGGGCAACCGCCCTGGTTAGTGTGGGTAATACGGGAGCGGAGCATGGAGGCTCAAACCCATTGGTGCCCGTGGCCACCACCGGGAGGCGCCCCGAGCTTCATAGAGCCTGGGATGTCTGCACTTCTGCCACACCTGGGAGTGCTGGCGGAGGAACTTCCAGTGACACCCGGAGTGCTTTACGCCACACAGGAAATGCTGCTGGAAGGACGTCAAGGAGCACATCCGGGTGAGAATAAAAGGGGCCGCCTTCCTACAGTCGAGAGGCCAGAGTCGGGTGGAAGAGGACGAAGCTCGAGAGTGAGGAAGAAAGGCGGCCCAGGGACATTTAAAGGCCCGTGTAAGGGTGACTGGTGCAGGGGCACTGTGTGTGTGCGGTGATTTACTGTAAATAAACGTGCGTTTTATAGAACTGCCGGTGTCTGTCTGATGGCTGCCTCTCACAGCGTCTTTACTAAAGGTAAGGCTTTCAGGTGGTTCCCTCAAAATTGAAGCCTGAGCCTATCCCAGGCACAAGGTAAGAGCCAACACTAGCCAGGATGCCAGGCTATTTCAGAGCACATCCTCACACACTCCTACATGGTGCCAACGTACAGCCACAAATCAATGTCACACAAGTCTTTTTGGTTTGTGGGAAGAACATTGAATTATCCTGGAGAAGAAATCAAACACAGCCAAGTGGAAAATAAGTTTCACATACACATGCTTGGTGTTTCCCGGATGGAATTCCTATTACTTCCGGTAGCAGTGAGTAACCACTGGTAACCCTGGTCTGCATCCAATTTCTCCTGCACAAAGAAAAAGGAGAAAGAAATTATTGTATGTTGTAGATTTAAGTGTGCTGAATCTATTTCTGAAATTGGAATTTCTCCCCCACTAACCATTCCTTTGAGATATCGGATTCACTGAAAAATGCCATTTTGAAAAAAAAATAAGCTATGTTTGTTTTATGGCATATGACTGAACATGCTCAGAATGTTATTTGAAGTATACTTTGAGTTGAACAATGGCAGTCTTATGGAAACCGCCCAAAATCAGGTATTTGCTGCACATTTTTGTTCTCAATCCGGATTTTTCTCTCTTCTTATTCATTCTAAATAACCAGGAGTTTACATTTAAAAAGGGTACAAAGGCAACTAGTCCTTGTTCAGAGGAGAGGAGGTTGTTGTTTAAATGGTTTTTCCAAGAAATATGCCAGGCCAGGTTGATCCATCCTTTGTCTTCACCAGGTAAACGTTAAGCAAACAGTAAAAGAAAAACACTGAATTAGTGTAAGCCACAATTAATTCCATGTATCATAAGAAATGGAATGATTCACTTTGAAATATTAAAATGTGTGCTTCAGTTTAAATGTTTAAAGTCTAAATATTCTCAATGGTAATAAAAATTGGAGGAGGTCTTTGGAAGGTATTAAAGGATCAAAAATAAAATGTGTATAATCATCTATCCATTTTCTAACCTGCTGAATCCAAACACAGGGTCTGCTGGAGCCAATCCCAGCCAACACAGGGCACAAGGCAGGAACCAATCCTGGGCAGGGTGCCAACCCACCGCAGGACACACACAAACCCACCAAGCACACACTAGGGCCAATTTAGGATCGCCAATCCACCTAACCGGCATGTCTTTGGACTGTGGGAGGAAACCCACGCAGACACAGGGAGAACATGCAAACTCCATGCAGGGTGGACCTGGGAAGAGAACTTGGGTCTCCTAACTATGAGGCAGCAGCGCTACCCACTGCGCCACCGTGCCGTCTGTGTATAATCACTGACCTTAAAATAGTCTAAAATGATACACCAACTGATGAAATTTATCATTTTTAACCTTCTGGGATTGGCTGTTAAAGGGCTAGAACCATCAGTAAAGAATTAAATATCAAAACATAACATCATATTTGTGATCAGCAGGCTTGGAAAGTGCATAAAACGTCACTCTAAATACGTATATTATCTGTGTATGTATACATACTGTACACGTTTTGAGAGAAGGAGAAACTTTTCCCCACATATCCCATTAAAGGGGTGAATCCCTGAGGTCAGTTGATTGGCATACACAACATCAGGTCCTTATAATTATCCATCCATCCATTATCCACGCCGCTATATCCTAACGACAGGGTCATGGGGGTCTGCTGAAGCCAATCTCAGCCAACACAGGGTGCAGGGCAGGAAACAAACCCCGAGCAGGGCGCCAGCCCACCACAGGGCACACACACACACACACACACCAAGCACACACACGGGACAATTTAGAATCACCAATACACCTAACCTGCATGTCTTTGGACTGTGGGAGGAAACCCACGCAGACACGGGGAGAACATGCAAACTCCACGCAGGGAGGACCCGGGAAGAGAACCCACAGGTCTCCTTACTGCGAGGCAGCAGTGCTACCCACTGCACCACTATGCTGCCCCCTTATAATTAATTTCCATTAAAAACACCAACTGGTTTACTCTTCATCATAAAGGTGTAATTTCCTGTATAAAATATGGTTTAAAAATAGTCTAAAAATACGTTGTTTGGGTCCAGAGGGCCAAAAATTGGGGGAAAACTCCAAAAAGTTGAACATCTTACATAACTAGACATCACGACAAGTTAAATGGTATTTGTGGGGGTTTCCTTGTACTGGTGACTCAGGATATGTTGGATACACAAAATAAGAATAATAAAAAAAACCCTAGTGATTTCAGTGCATTCAGAAGTAATTCTTATGGATTCAGCATACAACATTCCTTTACTGGAAAATATGTTCACAATTTTCTTGGGAAAACAGAAGAAGGAATATCTAAAGCTAAAGATCTGCACTGGTATCCAGAAGGCTGGTAGTTCGAAACCCGGCTACTGCCAAAGGAGATCCTACTCTGTTGGGCACTGAACCTGCAATTGCTCCAGGGGCGCCGTTTTTATTTTATTTGATCACTGGCCTGGGTTGGCTCATGGAGCAGGACATTATGGAGCATTATTATGGACATTATTATGGAGCAGTGCGAACAGACAAAGCGACAATGTTGTAGAACATCTGAGCTGCGTGGCGAAACCGGTGCCGCAGATGCCAACGGTCTTTTTTAGGGTTACTCACCAGTAATTGGCGTAAACGGGTTAATTTCGTTCCCGTTTCCAGCGCACCCCGGGTCGTTACACGTGTGACAGAGGTGGGATATGAAGAGAATAAAGACCCTCGATCACGCTTCACGACGGCTCGCTTCAGGTAGGGTGGACCACATCGTCTTAACCCTTGAATGTCACTGCGGGTGGAGTTCGTGCTACTCTCACGACGAGAGTTTAAACGAAGTAGACAGTACAGCGACCCCAGGATCCGGACCTAAGTGGGTCATTACTCCTCAGGTGGCCGAGATCTGTGCCGCCTATAAAAAGCAGTTCAGTGAGCAGTGTGCGGGGTGCGCAGACTCTGTACTTAAAAGAGCACAATACTCACCTCTCTTAAGATTTTTTTTCTCGACTGAAGAAATGATATGCGAAATGTTGGCCCTGGAAAATAAAACCAAATACAAAACCTCAACAGATAATAACTGCAGAAAAGTGCCATTCACAACAGTAATAGTGCACTACAAGTAAATAACTTATCTTGCTTTAATTTGTTGCAAATGTGTAAAACAGTGAAATAAACGAGCGGCGACCTTTCTCTTTCTGTAGGTTCTCCACAAATATCTGTAGTTTCTTAGTTTAGACTTGTAGTTTAAAAAGCGCACTCGAGCAGAGACGCGTCACTCCGAGTCGGCCCGCAATCGCGCCAGCCAATAAGAAAGAACACAGGCACAACACCGCCCCCTTACTTCCACTTACTCCCAATTTGCACCACGTGACTTCGCCTCGAGCGCTTACTGCTTGTTAAAAATCGCTGCGACAGACCTAAAGTAGACCGCTCGTTGTCGTTAGCCGAAAATACCGTCTACCTATCAGCTAATGGAGAAGAAACAAAAACACGGAGGTGGGCAGGAAGTCTCAATGGCCCACAGCGAGCTTCTTTCCGGTTAGTTAGCGTTCTTGTACCTGTCATGCCGAGCCCTTAACGACTGCGGGTAGAGCTCTCCCGAGACCGTGTCGCGTTTACAGGACGCTCTTCGAACTGGAGTCCTGTGATGTTGAGGAGTTGGGCTATCAGAAGAACCTTCTGGTAATCATTCGAAGTGCAATTAATGGATGCATGCTGTCAACCAGCTTGTTTCATTTTAGGGCTGTGGCAAGCATCAGTTGTAAGGCATAAACAGGCACGCGTAGATGTCACATTCAGTTAACGCAGGAACGTCAACAGCTCCGCCATCTTGGGGAGGTCAACCTTTCCTTTAAAAGACGTTTTTTAAAAGCAGCGATTTACCTTTGACTTGAACGGAATGCCTCAGAACTGCGCGGCCTACGGGTGCAAGGCGAGGAGAAACCTGCAGACGAGGAAAGAAGGGATCACTTTTCACAAGTGAGAGCTCTTTCATTTTAGTATTGGTTTGTATTTTCTACTATCATCTCTGACTCGGGTATCCCAGCATGGTGTGATAGACGAAAGATACAAGTATAAACGGCAATATGCTGATATTTTACTTTGTTTAAATGTTTTGTTATGAATACATTTTCTATTTCTTAACTGGAAGAAGTTCAATACCTTTTTTTATTGTCCTGTCTCGAGATACTTGGCAAAAATACATACTTGGATTGTCCAGAAACTGGGTTATATTTATGTTTTCTTAAATTAAAAGATGTTTTCTTTTATGAGAACAAATATTTTAATTATACCATTTCATTTCTGATCAATTTCTTTGTGTCCATAAGAATTACTCGGGGATACTTTGAATCACTTGGTCCTGCACCTTCTCACTCACTGGTCTGAGAAACCCTCCCACACATGACATATCTTTCCATATCGTTCCTGGTGTCTAGTTATGCAAAGCAAGCTTTTTGGAGTTTCCTAGACGAGAAACATCCCCACTTTCAGGCTTTTTTTTAATGGACCAGGAATTTACATCTTTTATGATGAAGAGTAAACCAGTAGGTGTCTTCCACAAAAATGATCAGAAGGACTTGATGTTGTGCATTTTACATAAGCTAACCCCTGGGGTTTAACACCTTGTGTCTCAGGTGGTGAAGTTACTACTTTTCACCCTAGACATGCTGTTCACAAATCTGATCATATTTTTCAAACTTGATTCATTACCAGTTGTCATAACCCACTTAAAAACCAGCGCCAGAATGTTTAAAAAAACAGAAAGCATGTAAACCATTTTCCTAACTGCTTTGTCCTAAGCAGGGTTGTGTGAGGGGCTGGAGCCTATCCCAGCTAACATGGGGTGCAAGGCAGGAACAACCCCTGGACTGCGTGCCAGCCCATCACACGTTTGACACGCACGCACACTTTTGCCAATATAGCATCACCAGTCCACCTCTGACTCACATCCTGGGAGGAAACTGGAGTAGCCAGAGGAAACCCATGCAGACTCCACACTGGGAAGACCTGGGATGCAAGCCCTGGTGGTCTTAATGCAAGGCAGCAGCGCTGTCGACAAACAATGTGGGTTATCATCTTGGACTATTTCAAGGTCGGTTATTATGAATATGTTTTGAATTTTGGTACTTTACTAGGGATGTAACTCTCCTTGAACCTCAAACACACATTTCTGTTAGTATGGAGAATATTGATTTAGCACACATTCTCATATTTTAAATATCTGACACAATTATTCTTGTTTATTATGCACTTCTGCCTCATGATGTCAATCATTACAATTCTAATCAAAACCCCAAACTGTGCCAGCTAATGCTAATTCAGACTTAATATTATTTGAGAAAAATAATATTTGTAATTGTTAATGGATCAGTCTAGTCCAGGAGTCCCCAACTCTGGTCCTGGAGGACCACAGTGGCTGCAGGTTTTCATTCTAACCCTTTTCTTAATGAGTGGCCTGTTTTTGCTGCTAATTAACTTCTGTTGAATTCATTTTGTTTGACTTGCTCTTAAACTGAAACAGAAACTAGGCCTTTATTCAGGTACACTTGGAAACAGAATCCTTTAAATTCACTTATGTGGTTTATAGTAGGGGTCGCCAGCTCCTGTCCTGGAGGACCACCATGGCTGCAGGTTTTCATTCTAACCCCTTAATGAGTTTTTGCTGCTAATTGACTTATTTTGAATTCATTGGAATTGACTTGCTCTTGAAGGCTCGGACCCCTTAATTGTTTCTTTTTCCTTAATTAGCAGCCAAACAACAGTGAGGTACAAAACGAACCGTGTGGACGCTGGCCCGGACACAGACAGACGGACATCTTATGTTCACCCCACACACGTTTATTTATAATATTTACGAGTTTTTGTGCGCTCACACACCCCAGTGCCTCCAGCACCGATTCCCCCAATGTCCAGGCCACACAGTTCCAGTGCCTTTCTCCTGGCCGCCTCTAGTCCTCCCTCCAGCTCCGTCCTCTTCCACCCGACTTCTGCCAATGACTGGAGGGAGGCGGCCCCTTAAATAGGAACCCGGATGGGCTCCAGCTGCTTCCCGACATTCCCCTGTAGCCACGCCCCTGTGTGGCGGAAGTGCCCGGAAGCCATCCGGGTGTCCCCTGTCGTCTTCCCCAGCACTTCCTGGTGTGGCGGAAGTGCTGGGTTCCCGGGATATTCAGGCACTGGGGTGGCGCCTGGTGGTGGCCACGGGTCCCTACAGGGCTGGGCTTCCAAGCCGTTTACCCGTTTCCCCCAACATAACCAGGGCGGACGCCCCCTCGCGGTCTGGAGGAGGCACAAGCCCTCCTCCGGTCCTCCTGGGCGTCGGACCACAACCGAAACAACTGGCGTCCATCATATAATATCTGAAAATAAAGAAAGGTGAAGGTCTCAGGAATACTGATCAGCTCAGGTCCCCAAAGTGGTGCTCTTAGAAAAGAGAAAATCAAAAATTTCAGAAATGTCTCACAATGAGAGCAGCAACAAGCCATGGAATTAAAAAAAAAAAAATGGGTTTAATTAACAACAAGCCTAATTAAGCAACTAGTTGGAGTGAAATTGGTTGGAGTTTGAGGCCCTGGATTAGTTGGTCTTCTGTTGACTCCCTCACTTCACATTTCATTTCTGTTTGGGTGCCATTTAAGGAAAGAAAATAAGCAATTCAGAGGAACAAATCTTAAAAAACAAGTCAATTCAAATGAAAGGAAAAGGAGTTAATTAGCAGCAGAAGCATTTCACTAATTAGGAAACGGGTTAGAATGAAAACCTTCCAGGACTGGAGATGGGGACCCCTGGTCTAGCCCCTCATGTAATCTGTTCCTTACTGACGGTTTGGTATGTCTAAAGCCTCGTCAGTCAGTTAAGAGCTGCAAAGCTAAGAAGTTAGTTAAAGCCTTCCAATCTGTTACACAATAACTTATACCCTCATGAGAATATGAACTTTTTTGTTTCCTTTTCAGCTGTAATATTTGAATGCATTATTGTATATGTTTGAAAACGTTTTGTATTAAGGATGTACAACTTTATTGTTTAAATAAAGAATTAAAAGAGGATGTGTGCACTGTTTTACGACTCTATTAGGTATGGTTACATATTCGTCTGCTGGCTGGTTGTGAACTCTCGATATCTTGGATTTCACAGGTTTCCTACTGATCCTATCCTCAAGAAAACCTGGGAGTCTGCTCTTGGGAGAGAGCGCTTTTCTGCAAGTTCCTCCACGGTTCTCTGCAGCCAGCATTTTGAAGAGGCTGATGTGGACAGGACCGGGCAAATTGTGCGCATTAGAGAAGGTGCTGTTCCGTCTGTTTTCAGCTTCCCAGCACACCTTCAGAAAGTATGTCTGTGATTACGTGTACCCTACAAAGAAAGTTGTTAAATTAATTAGCGACACACTCATTTTTTTTTTGTACTTTTTTTATTTTTTACTGCTCACTTGTTTTAGAAACCCCTGGCTAAGAGGAAAACCAAAACATCCCAGCGGGCTGCTGTCCCATTTGAAGTAACAGCTAAGATTGATGTTGGTACACCAGAAAGCCTACCTTGTGACGTAAGAATCTGCTACTCTAGTAATAGTCCTGAAGGGGTAACTTTTTTATTTGAATGTACTTTATCTCAAGAAATGAATCACTAATCAGTGACAAACATACAGTAGTTAAGGAATGCTAGGATTCATATTGTCAATATACTGTATGTGGTCTGAGGTTAACAAATTTTTATGCTTGGCAGGAACACTTGTATGCAGCGCCCCCTTCACCAGACAGGCTGAAGGACAAGCTTACGCAGGCTCAGGCTAGAGTGGAAGAACTCCAGCGCCAACTCCGCAATGCCAAAGACAGAGAAAGGAGGTGCAAGATGACTTTGAAGAGTTTGTTGGTTGACTTAAAGGATAGGAATCTCATCACTGAGGAACTGAAACAGAAACTAGGCCTTTATTCAGGTACACTTGGAAACAGAATCCTTTAAATTCACTTATGTGGTTTATAGCAGGGGTCGCCAACTCCTGTCCTGGAGGACCACCATGGCTGCAGGTTTTCATTCTAACCCCTTAATGAGTTTTTAATGCTAATGAACTTCATTTGAATTAATTGTAATTGACCTGCTCTTGAAGACTCAGACCTCTTAATTGTTTCTTTTTACTTAATTAGCAGCCAATCAATAATGAGATACAAAGTGAGCCAAAACAACTGGTGTCCATCATACAATATCTGAAAATAAAGAAAGGTGAAGGTCTCAAATATGTTGATCTGCTCAGGTCCACAAAACATTTTCAAAGAGCTCTTAGAAAGAGAAAACCAACAATTTCAGAAATGTCTGCTAATGCACCATAAGAGCAGCAGTAAGCCACGAAATTAATGAACGGGTTTAATTAATGACCAGAACTGGCACCTCATTACGCAGCTGGTTGGAGTTCGAGGCCCTGACATAGTTGGTCTTCTGTTGGCTCACTTGCTTCACATTTCATTTCTGTTTTGGTGCCATTTAGGAAAGCGATGAAGAAATCCAGGGGAACAAATCCTAAAAAAGCAATTCAATTAAAATGAATTCACAAGAAGTTAATTAGCAGCAGAAACGGGGCACTCCATTTAAAAAAAGGTTAGAATGAAAACCTGCAGCCACGGTGGTCCTCCAGGACCGGACTTGGCGACCCCTGGTTTATTCTATTGAATGATACATTGAACTCTAGTACTATTTTTGTGAGGACTTTTTGAAGTAGTTTCTTTATACTGCTCCTCTTTTTTTCTTTAAGATATACCACTGGATCTGCTGTGAAGACAGACATGCCTAAAAGCTGAACGTGGACGGAATTCAACACAAAAAGCCATCCTCTGATAATATGTCAGATGAGAGACATTCCACATGAGTTTGTTGCTGATTAGTTTTGGTAATGAAACTCTGTGAGGCGTTGATGGTAATACTTTTGCATCTTCACGTGAGTAGTCTGACACTTCTACAAGTTAAAGCAATACCACATTGCCAAAGTGAACTCGGTACAACTGTAGTCTTGCAGTTTAAGAAAGACGCTGTGCAAAGTGTTGAATATTTCAAGGATTTTTTTAACACTTTTGACCTTGGTTGGGTTTGTGATTACACTTGCTGGCAACAGTACATAATGATAAATGTTCATATTAATCATTGTATTTAATTCAGAAACAGTTGGTTACGTTGTACATTTAAAGTAAATTGACATCAAAAAGACTCAAGATGTGCACATCCATTGACAGATTGGTATTTGGACCACTGGTGCCACCCAGTGTAGATACTAATTGTATTATGATGTGAAAATTATAACATTCTACAGACATTTTGTAATAAATATTCTTATGAAGATTATGCTATGCATCTCTTGTAAGGATTCGGAACCCGGTTTGGGTAAGCCATTGTCACTGGGGTTGTATCCTCATTGGGTATGAACAGTGGCATAGGTATTTTTTTTAATGAAAGTATGGAAGGCCATGCTTCTCTTATACTTGAGTTTTCAATAAAATTATTTTTGGGTTTCTGCTCAGGACTTATTTTGATATTTTAATATGTAGATAACATTTTAATTTTGGATATACAGTGGAACATGTACATGTTGTGAATTATTAAACTGACCCTGTTCTGTGGAGTGTAATAGACATATATTAGATCTTCTCTTAACCCCTTGTTGCCTAAATTTATTTACAACAAGCTGAAATACCCAGCATTGACCGGGAGGAAAAGAAAGTTTTTTATTTTTTAATTGTTTGAGAAAAACATTATTTAAAAAAATGATAAAAATAAAATTAACAAACAATAAAGACTCACTAATGTCCTTGTCTTGCGGTCTTGTATGTATGTTATTATCCAGTTGATGCTTGGAACTGGCCAACTCTATTTAATTTCAAAAGCAACACGGGTGCGATGGTGCTGCTCAAACATGAAGAATGCTGGCAGTCACCTCCAGTTCGCCCTCTGGTGGTGGTTCCTAGTGTCAAATGAATGATAACATTCATAGAAAACCCAAGATCTCTCCCGTCAACACCCAGAAGGGGGTGGATTAGGGCTGATTTCACCCTGCAGCAGGGATGCCCAATTCCAGTCCTGGAAGGCCGCAGAGGCTGCAGGTTTTCATTCTCACCCTTTTCTTAACTAGTGATCTGTTTTGGCTGCAAATTAACTTCTTTTGAATTCATTTTAATTGAATTGGTTTTTAAGAAATATTTCCCTGAATTTCTTCATTGTTCCTCTGAATTGCTTCAGTTCTTTCCTTAAATAGCACCCAAGCAGAAGTGAAATGTGAAGTGAGTGAGCCAACAGAAGACCAACTAAGTCAGGGCCTCAAACTCCAACCAATTTCACTCCAGCCAGTTGCGTATTGAAGCGCCAATTCTTGTTGTTAATTAAGCCCGTTCTTTAATTCCATGGCTTGTTGCTGCTCTCATTGTGCAATAGCAGACATTTCCAAAATTGTGGATTTTCTCTTTTCTAAGAGCAGATCAGCATTCCTGAGACCTTCATCTCTCTTTATTTTCAGATATTATATAATGGCCACCAGTTGTTTTGTCTCATTTTGTATCTCATTATTGTTTGGCTGCTAAATATGGAAAAAGAAACAATTGAGGGGTCTGAGTCTTCAAGGACAAGTCAAATAAAATGAATTCAAATGAAGTTAATTAACAGCAAAAACAGGTCACTAATTAAGAAAAGGGTCAGAATGAAAACCTGCAGTCACTGCAGCCCTCCAGGACCGGAGTTGGGGACCCCTGCCCTACAGTATTTTGTAGTCGACCATTGAGAAACAAGTGTATCAAGTTTCATGAAAATCTCTCCAGCTGTTTAGAGGTGATGCTGGAACATACATACATACATACATAAATAATATATGGAGTTTGCATGTTCTCCCCGTGTCTGCGTGGGTTTCCTCCGTGTACTCCGGTTTCCTCCCGTAGTCCAAAAACATGCAGGTTAGGTGGATTGGCGATTCTAAATTGTTCCTAGTGTGTGCTTGGTGTGTGTGCCCTGCCCAGGATTGGTTCCTGCCTTGCGCCCTGTGTTGGCTGGGATTGGCTCCAGCAGACCCCTGTGACCCTGTGCCTGTGTTCGGATTCGGTGGGTTGGAAAATTTTATATATATGTATGTATTTATATATATATATATATATATATGTCACTTACACGCAGTAGGAGGCAGCGGATTGATTCGATAGCACCTGGGAAACCATTCGCCAGGGAATGGTGGGGTATTAACTTTCTCCCTCTGCTTCCTCATAGAAAGAAAGACCTTCCTGCACCATAGGCCTGGATTGACCGCAGTCGTACTTCCGCCCTTCCTCCGCCATCTTGCCCTGACGTCATCCTTCCCATCCTCCCTTGCGGTCCTTCCCAGCATTCCTCCACTTCCGGCTCCTCCCCAATAAAATGGCGCGACGCCAGGAGTCGCGCGCGCATTATGAACTGTTTGTTTATAATTTTGACCTTTTTTTGCTGTGTACAATATACGGGGCGGAAACCCCAACCATTGCTGTCTCCTCGGTCCTTCACATCTGGCGTAGTCGGCAGGATAGAGAGATCCCGGAATGACGGAGGGACAGGACCTCAACACGGTGCTGCAGGCGATGAATGACCAGCTCCAGGCGCTGCAGCTGCGCAAGCCGCCACCACCCGGGAGCTGGAGGCCACGAGGCCAGGTTAGTGGAAGCCCAACGGGCGAGACCAGACCCGCCCAGGCAGCCGCCTCCTCCTTTAGTCCGATGGGCCCTTCGGAGGACGTGGCTGCTACCTGGGCATGTTTGAGAGGACGGCCACCCGAACGAAAGTGGCAGCGGTCAGTGGGCGTCCATCCTGGCGCCATACCTGAAGGACCAGCGCTGGGCCTATTATGACCTCCCTGAGGAGGAGGCGCTAATTACGACCTCCTCAAGCCCGAAATACTGGCCCGCTACGGCATTAGCCGGCCAGCAGGCGTCGAATGGCGGAACTGGGTCTTTGACCCTGAAAAGCCCTTCGCGCCCAGGCGTTCGAGTTCTGGGGCAAGATGGGGCGCTGGCTACGGCCAGAGAGGCCCGACGGGCGGAAAGTGGTCGAGCGGGTGGCCTGTGAAGGCCTGGTCAATGCGATGCCCAGTTCCCTCGCCCAGCAGGTCCGGGACACGCCTATCAGAACATGTCGGGCCTCCTCGACGTCCTGGAGCGTCAGTTGGCGGTCCTCCGACTTGGGGGGTCAGAAAAGCCTGCTCGCGGGAACCGGCAGGGACGGGCGGCCACCCCCGAGCCCCCTCGACGCGCTGCAGAAGCGCCAGCCAGAGCCAGAGAGGCGGGTCCGCCGCGCTGTTTCAAGTGTGGCGAGACCGGTCACCTGCTGCCAAACTGCCCCATCACATCGCCCGGAGCCTATGGACTGCAGCTGGACATCGTCGGAGAGGTATTGTACCCGCCGCATCCCTTGGCGAGTCCGAATCACGGGAGTGGTGTTGCTAAATGGGCACGCCGTGGTGGCTTTGTTTGATTCCGGCAGCAACATTACCATTGTTGCTCGCCGCTTTGTCTTACCGCAACAGTGGTTAAAACAGCATTTGTTGGTCACCTGTGTGCATGGGGGACTAGGTCATATCGCTCCGCTCACTGCTATGTCACCTGGAAGGGGAACCAATCAAATGACGGTCGCTGTGTTACCTGACCCCCTTCCCAGTGATTTGGGACAAGACTGGTCTAAAAGAATCAGCGGTAAGCCATTCGCGCCCGGGGCCTCGTTGGATCTTGTTATGAGGGGAAAAGGCACCCCCCGCGGCCTCCACGCCGTGCACAAGGGCAGGCCCTATGGGCGCTGGTGTCTCGGGGACCTTTCGTGGCTACGGACCTTGACCCGAAGATTCCGCGGAGAAGGGACTAGCCAGGGAACTCTTCCCGGCCCAGGCCCCAAGACCCTCTCGCGCCTGGACCATCAATTTCGTCCACGCCGGCCTCCTTTAAGAGGGAGCAGTGGAATGATGACTCCCTGCGCTTTGCCGAATGCGTCGTTCTGCCTAACAGCTCAACAGCGGACGGATCCACACCGGAACCCTTCTTTGTCCTTGAGAATGATCTGTTGTACCAGTGGCTACCCATGAGGGCGAGGTGCGGAAGTTGTTGCTAATTCAGCGTACCTTCCGGCGGGAGATATGCGAGCTGGCACATGCTCACCTCCTAGCCCACCTGGGGCGAAAAACACTGGAGAGGATTAAGCTCCGCTTTTACTGGCCTGGGATCAATGAGGAGGTCCGCGGTTCTGTCAATCCTGTCCGAGTGCCAGACCCGCCAGATTCCTAGGAGGGACCGTGCTCCTCTAGTCCCTATTCCCCTCGTGGACATCCCCTTTGAAAGGATAGGGGGCGATTTGGTGGGACCCTGGAGCCCTCAACCCGTGGCCACAAGTATATCCTAGTCATGGTGGACTATGCCACCCGGTACCCAGAGGCGGTTCCCCTGCGCCCGCTAATACTAAAAGCATCGCACGGGAACTGGTTAATTTGTTTTCACGCGTGGGCATACCCAAGGAGGTCCTCACGGACCAGGGTGCGCCCTTCACTTCGGATACGTTCAAGGAGGTAGCCAAATTACTGCAGATAAAGCACCTGAAAGCGTCAGTCTATCACCCGCAAACTGGCGGGTTGGTGAGCGTTTAATCAGGCGCTTAAGCAGATGCTCCGCAAGGTAGTCAGCGGACGGCAGGAACTGGGACCAGCTCCTCCCGCCGTGCTTTTGCCTACGGGAGGTACCCCAGGCCTCTACAGGCTTCTCCCCATTTGAATTACTATACGGGCGACAACCCCGGGAATCCTCGACATCCTAAAAGAAGGCTGGGAGGCGAGGCTCTTCCCTCCTCTAACATTTTGAGCGTGGCGCAACTGCGCGACCGACTCACAAAGATCAGGCCCCTCCTAAAAGAGCACGTGACTCGCGCGCAAGCAGCGCAGGCCGGTGTTACAACCGCAACTCCGTCCTCAGGGAGTTCCGCCCGGGGACCGAGTTATGGTGCTCGCCCCGACCTCTTTCGAAGCTGCTCGCTCACTGGCAAGGGCCTTACGAGGTTAAGGAGAGAAAGGACTCGTCGACTATTTGGTGAAACAGCCCAATGCGTCGACCGAAAGTGAGAGGATCTATCATGTCAACCTGTTAAAGCCCTGAGAGATAGAGAGGAGCTCCCAGCTCCCATAGGTCACTCTCCCTTTCGCAAGCACAACTGCCCTTAACCTCGGTGAAGAGCTGACCCCAAGCAGCGGCAGGAGTTAGCCCAAACACTCCGAGCCATCCCGAGGTAGTGAGCGAGTCACCCGGCGGACGCGCTGATTGAGCACGATATAGTCACGGAGCCGGGGTAATCGTCCGGGAGAGGCCCTACCGACTCCGGAGGCAAAGCAGCGCAGAGGTCGAACTGGAGGTGAAACGTATGTTGGACATGGACATAATTGAAGAGAGCCATAGTCCCTGGTCCAGCCCTATTGTCCTCGTCTCCAAGCCAGCCCGCTCCTGGAGGTTCTGTAATGACTTTAGGCGTCTGAATCAGATCTCCAAGTTCGATGCCTACCCCATGCCCCGCATTGACGACCTCCTTGGCGGCTGGAGTGCGGCTCGTATCTGACTACCCTTGACATGACAAAGGGTATTGGCAAATTCCTTTAACGGCATCCGCAAAGGAGAAAACGGCCTTTAGCACCCCTAGCGGGCACTGGCAGTACAAGGTCCTCCCATTTGGGCTGCACGGGTCCCCGGCGACCTTCCAACGTCTGGTAGATAGAGTGCTGAAGCCCCACCAGTCCTATAGTGCCGCCTACCTGGATGACGTTGTCATCTATTCCGGCACCTGGGAGGAGCATCTACTGCAGGTCGCAGCTGTCCTCCGAACACTGGCTAAAGCCGCCTCCGCATAAACCCCCGGAAGTGTTTTTTTGGATTAAAGGAGGCCAAATATTTAGGCTACCTCGTGGGACAAGGACAGGTGCGGCCACAGAGCTCCAAAGTTAAAGACATCTTAGAATGGCCCGTCCGAATACCAAGAAACAGGTGCAGGCTTTCTTGGGGCTTGCGGGTTACTACCGCCGGTTTGTTCCCGTTTCTCGAAGAGCAGCACCCTTGACTGACCTGACAAAAAGGGCTCCCTATCGTGGTGTGGACCGACAAAGCAGAACAGCGTTCAGTGACCTAAAGAAGGCCCTAACGCCGGCACCTGTGTTACGGACGCCCGATTTTGGGCTCCCGTTTATTCTCCAGACCGACGCTTCGGACACAGGCCTGGGTGCCGTGCTGAGCCAAAGCGTCGATGGTGTCGAGCACCCTGTGATGTACCTTAGCGGAAACTGATGGACCGGGAGACCCGCACGCGGCAGTGGAGAGGGAGGCCTTGGCCATTAAGTGGGCAGTGACCCACCTCCGTTACTACCTGCTGGGTGCGAATTCGCTCTGGTGACTGATCACGCTGCACTTCAGTGGATGTCCCTACACAAAGAGTCGAATCCGCGGGTCACCAGGTGGTTCCTGGACTTACAGCCGTATAAGTTCACTGTCACTTATCGGCGGGCACCCTTCAGGCCAATGCCGATGCCCTCTCTCGTATTCACGACCTCTCGGTTAGGTCCGCCCGACCTGACGGTCCTGGGCTAAGGGGGGGATCGTGTCACGCACGCGCAGTAGGAGGCAGCGGATTGATTCGATAGCACCTGGGAAACCATTCGCCGCCAGGGAATGGTGGGGTATTAACTTTCTCCCTCTGCTTCCTCATAGAAAGAAAGACCTTCCTGCACCATAGGCCTGGATTGACCGCAGTCGCGATACTTCCGCCCTTCCTCCGCCATCTTGCCCTGGCGTCATCCTTCCCATCCTCCCTTGCGGTCCTTCCCGCATTCCTCCACTTCCGGCTCCTCCCCAATAAAATGGCGCGGACGCCAGGAGTCGGCGCGCATATGAACTGTTTGTTTATAATTTTGACCTTTTTTTGTGTGTACAATATACGGGGCGGAAACCCCAACCCTTATTACTGTCTCCTCGGTCCGTTACAATATATATATATATATATATATATATATATATATATTGTGGAGCCAACCCGGACACAGACAGGCGGACATGTTGTTTTTCAACCACCACACGTTTATTTACTCTATTTACAGACAAGTTCAATGGTCACACAGACCCAAATAATGGTCACTAAGACCCAGTAGTGCACAAAACACCCCAATACACTCAGTCCTGGCCACAATGCCTCTCTTCGGGCCGCCTCCACACCTCTGTGCTTCGTCCTGCCTCCTCCCAACTCCAGCCTCGAATGAATAGAGACGGCCCCTTTTATCCTGTCCCCGGATGAGCAGCAGGTGTTCCCGGCATTCCTCCCTTGGCCACGCCCCAGCGTGGCGGAAGTGCCGGCTGTCGTCCTGGCAGCTTTCCGGGTGTCTCACAAAGTCTTCCCCCCAGCACTTCCTGGTGTGGTGGAAGTGCTGGGGCAACAGGTCCCCAAGGCATTGGGGCGCCTCCTCGCGGTGACCATGGGCCTCTACAGGGTAGGGCTTCCATGCCCTCAATCCGTGGCCCCCAGAACAACCAGGAAGGCAGCCCCCACATGATCCAGGGTGGGCTTTGACCCTCTTCCGGTCCCTCACGGCGTCCCGGCTGGGTCGTTGCCCCTGGCATCCCTGACAATATATATGTAATTATATATATATGTATGTATGTGTGTATGTATGTATGTATTTATATATATATATATATGTATTTACATATAAATATATGTATTTAGATATATGTGTGTATATATATGTATATGTGTGTGTGTGTGTATATATATGTATGTAAGTGTGTATATATATATGTATGTAAGTGTGTATATACGAAATTACTTGTGTTTTTGCTGTCAAGCAGATGCTAAATTAAGTGGAGATTGTTAATTTAAATATAGCACACAAGCGAACAATAAGCTGGTACGTGTTTTTATCTTAGTCAAACTTTCCTGAAATTTGGACAATTTCTCAAAATTAGCAGCTAAAATCCATGTTCATGGCCACGCCAACTCTTCTCTTCCATCAGGCGGATGTAATTTCCACTAAGACTGCTAGATGGCGTGACCAGTGTTTCCAATACGATCCTTGGTACGTATCGAATACGCATTGACCGGCATTGGCGGGATACATACCCCGCTTCGGCTACATTCAGACCAGAAGCAGTTTGAAGTGATTTCTCGACAATCATCTACAAGGGGTTAATGCTCAAGACATGTTTTAGATGTTTTGGTGGAAGGTGATCATATTACTTGGTAATTGTGGCTGGTGCCATAAATATTAGGTTGACCTGTAGCTCTGAATCAGCCTGTGACACATTCAGGGTTTATTCTTGCCTTGCAGTTAATGCTGCTGGAGTAGAGCCCAACATTTGACAGAATGAAAATGCTTGTTTCATTTTTGAACGTCTTGTGCATGAATTAAGTTGTTCTCTTTGGGTCTGTTAGGCACATACAATATGTGAATGATGGACGGCACTCTAGAGTCGATCCTGTTGTCACATAGTAGATAGGAAAGGCACTATAGGATAAGTAGAGTCACCTCAAAGGCATGCCGTTATTAACAAGTGGGGACTGTCAGGCCATCGGAGTAAACTGAAGTCACCGTCTTATTTGTAGAACTGTGACCATAAAGGGCTGGATCTGTTCCACAGCAGTTGTCTGGTGTGCTTCTGGTTTGCTGTGCCATTCAAATGAAGTTTCTTATTTTAAGAGGCCTAATGTGTGCCAAGAAAAAACCATCGAACTGCCAATATCAGTCTTTGCAATTAAGATAAGGCGTAGTCGATATCCCGATTTGTGTGGTTTACACCTGATGCTCCATATTTTGCTATACTCATCACAATAACAATACTGATACAAGAGTGTGTCTTTATATTAACTAATCTCATAAATTTGCCTGCTCTGTTTTCTTAACGGTAGAATTTGCAAGTGGCCAATTTCTGATTGTGCTGCACAGTGATGAATACATCCAAAATGTCTGGCTTATTCCAAAGGCCCAGACTCTGCAAACAGCGTAGTATCAATTAGTATTCAGATTCTCAAACCTTCTTAACTCCGTGCTGGGTTGCATTAGGCAAGTCTGCTGCAGGTCTTATTTAGAGAAGGCGGGTTGAAGTCTGCCCAAAGTTATCAGTCTGCCAAGCCTTTTTATTAGCCTTGCTGCCATTTACAGGAGTATGACCCTGAAGAAGAAATAAATAAATGAAACACTCCACCTCTTTTATCATCATTGGTGCCTTTTATTATGAATTGGAGTGGGGGGTACAGCAAGAGATGCTTCTAATTGTGCCACCATTGATGCAAGTAATTCATCTTTCAATAAAGCAAGACCTTATACAGTAAGACATCCGTCCATCCATTATCCAACCCGCTATATCCTAACTACAGGGTCATGGGGGTCTGCTGGAGCCAGTCCCAGCCAACACAGGGCGCAAGGCAGGAAACAAACCCCGGGCAGGGGGCCAGCCCAAAGCAGGGCGCACACACGCTCACACTAGCGAACCTGGGTCTTCTAACTGCAAGGCAGCAGTGCTACCCACTGCGCCATCGTGCTACCCCACAGTAAGACATTATAAGTAGATAATGGATCAAGTGTGCAAGCCTTTTTTTTTTTTTCCTTCCATTACACCAGCTGTGGATGGAATGTCAAACGCCTGGCCTTTTGGGTTGGTACTGATGACTGACATCTGCTTTGAAGTTCCATCCAGTTCCATCTGGAGGGATGACGTCCTTTATTGTTCTTCACCGTTACCTTTCCCATTATCCTGTAGTGAGAAGTCAAGCAAAATGACGCCCTTTATTGGCTAACTAAAAAGATTACAATATGCAGGCTTTCGAGGCAACTCAGGCCTTTTCTGCAGGCGACATGTAATCCATTACACCGGAAATTCCTTCATGTTGGCTGTAATAACGAAATGTGACCACTGGGTGTCGCTGTTACAGCACACTGCAGTTCTCTCGTAGTTTAGGGTGAGAACCTCTACACAGGATTACTGCTTTTTGCTCCTGACCTGTCAGAATAAGAATGTTTTTAGCTTGTGAAGTTGTACTTTTATCTGTTTATGATAAAGAAATAATCTTTGTTCTTTATTGGTATCTTCAGTGTATTTTGAATGGAACTTCATGAACCGCATGCAAGTTATGATCTTCCTTAAGCAAATATCATATTACACAGCATACAGCCAGACAGGAGTCAAACCTGATGACTGCAGTTGCTGATCTTGTCGCCTGACTGTCAGATTACATGACTGGAAATCACCAGGCTCGTTAAATAACCCGATTGCACAGCAGCTTTTCAGCACCGTTTCACACTTCCAAAGAATTGCACGCTCTCAGCTTTTTCTGTCAGACGGTAATGTGCAGCCCGCCAGAGCCAGTGCTGTATGAAGGGTTGGCAGGTAAGCCCCCCGCACCCCCAGTTCCTTATTCCTTGTTGATTTGGACCTTGCCAACAGAGGACAGAGAGTGCTTGCCACGTTTATAAACCCTTTGCGTGGTCACCGACTCTGTCAGGCAGCTCATTGATTGACTGCAGAAAAACAGACGAGCCAGCAATACTTTGAAAACTGCCGTGTCTCATTTCTACTTGTGGTCGGCGCACGTCATATTGCAGGACTAAAAATAGCAGGGTATGTCAAATTAAACTACTCCATGCCTTTGATCTTGACATTTTGACATTAATCCCATTGTTCATTTTGTTGACTCATTTCACGCCACTAATAAGATAGACACGAGGATATTGGTGGTCATCCCAGCAAGCAATCCAAAGAGAGTTTATTGTTATCCAAAGCATGGTGAGATAGCCGATCACATTCATTGACCCTGAAGGCATGAAAACTGAGAAGAAGGCTGTCACACCAAATCTCAAATGCATTGTGTCTTAGGGCCTGTTACAGTAAACTGAAGTCATATGGCATTGTAATTCACTGTTGTCTTGATGAGTTTGGCCGCTGTGTCTTTTGCTTGCACCACTAACGATGACCGGAACGTTGTTGTGAAGCTACTTTGTCTCGACAGTTTTAAGCAAGAGAGGATACCCATACTGATATACGAGCAGAGAAAATGGACACGTGGAACACGCCAGCATATCTACAGCTCCACCGTGAAGCCTCTCATTACAATACAGTTTATTTTTGTTTAGTTATCCATCCGGTGCTGCTAAACGAAAGAAAAAGGCAGACGACGTAGCCTTTATTGAGACACAAAAAGGAGCTTTGCTGAAATTTGTCGTGACCGAAAAGGTGCCGAAAACCGACCAGCAGTAAGCAACGAGCAACATACCAGTTAGAGTCGCTGCTGGGGAACGCAGCTTTTCTAAGCTAAAGATAATCAAGAATTACCTCAGGACAGCCACGTTACAAGAACGACTGAATGCTTTAGCGTTAATGTCCATGGAGCGAGACGCTGTCCAATCGCTTGATTACTCGGCATTGATTCAAGATTTCGCAAGTGTTACAGCAGGAAAAGTTGATTTAGTTTCTTGAGCTTTATTCTGGGATGTTCTTTAGCCCAAGTTTCAATTTGGTAGAAAGAAATGGAAGACGGTATAAAAAACACACTTTTTAATTGTGACAAAAAAAATAAATAAAATGCTTTAAAATTTATAAAAATCTGCACCTTTTGCACACGCTGGGCTTAGCTACATACCTCCACGCGGTGCCCAGTGGAAACTGGTCAAATCTGGCTGAACTGTAGCTAATACTACACGCGTTAGGACTCCCACAGTCTAATTATGCCCAGGATCCCCAACGTCCTAAAAACAGCCCTGACATGCCTTATGGACACAGTAGGATTTCAGCAGTGACATTAAGTTTATTGGATTAACAGAAAAAATGTGATAAGCATCATAACAAAATTAGACAGGTGCATAAAAGTGGGCACCTCAACAGAGATATGACATCAATACTTAGTGGAGCCTCCTTTTGGTCTCTCGACGCTGTCCTCCAATAGCCTGTGATGAGTGTCTGGATTCTGGATGGAGGTATTTCTGACCATTCTTCATACAAAATCTCTCCAATTCAGTTACATTTGATGGACAGCCTGCTTCAAATCATCCCATAGATTTTCGATGATATTCAAGTCAGGGGACTGTGACGGCCATTCCAGAACATTGGACTTCTTCCTCTGCATGAATGCCTTTGTAGATTTCCAACTGTGTTTTGGCTCATTGTCTTGTTGGAATATCCAACCCCTACGTAGCTTCAACTTTGTGACTGATGCTTGAACATTATCCTGAAGAATTTGTTGATATTGGGTTGAATTCATCCGACCCTCGACTTTAACAAGGTCCCCAGTCCCTGAACTAGCCACACAGCCCCACAGCATGATGGAACCTCCACCACATTTGGCAGGAGGTAGCAGGTGTTTTTCTTGTTCTTCTTTTGCCATGCAAAGCACTTTTTGTTTTGACCAAAGAACTCATTTTTGTCTGATCAGTCCAAAGCACTTTGTTCCAAAATTAATCTGACTTGTCTAAATGAGCATTTGAATACAACAAGCGACTCTTGTTTGTGGCGTGAGTGCAGAAAGGGCTTCTTTCTCATCACCCTGCCATACAGATGTTCTTTGTGTAAATTGTGCTGAATTGTAGAACGATGTACAGATACACCATCTGCAGTGAGATGTTCTTGCAGGTCTTTGGAGGTGATCTGTGGGTTGTCTGTAACCATTCTCACAATCCTGCCTCTCCATATGCCGCTCCTGTATTTTTCTTGGCCTGCCAGACCTGAGTTGGTTTAACAGCAACTGTGCCTGTGGCCTTCCATTTCCTGATTCCATTCCTTACAGTTGAAACTGACAGTTTAAACCTCTGAGATGGCTTTTTGTAGCCTTCCCCTAAACCAGGAGACTCAACAATCTTTGATTTCAGATCTTTGGAGAGTTGCTTTGAGGATCCCATGCTGTCTGTCACTCTTCAGAGGAGAGCACAACTTGCAATGGACCACCTTAAATACCTTTGACCACTCATGATTGAAGTTCAAGGCTTAACGAGCTAACCTAGTAGTCAGCACTGAGCAGTGACAGGCATTCAAATCAGCACAATGACAAGGGGACCCACATTTGTGCACATCCAGTTTTTCACATTTGATTTAATTTCATACAACTAAATACTGCGTCACTAAAAATCTTTGTTCGGAAAACACTGCAGTGCTCAGATGTTCCTAGGAGATGAAAGACACACCACTGATAGCTTTGTTGTTGAGAGTAAATTATTATGCAGGCTGAGACTTTTTCATATGACTGTACATTCATACATATAAACACACACACACAGGAATGAGTATAAACTGGGGTCCTCTCCATCCATCCAGGCTTCCAGGACCCCCCCACCCAGTGGGCCCTCAGTAATCATTACCACGTTGCTCCCCACTACAATGTTTCACCAGTTGTGTGTTTTCTAACTTGTTTATCTTGTGTTTTGTTGTTTTTTTCACGCTTCTATTCATTCTTGTATGTATTATAATGTGTTTCATAAGTCACCTCGGCTACATGATTAATAAAAATAACGATATTTTCACAGTCCCAATTCCATGCAAGCTGGAACTTTACAACTGAGTTAGAAAATAAAAGTTGTGTTCCTCAGCTGGCGACAAGTTCAAGTGTACTGAGGTGGTCCTGCTGCCCTCATTTTGGTTTTTTTTTCCCCCTCTTTGCCTTTCCCTCATCACGCTCTAGTATTTTCCTGACCCCTTTTGCTTTGCTGCACACTCCTGGGTTCGCTGTTCCTTTCCCACACATTTCAGGCTGATTGGCACGTCTCCAAAGACTAATTTGCTGCCCTGCTCTTCACGCGTCTCCTGCTCGCTCTAAACTGCAGCTCCAGCTTGGAGGCTAATGAGATCTCATGTGGGTGACTTGGGCCATTTGTGCCCCCTTTGCGTAGAAGAGCCAAAACTTTACTTCTGGAGTTTCATCACACAGTAAGCCCCTGGACGACATTGGCCAAAAGTGCCAAGTCGAGTGCCGCGCTGATGAATCCTCTCCTCACCCAGCAGGCTGCATTTACTCAACGCTGTGTTAGCAGTGGGATTTAAACACGAAATGATTCAAGAAGTGGGCACATGAGCCAGAAATCTGATTGATCGCAGTAACAACCAGCCTTCATATTAAAAAACTAGCCGTCCCTCGCAGCTCCACCCGCGTAGAAGTGAAACAGGACAGTGAGGAGGGCCCTGCAGCCTCTGTCTCGGATTAGCACGAATATATCGCTCCTGCAAATGAACTATAAGGCCGGGTGTTTACTTCACATGACGCGATTCATGCTCCAGCGGACACTTCTGCTACAGGCTGGTCCAGATCTAATTATGCAGATCCAGATCGTCTGGACGACTTTGATTTATGTGGGGACGATTCCAGTTCGGCACGAAGACGATTCTTCATGTTGTCAGTTCGCTCACTTCACCATGGGCCGGGATTTTTCGGGTGATTTTCTATGTAATAAACTTAAGTTATAGAGTAATGAAAATTGCATAGTTAGATCTGGACCACCCTATACACAAGCGTTTTATTGTTCATACTTGCATGCATACTTTACGTAAATCTGGAAGAATCCAGCAGGTGGCAGTGCGAGATATCATCACGGTGAGAACAGGTTCGGCTTCGCTGTGTTGTGAATTGCCTGGAACACCCATTAAATTCCGGGGACACCTTACTACAATATCTCTGAAAAGGATGTTTAATGATTAAAACCATCAATCCAGGGATGCGCCCATTCCAGCAAGCATTGGGCACGAGGCAGAAACAATCCCTGGACGGGGCATCCGCTCATTGCAAGGCGAATGCAAGCACTCGCATACACTGGCGTCATTTTAGTGTCACCAAATCTGCATGACTTTGGAAGGAAGCACCGTGTGGAAACCCAGCAGGAAAACACGCAAACTCCAGACAGGGAATACCAGCGACGTGACTCCCTGTGGGACAGCAGCGCTAACGCTCTGCCACCGTGTCACCCCCATGTGTGTAATTATTAACTGTATTCATTATTTAAACAAAATGACCGATTTATCTGTAAAATGTAACATACATTCTTTAATGCATAGTGATATCAGGTATAAATCTTAGGACTCTAAATGTGCAGAGAGTCGGAATATCAGACATTTAATGTGTTCTGTGTGGTGATTTATTGCTGCTTGTCACTGCTGTCAGCTCAGGAGGAAGTCCAAGAAGTTTCGTAGTGATTAGAAACTGGGATGACGTTTACGACGGTCTGCTTTAATGATAAAGTAAACTACGAGGTTAAAGTGGGCATTTTGAGATTAAAGCCAAAGTTTCCACTTTAATCACAAAATACACCTTTTCACCGTGTCCGTATTGTTTTTTTTATCTGTGACTGTACATTATGTTGCAGTTGTGAAGTTGCAAAAAAAAAAAATAAATAAATAAAGATGGCACAGAAGATGGTACGTGAGACTTTTAAAATGTGTCGCATCATTACGATCAGGACTATGCGACACTTGAATATAAAAACAAATCACCAGGACCAGATCAGATTTACCCTCGAGTTCTTAAAGAGGCTAGTGAGTACAGATATAAACCCTTGACACACATTTTTAGGAAGTCACTGTGCACTGGAGAGATTCCGAAGGACTGGAAAATGGCAAATATCATCCCATTATATAAAAAGGGTGACAGTGCAGACCCAAGCAACTATAGGCCAGTAAGCTTAACATGCATCACAGGAAAATTAATGGAAGGAATTATTAAAGATAAGATTGAGCAACACATGACAAGGACAGGAGTTATTAGGGACAGTCAGCATGGGGTCAGAAGAGGGAGGTCGTGTTTTAGTAACAGGCTGGAATTCTATGAGGAGGCAACAAAAGGATACGATCAAATTGGAGCTCATGATATTATTTATCTGGACTTTCAGAAAGCATTTGAGAAGGTGCCACATGAGAGGTTGGGCATCAAACTAAAAGAAGTGGCAGTTCAGGGTGATGTTTATAGATGTGGGCAGAATTGGCTCAGACACGGGAATCAGAGGGTGATGGTGTGAGGAACCTCATCAGAACTGGCCGATCCATCCATTATCCAACCCACTATATTCTAACTACAGGGTCACGGAGGTCTGCTGGAGCCAATCCCAGCCAACACAGGGCCCATGGCAGGAAACAAACCCTGGGTAGGGAGCCAGCCCACTGCAGGAGGCACACACACACACACACCAAGCACACATTGGGGACAATTTAGGATTGGCAATCCACGTAACCTGCATGTTTTTGGACTGTGGGAGGAAACCCACGCAGACACGGGGAGAACATGCAGACTCCACGCAGGGAGGACCCGGGAAGAGAACCCGGGTCTCCTAACTGCGAGGCAGCAGCACTACCACTGTGCCACCGTGCCGCCCTATTTTTAATATATATATATAAATGATTTAGATAGGAATAGAAGTAACAAGCTGGTTAAGTTTGCAGATGATACCAAGATAGGTGGATTAGCAGATAATTTGGTATCCGTTATATCATCACAGAAGGACTTGGATAGCACACAGAATTGGGCAGATTTGTGGACGATGAAATTTAATGCCAGTAAATGTAAAGAATTATACATAGGAAGTAAAAATGTGTGGTTTGAATACACAATGGGCGGTCAGAAAATCGAGAGTCCACCTCATGAGAAGGACTTAGGAGTCATAGTGGACTCTAAGCTATCGACTTCCCGACAGTGTTCAGGAGCCATTAAGAAGGCTAACAGAATGTCAGGTTATATAGCGCCTTGATGTGTGCAGTACAAGTCACAGGAGGTTCTGCTCAAGCTTTATAACACACTGGTGAGGCCTCATCTGGAGTCCTGTGTGCAGTTTTGGTCTCCATGCTACAAAAAGGACATAACAGCACAAGAGAATGTCCAGAGAAGAGTGACAAGGCTGATTCCAGGACTACAGGGGATGAATTATGAGATAAGATTAAAAGAGCTGAGCCTTTACAGTTTAAGCAAAAGAAGAGTAAGAGGTGACATGACTGAAGTGTTTAAAATTATGAGGGAATTAGTCCAGTGGATCGAGACTGTTATTTTAAAATGATTTCATCAAGAACACGGGGACACAGTTGGTAACTTGTTAAGGGTAAATTTCGCACAAACATTAGGAAGTTTTTCTTTACACAAAGAACGATAGACACTTCGAATAAGCTACCAAGTAGTGTGGTAGACAGTAAGACGTTAGGGACTTTCAAAACTCGACTTGATGTTTTCTTGGAAGAAGTAAGTGGATAGGACTGGCAAGCTTTGTTGGGCTGAATGGCCTGTTCTCGTCTAGAGTGTTCTAATGTTCTAAAAAAGCACCACAAATGTATTTGTATGTCGGCATTTTGCTTCACCACATCGAACCATTAATCAAACATCGAAACGCACACACCGATCTCGAAGGATCCGCAAAAGCGGCTTTCTGTCACATGTAGATAGTAACCAGAGACTCTGACGTCACATGCCAACTTTTATCACACTGCGCGCCCCGACTTTTTTGCTGGTACTGCAACTTGCGCATGCATCTCGTTCCAATAGAAGATGCGTCAAATGACCGCTAGGAACGCGTGGCAGCCATGATGCATCTGTGTATGCGTTCTGATCATGAAGCATAAACAAGCTCTAATTCTTACCGCGATGAGTGAAGTTGCACAATCAACCAGAATGTTCAAACAAATTATAGAAAAAAGGCCAAATCTAAATCCGTGAAGTAGTTCACTTGTTTGCTAACTAAGCGGTTGTAAGATACACCCTGAGGCTAGCGCGTGAGTAAGGAGGGCCCGGCCCCTCTGCCCTAATTCTTTAATAATAATAATTCTTTGCATTTATATAGCGCTTTTCTCACTGCTCAAAGTGCTCAGCATTTGCCGTTTAAGGGCCTTGCTCAAGGGACCAACAGAGCAGAGTCCCTATTGGCATTCACGAGATTCGAACCAGCAACCTTCCAATTGCCAGTGCAGATCCCTAGCCACACTCGGCCCGATCTAAATCCATTAAGTTGTTCTCTTGTGAAAAGCAGACAGACATACAGACTTTAGATTTTATATATAGAGAGATACAGGGTGGCTCACCTCCTCCGAGACGACTCCCGCCTCTTCTGCTGCCGGATAGGGGGCTGCGGTCGTGTCGCCTGCCTTATTTTCTTGCCGTCTGACCCCCCAGGAAGCCACTTTTGTGGTCCAACCGTGACCATTGTTACTTCCAGCAAGACGGTGTGACTTGCCATACTTCCCGCATATCTCTGGCTACTATTCGGGAGCAATTCCCTGGCGAAAGGGGTTTATGGCCACCACGATCACCTGACTTAACAACGTGTGACTGTTTCTTGTGGGGGGTCATTTAAAGGGCCGCGTGTATGAGACAAGTCCGCAGACTGTAAATGAGCTGAAGTTGAACGTTGGAAATGCGATGCAGAGAGTCGATCTCATGACGTTGCAAAGAGTGTACGTGAACACGTAGAGACGGGCATAGAGATGGATCGGCGCACAAGGAGATCACTTTCAGCATCTTCTGTAAATGTGAGTGTCAGATTTGATTATTTTTCTCTTTACCACTGTGACAGTAGGGGTCGCTGTGGCCCCGTGAAACCCGCCGACAACACGTCCAGACACCAGATAAAATATAAGAAACAAATTTAATTTCTGTAATGCTGTGCACAGAGCACCTCCACCTCCACGATACACAAAAATACTCAATAATAATCACAATAAATTAATAGATAGATAAATAGATACTTTATAAATCCCCCTCTCCATCCAGCAGCTCTGTCACACTCCCTCCCAACTCCGACTCGGCTTGCTGAGTCTCCCACAGTCCTTCCTTGACCCGGAAGTGTTTCTGTCCCTCAGTCCATGTGTTTCCATAGCACTTCCGGGTCAGATGAAAACTCTTCTTTTCCTTCAGCCCGGAAGTACTTTGTTTCTTCCGTCCCCGTGACTAGGGAGTACTTCTGGGCTATAATAGAAACACTCGTGCCTCCCTGCAGTGTCCCCTGATGGCCCCCACGGTATCCAACAGGGCTGTGAAGCCAAACTCCATTGTCCATGATGCCCTGCAGGCACCTCCATGTTGCAGGGAGGACTCCCATCTAGCGGCGTGGGGGTGTTGGCCAGGATAAACTGCCGGCCATCTCTCACACCATGTAATGCAGTCATCTCGGTGGAGGCAGGTCACTTTTTTGTGGCCCACCCTGTACTCTTTCTGTACTGATTTGTCAGTTTTATTAGGCACCCCACACCTTTACCTAAATTCTCCCTTCTAACACAGAATGGGGTATGCCAGACTCATGGACCGAGGTTGCTCATCTTGTCAGTTTATTTCCATGACTGAAAAGCGCTGGGCCTGTCAAATTTAGCGACTGCAAGATGGTGTTCCAGCCGTGTCATGCTCGTAGCAAATCGTGACAGCCGATAGTGTGCTGCCTGACTGAGCTGGTGTTGTACAAAGGGTTAATGGGTATGGCAAGTTCGGCCGCCATCTCCACCCTTTTTTTCTTTTTTCCGCTCTGTCATGGTACGTAAAACACGCAACATCAGACAGACAAGGTTCTCTTCTGTTTGTGAGGTCCAAAACCCTTGCGTTCCTTATTCTTCCTTTTACATGCTAGCTGTGGCCATGCATTCAATTGCTTGTCGGCTCTTCACACAGAATCTGTCCTTACAGCTAAAGCCGAAATCAAACCTGTTTAAGGGTGTGTAAGAAACCCCCCACAAGGAAGACAGGACAAGATTTTTATTCAGTCACAAATGAGTACATGGATTCTACGTTTCAAGGCAGAAGAGCAAAGTTATATTTTTTTTATTGGCTCTTCTTCTTCCTCCCCCTTCCCCTTATTTCTTAAAAATAAACATAATTACTTAATCATTTATGCTAATGGGTCATCTGTTCTTATTTTTTTCACTGATCGACCCTAAAGAAGGAAAGGTCAGCTCTCTTGGGTCAAATAGACGCGTTCCTAAAGAAACTGGAAATTTTCCCAGGTCAGATTACTGCACCCTGTCTTATGACAGACGCCTGTAGGAATAAACTGCCGTTTTAAGGCATTAACCCTTAGTAGCCTGCAAGCAGTTAATTTTTCTTTTGCAAGGGGAAAGTCAAGGACTAGTTGAAGTGAGTCACTGGGAATGTCACATTACGTGACTGGTCGTCAAGTCTGCAAAGGAAAATCACTGGAAAAGTTGTGTAATGTGAGAGGGCCTTGAGGATCACACAGTGACTGAGGTGTGGCGATTAATTAGGCAGCCTGTCCTGGGCATGTGAGCGGTGAATGTGGCATTTAAAAGGGAGCTGGGTGCCATGGCAGCCTTACCTGTAGCTTCCAGGGACAACAACAACATTTCTTTCTATTTTCATACAAATAATGTAACTCAAAGATGAAGAAAGAGAAAAAATGACAAAGTAAGAATTAAATAAGAGAACACTAATTAACATAGAATAAGAGTAAGGTCCGATGGGCAGGGTGGACAGAAAAAACAAAACTGGAGAAAAAATATTTGCAGGGGTCCCAAGGCCATGAGACCACCCAGCCCCCTCTAGGCATTCTACCTAACATAAATGATCTCAATCAGTCCTCATTGTATTCAGGATTCTCATGGAAAGACTTGATGATGACGTCACGTAAATGTCTGACCTTCAGTCCATCAATGTAGAGACATCACGGTGCTTTGATCAGGTGGTGGTGGTGCAGGTCGCCACCCCAGAAAACCGCAAAAAGAACAGAAGAGAGAGTAGGGGTTAGTAGGGATTTTGGAGCCACCATGAATAGTAATGATAATTAATTGAATATGCAGAGCATCAGGATTACACTAAGATGAAGTTATGAGAAGGCCATGTTAAAGTAACGTGTTTTTAGCAGTTTTTTAAAGTGCTCCACCGTATCAGCCTGGCGAATTCCTATTGGCAGGCTATTCCAGATTTGAGGTGCGTAACAGCAGAAGGCCGCCTGCCCGCCTCACCACTTCTTTTAAGTTTAGCTCTTAGAATTCTAAGCAGACCCTCATTTGAAGATCTAAGGTTACGATTTGGATTGTAAGGTGTAAGACATTCCCAAATATAAGATGAGGCAGATTATTTAAGGCTTTGTAAACCATAAGCAGTATTTTAAAGTCAATTCTGAATGACACAGGTGACCAGCGTAGTGACGTTAAGACTGGAGATATGTGCTTAGATTTTCTTTTCCTAGCTAGAATTCTGGCAGCTGCATTTTGCACTCGTTGCAGTCAATTGATGTCTTTTTTGGGTGGTCCTGAGAGGAGTGCGTTACAGTAATCTAGTCGACTGAAAAAAAAAGCGTGAACTAATTTCTCAGCATCTTTCAATCCTATAAGAGGTCTAACTTTTGCTCTGTTTCTTAAGTGAAAAAATGCTGTCCTAGTGGTCTGATTAATATGCGATTTAAAATTCAGGTCCAAGTCAACAGTTACCCCTAAATTCCTTACCTCCGTCTTGACATTTAATCCTAATGGATCAGGTTTATTTCTAATAACCTTATTATATCTATTATTGCCAATCTCTAAAATTTCAGTTTTTGAGTTGTGGTCGGAGGAGGCAAGTGAGGCAGAGCCTCACCTGTCATCATGAAAAATAAAAAAATGAATGATGATAACATAAATTTGTTCACTTGTCTGTGCTATAAATTTGTTTTCTTATGATTCTGTAATCGTTTTCATCATTTTTATAGACAAAATCGCTGAATTTGCGCATTTCCTGTTCAAATACAGGAGAGAGACACGAGGAGCAACAGCAAAGAGTTTCACCTCACCTCGGACTGCGCTCTCCTCACACTGACGGGGTTGATGCCTGCAATTGTCACATGCCTGTCGCTGTCTCTCTGTATGTCACCAATATATGGTTTGCAGACACGTTTATTATACACCCTGACTTTCCACAGTCTGGCTAATATCTTTAATGAATGTGTGTGACATGTTTAGTGTTGCTGATCGGATATAAAACCGCAGTGAAAAGGCACCGGGTGAGTGAGGCAGACAGTACCGTGTCGTCAAGGGGTCACGTGAGCCCAACAGTTGCTCGTTGCTGTTCTTCTACGCTGAGGCGCCAATAAATTAGCGATATCAGAAAGTCAAGTGCGCTGCAGCGGTCCGTTTATTTGTATTTTTTGTTCCAACTGACTGCCAAAATGGAAGATTGACTTTTAAAAGTAAAGGAAAATAAGGAGGACTTTTACAAGAAAGTGACAGAGATTTTTGTGGAGAAGGATAGGCGCATGGACTTCATTTACAAATAAAGGTAAGACCATCAACGGTTTTCAATTTTTAAAAAAATGGGATCAGACTAAGAGAGAAAAAAAAAATCCAATATTTAAAGACTAAATTTTGACCTTAAATAAAATATTTTTTTGTTTTTCTTGTTATCCTTTTGTTGAACAGTCTGTATTAAAATTGATTAAAGCATCAGCATGAAAAGTTTTTAAAAACAACTAAATGTTTCAATTAATTTCAAAATTGCAATCCGTTTTTTTATACACTCCTTGATACTTTCATTTGTATTGAATGAGTGTGAATTGTGGACTTGCAACGGCAGATTTAGAACACGTGGAGGGTGAGGAGCAAATGGTCTCTCTCTCTCTCTCTCGCTCTCTCTCTGCGCTCTCTCTCCACTCTCTCTCTCTCTCTCGCTCTCTCTCTGCGCTCTCTCTCCACTCTCTCTCTCTCTCTCTCTCGCTCTCTCTCTCTCTCTTGCTTTTATCTCTCTCTCTCTCTCTCTCTTTCTGTCTCTCGCTTTCTCACTCTCTCACTCTCCTCTCTCTCTTGCTCTCTCTCTCCACGCTCTCTCTCACTCTCTCGCTCTCTCTCTCTCTCTCTCTCTCTCTCTCTCTCTCACTGTTATCGTTCTCTCTCTCTCACTCTCTCTCTCTCCACTCTCTCTCTCTCTTGCTCTCTCTCTCTCTCCACGCTCTCGCTCTCTCTCTCTCTCCACACTCTCTCTCTCTCTCGCTCTCTCCACACTCTCTCTCTCTCCACGCTCTCTCTCGCTCTCTCTCCCTCTCTCTCTCTCGCTCTCTCTCCCTCTCTCTCTCCACGCTCTCTCTCTCTCGCTCTTTCTCCCTCTCTCTCTGCGCTCTCTCACGCTCTCTCTCTCACTCTCTCTCCACTCTCTCGCTCTCTCGACGCTCTCTCTCTCTCCACTCTCTCCTCTCTCTCTCTCTCACTCTCTCTCTCCACTCTCTCTCTCTTGCTCTCTCTCTCTCGCTCTCTCTCCCTCTCTCTCTGCGCTCTCTCTCACTATCTCTCTCTCTCTCTCTCTCCACTCTCTCTCTCTCTCTTGCTCTCTCTCTCTATCTGTCATTCTCTCTTTCTCTTTCTCTCTCGCTGTTCTTTCTTATTCAGATATGCGCCTTACCTGTGTGTGTAAAGAATGCTGATGAGATATGAAACATCATGTGCCAATTCATTAGTAAATCAGCTACTCTTTGGGTTTCATATGTTTGTAAATCTCACTCTGAAGGAGTCACCAGCCATGAACCTCACCGCACGTCACTGCTAGCTTCTGACTCTCGTAACGGGGTCAGTAACCACATCCAGAACGGATGACTTGTAACGGGGACCTAGTTCTTGTAATCTTTCCCTTGTGTTGCAGTAATTTTTAGATAAACTAATGAAATACTCAACACATTGGAGCCTTCCAGCTGAGCATGAGATGAGTCACCACGGGCGCCCTGACCCTTCACATCACTGGAATTGGACTGAATGAGAGGCTTCACGGTGGAGCTGGCATCAGTCAGATGTGATGGCTGTACAGTGGAGATAGGAAGCGAATGGAGTTCATGTGCTCACCACCCCTTCTCCTAGTCGAGGATCGAACGGCAGGCAGCCTTGAGCTGCATTAGACATCACGGAGGAACAGCCTGACCTTTCGAAAGTTTCGCTGGAGTCCGTGAAATTAGCTTGGAGCCCTCACAAGATGAAATTTCGATGGGCCGCATGTCGGGTTTCTTTTAGACTGTGACCTAGTCAGGCTGGAGAGAAGTAACAAACTTAAGAGAGGGAAACTCATGTAACCTCTGCAGAAGGTTAGTACAGGTAAATGAGCTGGACGCATGGATCCATACATAGCCTGTGACTCACATATACAGGAAAACACAGGAGCAAGACATCAGTACATGAATCCAGTTACACACAATGGTGGCCCCACCTAATGGGACTGTGGCCAAGAAAGATTGGCCAGGCTTGCCTTGAAAGAAGAAGGCCGAATGCACAGCTATGGGTGATGTAGGCAGCCATGTCAGTGCAGATAGCGAGGGCACACCGGGGCTGCATGTCGTCAGTGTGAATCGGGGGCATCCGCACGACGTTGTTGAGGTAAGAACACTGACACCAGTGTCTGGGCAAAGAAAGATGCTTAAAGAACTCTCTTTTTCTAGAAACCCACTGATGTCTCTTTCGCTTTGATCCCGGAGGTCCTGCTTCTTCCTCTATTTAAAAACGGGACCAAAAGTGCAGAGAAAACAGACCCAAGAATATGGAGTTCTGCTGCAGTGAAGCAAAACTGCTTAGCCTAAGAGGAGGCACCAAAGAAAGTGGAATGTCCTCAGTAATATATTGCTAGAGCTTTTCAGTTTTTCCTTTTCACTTAAATCGGATGCTGGGTAGCCCCCCCACCTTACTCCCCCAAACCCCTTTATTTTCTCACTCATGGCAAGGGCTAGGCTGGCAGACCAAAAGAGAAACAAGTTTACAGAGAGAGAGAGAGAGATGGGGAGGGTAAAGCAGGAGTGGCACTTTATGGCAAACAAGTGGGTGAGCCACCCTGTCTGGTATTGAGGGGCAATCACCTGTTATCGGTGGGCTGGGGGGCTGCAGGCTTAGTCTGAGTTCTGTTTATTAGCTACTAGCCATACCCCCGGCTCAGGACAGTGAGGAGGGCGCCGCCCGGCCCCCCATTCCTGACGTCACGCCTCCCCCTCCTCTCGGCCTGCAACTTCTGCCTTGGATTAGCGTGAATCTATCGCTGCTGCAAGCGAACTGTAATTGTCAGCGTGATGAGAGAAGTCGCAAACTCAACCGGAACGTTCAAGCAAATTACAGGAAAAAGCCGATCTAAATCCGTTAAGTCAGCGTTTCCCAACCTTTTAAGTATTTGCGACCCGAGTTTTCATAATTTTTAATTGCGCCCCCCCCCCCAACATTTTTTTGAAAGGAGCCCACTAATACCAATTTGTTCTTTCTTAATTAATGATATATCATAGACGCATATTTTATTATACCTACTTCACTTTTATCGACATTTATCTAACTCTATGTTTATTTTTCTAGTATCAGAATGTAGTTTAAGTGAAATTGTTTTGGTTTCAATAGATGTATTTTTCATATTTTTGATTCTTGTTTTCTTTTTTTTCACATCTTCGCCCCCCCCCTTTTGTTACTTTGTGCCCCCCTAGGGGGGGCCTGTCCCACTGTTTAGGAACACTGCGTTAAGTACTTCTCACGTTCGCTAGCTAAGCGGAGGTAAGATACGCCCCGAGGCTGCCGCGTGAGTGAGGAGGGCCGCGCCCGCTGTGTGTCTCTAGGATCCACACAAATAAATTGGTACCGCAAGTAAACTATGATAAGCAAATTATAGAAAAAAACCCGATCTAAATCTGTTAAGTAGTTCTCTCATGAAAAGCGGACAGACAGACAGACAGACAGACAGACAGATGTTGGATTTTATATATGCTAGGGGGCTCCCCCCCCGCCGGTGCTACACGTTAGCCTCTTTTCGGTTCTGCCGCTCGTGTATGGGGATGTGAATGTACAATTTAAACAGATTTTAGTTTTCATGTTAAGTGTTACATTTGCATCCACGTGACATATAACTGCCCGTGAGTGGATTTGGTTTCTTTCTCTCTATTAAATAAAATGACTTTTTTGAATGTTTGGGCCTGAGATTTGTTAATTGTCTTTGGGAAAGCTATTCTAATGGGAAGCTGTTAACGTTTTAATATGAATGGGATATCTAATGTTATTCCCCTGAAGATGTACTACATTACCTTTCTTGGATTCATCCTTCTTTCTATAGTAATTCGTGTGAAGGAAGACCGGACGGTGTTAACGGTTGTAGATATTCTTCATAATATTGTAAGTTGATGTTTTCATCTTCTGTACCATCACCACCAACTGTGTCAGCAGAGTCTGTTGATACGCATTTAACCAATTTGACGGGTTACCGGTTGACATTTTTGTCGTAAATTTGTTTGACTTCCTCGTTTTTTCGGTGCTAGGATTGCCCCGTGTACTCATCTCTTCTGTTGATAACCCTTCGTGATGAAATTCTTCAATAACATTTGGACATAATACGTCTTCTTTAATTGGGAACTTAAAGTGAGGAAAACGTAAAAAACGTCCTGAGAGTGCAGGAAGTGTGTCTGACAAAAGCATTCACACGAATGAGAGATGAGAGAACAGCATGACTTGAAAGAATCTAATGGCAAAAGTCGCCAACTCGCGGCACTTCATTCCAAAAAGTCTCTTCAAAACGTCTCGTCTCCCAAGATTTTTTTAATTATAATTGAGAGATATAGAGAAGTTGTGTTATCTCTTCTACAATCAAAATAAATGAAGCACACCAGAAGAACCAGCAAAAAAACCTTCTCCTGATTTGAGCTTACTTTGCACTTTTACTTACATATGATGCCCTTAAACAGCCGGAGCGATGGCTCACAACGGGTGACCTAAGGGGTGCCCTGCCTCCTGGGCTTTACATGCACAACACCCAAGGAATGGAAGCACAGTTTAAGAGACAATACACAATTATCCATCCATCCATCCATCCATCCATTAACCAACCCGCTATATCCTAACTACAGGGTCACAGGGGTCTACTGGAGCCAATCCCAGCCAACACAGGGCGCAAGGCAGGAAACAAACCCCGGGCAGGGCGCCAGCACACAAACTAGGGGCAATTTATGGTTGCCAATGCACCTAACCTGCATGTCTTTGGACTGTGGGAGGAAACCCACGCAGACACGGGGAGAACATGCAAATTCCATGCAGGGGAGGACCCAGGAAGCAACCCGAGTCTCCTAACTGTGAGGCAGCAGCGCTACCCACTGCGCCACCGTGCTGCCCCAATACACAACTATGAACATGAAAAAGAATTGTGCCCTTCATTCTTGGGCAGTGATTTACTTTGCAAATTAAATGAACTGAAATTGTTTGCCTTTTTTTCAGATAATCAATTATTTCAAGAATCAAATGAATGAGAGTCGCACACTTTGCTCCCATGAAAGGATTCAGTTCAGTTTACTTGTTCTTTTTGTCTCTCTAGGTGCACCGGGTTCAAAGATGTGTGTATCAGATTAACTGAGAGAGCGTGGGTGAGACTGCCTGCAATAGATTGGCATCATGTTTGCCCCCTATCTCTGTCGTGGTGGGCTACAAAACCTCCATGACTCAGCAGTGGAGTACATAGAATTAAAAAACGAATGAGTGAGTGGTTTATGCAGAGGTCCTGGACTTGTGGTGTAACTGATCATGCCAGGATAGAGACTTGCCTTTTGTGACCTCAATTTTTGATTAAATAGATTTAGTAAATGGACAGATGGAAATCCATAAATCTGTCAGCCTGTAGAAATATGAAACGTAAGCAATGCAATCTGTAATAAGTAAGGGACATAACATTCACAAAACCCACTTACTCCAGGATTGCAGGGGGAGCGTAGTAATTAATAATAAAATAAAAAGTGACACAAGATGGTCTCCTGTAGTATGGAAGAAAATGGAATCCCAACCCAGACTGAGGCATAATGTCTCCTTATAAGCAGAAGTCAGACAGCAGACATTTGTAAACTTGGGCGCGTTTCTCAGGTTTCAGCCGACCCACAGACTTTACAAGGAGGTGAGGTAAAAGCTAATGATGTCATTGTCTGCTTGCCTTATTGTGTTTTTGTTTAAAAAACTGAATTAGATGAAAAGCAGCAAAAAATCTAAAGTATAATAGGGGGCTTATACTTTTGACAGTTTCTCCTATGGCACAGTGCCGAGCTTAAAGCAAGAGCGGGTGGTTTGGTCAAAAGTCCATCTCACCTCATTGTTGTGATTGTGAGTCTCAAAGCTGGTTAAGATGGGTGTGAGATCTCCAAAGTGGTCCACAAACGTTTAAGACGTATACGTTTAACGTATAAGAGCCGAGAGTGTGGGAACTGTGCCTGACAAAAGCATTCACACGAATGAGAGGTGAGAAGACCGTGGGTGTGGTTAAATATGGTTGAGAAGTAGGCGGGACTTGAAAAAATCTCATGGCCAAAGTCTCATCTCGCGGGACGTGAAAAAATCTCTTGAAAAAAAGTCTCGTCTGTTCGACTTTTTTATATAATAGAGAGATTTTCATTCTACTTTTCCAGGTGTTCAATTAATCCATCCATTATCCAACCCGCTTTATCCTAACTACAGGGTCACGGGGGTCTGCTGGAGCCAATCCCAGCCAACACAGGGCACAAGGTAGGAAACAAACCCCGGGCAGGGTGCCAGCCCACTGCAGGGTGCGCACACAAACACCCACACACCAAGCAAACACACGGGACAATTTAGAATCATCAATCCACCTAACCTGCATGTCTTTGGACTGTGGGAGGAAACCCACGCAGACACGGGGAGAACATGCAAACTCCACGCAGGGAGGACCCGAGGAGCGAACGCCTAACTGCGAGACAGCAGCGCTACCCACTGCCCCACCGTGCCGCCCCGTTTAATTAATCCGTTATTTACTAATCAGTAGGTCTGACTCTAAACTGGTTGGCAGCCTTTGATTATTCCGAGTTGCTTGCCTGGGTGTCTGCTCATTTTTAATTGTCATTAATAAGGGAGAAAACTGCACAGAAAGAGGGCACAATAGAATGAAATCATAAAAAGACAGTTAAGCGCTTAAATCGATAGAAAAAGCAGAAACGTTTCTAAGTGTCTCACAAATGTAAAAAATCATGCTGTTACTCTTTTCTGAATGTAGAATAAGAGAATGAAATACGGTGGAACCTTGGATTGCGAGTATCTTGGTCTGTGAGTGTTTTGCAATTTTTAATAAACTCGACTTGATAAACGAGCGAGGCCTTGCAATACGAGTAGTCCGCATACGCTTTGTCGGCTGAGCGTCACGTGATCACAACTGAGCGGATGGGTCTTCTTTTCTCTCGCTGCGGGATTGTGGGTAATCAACGACAACAACATTTATTTCTAGAGCACATTTTCATACAAATAATGTCGCTCAAAGTGCTTTACATGATGAAGAAAAGAGAGATAAAAGACAAAGTAAGAATTAGAATAAGACAACACTGATTAACATAGAATAAGAGTAAATGTAGGAACATCACGGTGCTTTGATCAGGTGGTGGTGGCGCAGGTCGCCACCACAGAAACCGGGATAAGAACAGAAGAGAGAGTTGGGGTCAATACGGATTTTAGAGCCATCATGAATAGTTATTATGATGAATTGAACATACAGAGTATCAGGATTAAGTTAAAGTGAAGTTATGAGAAGGCCATGTTAAAGTCATGTGTTTTCGTCAGTCGGCGTGCCTCACTCATACTGTATAGTCGACATCTGTACGAGCGTCACGTTGTGACCACGTGTGTGTGTTGTGACGTGTGAGTCCCCGTCTTGCACCCCAAAACAAGAAGCTGAGTCTCAGTACTTTAGCAACACCATCTTTATTCAGCTTGAAACAGGAACAGCGCGGTTATTTACTGTAGCGGGATCTGCCGCTAACTATGCAGTACACAGACACAGCAGTCAGGCAGGGCCGTGTCCAGGTTAGTAACCAAGTAATTCTGTGCCCTGCGTTTATAATTTGCCTTTCATCACCCGTCAACGGCAGGCGCTTATAGCATGTCCGCGACCTTTTCGGATTCGCTTTTACGGCGAACTGCTACAACGCTGGGTGCCTGCGGTTGCTTCGGGACGCCCTTCCGCCGGTTGTCCCGTTAGGTGGAATCCCAAAAGAGTTTAGAAACTCACTCACACCAGACATGATTCTTTTCAAAGGTAAAGTGCAGGTTAATTTGTTTTTATGTTTTGTAATAATCATTTTTATATGAAGAGTTTTGGGTTGTGGAACGAATCATCTGAGTTTCCATTATTTCTTACGGGGAAATTCACTTTGATATACGAGTGCTTGTGTCCGGAATGAATTACACTCGCAATCCAAGGTTTCACTGTAAATTAATTAAATTTGCTCAGCGTTGTCAGGAGTTGTCATTTCTTAATGAATCTTTTTGGAACAAAAACCTGCAGCCACAGGGGGTCCCCAGGACCGAACTTGGGGACTCCTGCACTAGACAGACCTGTGAATAAGCTGTGTCTGCTACAAGAAACGGCTAACGACGGTAGATAACGAGCTAAAACCGGAGCCTCGCGACTGAACGTTCTGACAATGGGCTTTGTTTTTTTTTTTTTTTTTTGCTCTAGTCAGCAGCTGTGTGCTGTGGTTTCCATGGCGACCGACCTTGTGACGATGGGCTTTGAATGCATGGGATGTTTTTATTTTTATACTTTTTATGGTGGATGGGAGGGAGGGTCAAGGTCAGAGTATTTTGCGGATGGAAATCCCACTTTAGAGCTGCCGCTGTCTTGGCGGGTTGGGATGGAAATGAACGACAAGATTGTGATCTCTGTAGGTCTTATTTTCTACACAAAGGGTGCCTGGCAGCTGAAAGTGGCAAGTGATCAGCAGTAGCCACGAACTGATTTAAGAGATTTGGATTTGAGTGGATGAATTCTAGGCCTGTGTGGTGCGCTGCAGCCTTCACCCCGGGGGACACTCAGCGAGTCAAATAACTGCACAGTGTTATGGTGACAGTAGTGAGCACTGGTGCAAGGACTGGAGTTTGATTCTCTTCAGGATCTCAGTCTGTGTAGTGTTTGGATGTACAGCCGTGGCCAAACGTTCTGAGAATGACCCAAGTGTTGGTTTTCACCAAGTTTGCTGCTTCAGTGTTTTTAGATCTCTTTGTCAGATGTTTCTGTGCAGTAGAATTACAAGCAGTGCAGAAATTTCAAAGGCTTTGATTGACAATGACATTCAGTTTATACAAAGAGTCAACATTTACAGTGTTGGCCCTTCTTTCTTTTTCAAGACCTCTGCAATTCGCCCTGGCAGGCTGTCTGCCCATCAACCTCTGAGCCAGCATCTGTGCTCGTATCCCAAAGGTTGCCGGTTCGAATCCCTGTCACTGCCAAAAGAGATCCTACTCTGCTGGGCCCTTAACCTATAATTAATTGCTCCAGGGGTGCTCGCTGTACAATGGCTGACCCTGCACTCTGACCCCAAGGGTTATGTGAAAACTAACACATTCTTAATAAAAGAAATTGGAAATAAAGAACAAAAAATAAAATTGGCAGCCCATTCTTGCAGAGAGTTTGTCAGGAATTGGTGGATTTCTGTTTGTTCCCCCGCCTCTTGAGGCCTGACCACAAGTTCTCAGTGGGGAGTTTCCTGGCCATGGACCCCACATTTCAATGTTTTGTTCCCCGAGCCTCTTAGTTCTCACTTTTGCCTTATGGCCTGACGCTCCATCATGCTGGTCACCAAACTGTTCTTGGATGGCTGGGAGACGTTGATCTCCGAGGAGGTTTTGGTCCCATTCTTTATTGATGGCTGGGTTCTGTGAGTGAGTCCTGCACTGCCTGGGCTGAGGAGCAACCCCACGTGACATGAGTGGTCTCAGGATGCTTAGCTCTGTGTCTCAACTCAAGCTCTGTGATTCCTCCTCCTCTCACAGTAACACAACGAATGCTGGGCAATGTAAACTGCAATGACGCACATAACCATGCAGAGTGAAAACGCAAATAAAAAAAAATAACATAACTGAAATATTAAACCGGGAACATAAAAAAAAATGACAACTCAAGCTCTGTGATTCCTCTTATTAACAAAAAAAACACGTGGAAAGGCGCTCACATTAACACATAACCAACATTAATAGAAAAAGCATTCAAAACATTTCAAAACAACAAAAAATCTTATTACAATTACTGTCATATACAAAAAAATGAACTCAAGCAATTTAAAATAATTAATTTTATCATACAGAGAATAACAGCGTGCTTACCTCCTCTCACAGCAACACAACGAATACGGGGAGAGGCTCACGCTGATGACGTCACATAACACGACAAACAGAGTCGAGAAATAAAACAGGAGCACAAGAGGAAAACACACAACACAATGAATGTTATCAGGATTTGGTGAAGTTCCAAACTACTAAATGTTTTATTTTATACACCCGTTCCACTGGGCCCTCTCCTCTTCTCCTCACTGGACCGTGTCGTGCAGTCAGTCCCCTGGTTTCTCTTGGTACTGCTGTGTGAAAGACACAGAGCTCTACTTGTTGAATCTCATCTCCATCGCACTGATATCTCTTCTTGGACCATCTTGGATGTACCATCTCCAGCTCCACTTGGCACAAATGCAGTTCCTTGTTGTGTCGAGTTTCCACCCTCCGACCAAAGCCATCACATTTTATATTGACCGGTGACTTCAAACTGACACCTTTATGACGCCGGATATGCTTTGGAGAGTCTGCTCCGGGCTCGATTATCGCATTGATGTTTGCCAAGTAACAGGTGGGGCGCACATCGAGTAATCAACAGACACCATATGAAACTTTATGAGTTGAGCCTCAAAGGTGAAAGAATATTCCAATAGATTTTGATTTTGTAACCATTTAAAATAACGGAGTGTTTTTGTGGGCACCCTGTATATAGAAACGTTTGGAAAAGAAGACCTGTTTTGAAGGCCTTTCCTGAAAAGAAAACTGGGAATGTTTTGATGCAGTTGTGTCTCTGGTGCCCCCTACAGGCCACAGCCATGAGATGCAGGCGTTGCACTGAGTGATTTCTATGCTGTTATTTGCTGTATACTGTAATGTTTATCCCACTCCATGTCATCTGTGCCTGTGTTCTCTTTGTTTTTTCTTTTCTTTCTGACAAATGTGACATTGTTTTCTGTATTTACTGCCAATATCTTGCTGAATAAACATCGAGACCTCCCAGCTCAGTGCCCCACCAGGACCTTACCTGCCCTCACTCAGGCTTCTTTGGCACAGACTGACTCTTCCACATGCGCCACTGCTCTGCCAGCTGGCATTTAATTCCTGAAGCACACAGATGACAGTAGGAATGACAGTGACACTCGCACAACCAGATTCGGTGACAAGGTCACGAGATTACCCAGCCCACTTGTACAGAAAGCTGCAGGAGTATTCCTTGTATATAAACACGTTCATGCATTTTGCATTCTATGTATGATGGCTTTTATTCATTGCCTTTTATGTGTGTTGTTGGTATCGTATAACCGTCCGTGGTCGCGGGGAAACAAAGAAATCGGAATTTCGTTGTGCTGTGGGCATAATAATAAATTGGAAATTGACCTTGAATGTATGCATATAGAATGATGAGACAAGCAAAAACAGGATACCATTCTGTAAAAAGCTGGATCATTCTACATGAGCATGCCATTATATGGCTGTTGAAACTGATTGTGGGGTCATGAAAACCCCTCCAATATTGTTTGCCTGTGGGAAATCCACCTTAAAAGAATAAGGTTGCTGTGTCTCCATCACTCCAGGAGATGGCACCTCATAAACATCTGTAGCAATAAAATGCATTGCATTACATTACACTGCTTTTACGTTTACAACTTCTTCTAAGTTTAGCTCTCCGAATAATCAGCAGACCCTCATTTGAAGATCTAAGGTTATGATTTGGAGTGTAAGGTGACAGGCATTCTGAAATACGGGATGGAGCAGATTAGTGAAGGCTTTGTAAACCATTAGCAGAATCGTAAAGTCCGTTCTAAATGAATTATTATTATTATAAATTATGTGAATTTCCCCTTGGGATTAATAAAGTATCTATCTATCTATCTATCTATCTATCTATCTATCTATCTATCTATCTATCTATCTATCTATCTATCTATCTATCTATCTATCTATCTATCTAAATGACACGGGTAACCAGTGTAGTGATGCTAAGACTGGAGTGATGTGCTCGGATTTTATTTTCCTAGTTGAGATTCTAGCACTCGTTTCAATCGATTTATTGTCTTTCTTGGGTGGTCCTGAGAGGAGTGCGTTACAGTAATCTCGTCGACTGAAAACAAAACCATGAACTCATTTCTCAGCGTCTTGCAAAGCTCTAAGAGGTCTGACTTCTGCTCTGTTTCTTAAGTGGAAAAAATGCTGTCCTAGTGATCTGATTATTATGAGATTTAAAATTTAGGTCAGAGTCAATAGTTACCCCTGAATTCTTTACCTCCATCTGAATGTTTAAGCCTAATGCATCAAGTTTATTTCTAATACCCTCATTGTATCCATTTTTGTCAATCACTAAAACTTCTGTTTTCTCATTATTTATTGTGAGAAAATGACAACTCATCCACTCAGAAGCACAAGTAAGACATTGGGGTCAGTGGACCAGGAGAGTCGAGGTCATCAGGTGCTATTGATAAGTACAGCTGTGTGTCATCAGCATAGCTGTGGTAGCTCACGTAATGCCTTGAGATAATCGGACCTAACATAAAGGGTTGATAAATGTAGGAAACGAGATAAAGATCACGTGAACAACAAAATGTACACCGAAATATAAGAATCGGTTTTAGGTCAAGTAAATAAAGAATGTACCAGAAGAAAGGTTGATGTAATATACAAAATGTACTGAAGGATGACTAAGAAATCAGCAGATGTCCTATAAACGAGAATGGACAATCGTTAGTCATCATTCAACCCGCTATATCCTAACTACAGGGTCACGGGGGTCTGCTGGAGCCAACACAGGGCGCAAGGCAGGAAACAAACCGCGGGCAGGGTGCCAGCCCACCACAGGGCACACACACCCACCAATCACACACTAGGGACAATTTAGTGTCACCAGTGCACCTAACCTGCATGACTTCCTTCAGACTGTGTATACGCACATGAAATTTCAAGGGTGGTGGCTCATCTCAAAAGGTATAAGAAGAACCAGAATACAATATAACAGACTTTTATTTTAGATAAATCATTTGGGTGTAAACCAATGGAGCAACCAGAGGAAAATGTTTGCATTGATTGACACTGGATGTAAATTCAACATGTTCTTTATTTCTCTGACCAGTCTGACCAGGCGGTAACGCACTGCTCTCTCCAAGGCATTTTGCTGAGGAGTAATGAAAAGATACGATGAACAGCTTTTTCTCCGGCCTGATTATTGAATTGTCCTGGTAGGGGTCGTCTCTTTCTTTAATAAGATGTTAAATTTTTGACCACACACTCAGATGGGAACATTTTACTTTGGGCTGAGCTGCTGTACTGTAGAGAGCAGCGCTATCTTCATGTTTAACGGACACTTGGGTTCTTTTTCTTTTTTTTTTTTGCTGGAGGCTACGGCCACCATGGATGCCAGTAATAATTTTTCATCTCCAGTGCTGAAGGAATGAGACAGTGCATGAGGCAGCCCAGAGATGACTAAGGCTTTCGCATCTGATGTGCCCGCCTTTTGCTATTTATACATTCATCTTACAATAAGGCCGTGGGGAGACTGCTGCATTTTGAATAATAAAAGAAAAATCTTGTGAACATTCTGATGGGAGATGTGCAACCCTTACTTGTAGAAGAATGTACAATTCTAATTATTATTATTTGTAGTTTGGCCTTGACTAGACGATTAGTTGGAATTTACTCGTTGTGTCTAGAAAGGGGGTCTCCCTGTGTTACCCCTTGGGGTCTGCGTGTCAGATGGTGGGTGTAAACGGATGAATCGGGGGGTTTGCGTGACTAAGCTTCCCTGTTTCATCAACACACTTCTGTGATTCATTTCAATAAGAAGAGGGAGCTGGTTTTGTTCAATAAAATTCGGGTTCCCTTTGAATCCTTCTGTCCCATAGTGTTGTTTTATCCATCCATCCATTATCCAGCCCGCTATATCCTAACTACAGGGTCATGGGGGTCTGCTGGAGCCAATCCCAGTCAACACAGGGCCCCGGGCAGGGTGCCAGCCCACCGCAGGGCACACACAGCCACACACCAAGCACCCACTAAGGACAAGTTAGAATCGCCAATGCACCTCACCTGCATGTCTTTGGACTGTGAGAGGAAACCCACGCAGACACGGGGAGAACATGCAGACTCCACGCAGGGAGGAGGACCCGGGAAGCGAACGCAGGTCTCCTAACTGCGAGGCAGCAGCGCTACCCACTGCTCCACCGTGCCACCCCATGTTGTTTTAAATTTTTCACATTTAAATGTTTTAAAAGTTATACTAGTTTATTATTTAACATTTTTTGACCAAACCCCAGGAGATGGGGCTACCCTGACATCGCCGCTGCCTTTATATTCAGTCAGAGAGAAGGAGCCAGCAGTGGATCATTGAAATTCTGTAGTCCTTTCTTGTTCCTTTTTTCTTCTGTTCTTTGGATTCATTACTTCTGTTTTGAGATTCTGATTCACTGGGTTACCCATCTGGTCAGGTGGCGCAGTGGTAGCGTTTATGAGACCAGGGTTCATGACTAGCGTGCTCCCTGCATGGAGTTTGCCTGTTCTCCCTGTGTCCATGTGGGTTTCCTCCTCCAGTCCGAAGACAGAGATCAAGTGAACTGTCGTTGTTAAATTGGCCACGCCGTGGTGATTTGGCACCCTGTCCAGGGATTGTTTCAGCCTCACACACAATGCTGAATGAATGATTGTAGGGGTTCTTCACAGTTGGCATTACCCATACTTACAATTAGCATGTTAAACAAAGCTTATGGTGAGCAAACCTAAAATGATAAATATAGGTAAAGACAGAAGACCAAGCAATGTCTCAGTTCTGCATAGCTGGCTTTAAATCTCCAAGCATTACTGTGTTTTTTTCACAGCAGGCCTGCTTTGGGCCTCCATTAAATGTTCTTCACATTTGGCTTTACACTCTCCAGCAGTTTAGGCTGCAAGCATTCGTTAAGTGTTTCATAGCTGGCTTTATATAATCCTGCGGGTAGCTGGAGTGCTAGAGATGATCTGTATTCACAATTTGTCTTATTTAGCCCTTGTTATGTCGTGGTAGGGTCCTAAGGGTGTCCTTGTTCTTCTCCTTATACTCTGTATTGTGTAGATCTTAACAAAATGGTCTAAAGCCCTGCTATAGCCCTATAATGTTACACTACCTGTTGTATCCGTGACCTCGGGGTAACAAGATACCAGAACAGGCAGGAGAAAAAGTTACAAATGTATTATATATGTGTTATAGATAACTAGAGGTCATCGCCCCCTGCCCGCTTCGCTCGTCAAATCCTAGGGCGGCTCTACACACTAGTCACTTCATGGCTCTGCAGATGTCCAATTTAAACAGATTGTTAATTTCGTGGGAATTGTTACATATGTCCGTTAAAGATAGGGTGAGAAGCTCAGTCAGAGTAGAGCCGCTGCTCCTCCGCATCGAGACGAGTCACATGAGGTGGCTCGGGCATCTGATCAGGATGCCTCCTGGACGCCTCCCTGGTGATGTGTTCCAGGCACGTCCAACCGGGAGGAGGACCCCGGGGAAGACCCGGCCGGCCTGGGAACACCTCGGGATTCCCTCGGAAGAGCTAGAAGAGGTGACCGGGGAGAGGGAAGTCTGGGCATCTTTGCTCAAGCTGCTGCCCCCGCGACCCGACCTCGGATAAGCGGAAGAAGATGGATGGATGGATGGATTGTTACATATGCATAACAGAACTCTTTTACATTACAGCGAGGAATTAAACATAGTAAAAAATAGTAAAACGTAATAAATTGAGAGAAAATGATGTTTCATGTTGCGTTAGAGTTATTCGTTGCGTTATACGTTTTCGTTCTGTTTGGCTTTGAAATTAACACACAAATACTTTTTAAACTTCAGTAAAAACAATTTTTGGAATTAACTTTTCGTCAATATCGCATTGAATTTTGATTCTGTGACAACGCAACGTATAACTGCCCGTGAGTGAATATCGTTTCTTTCTCTCTAATAAATAAACCGACTTTTTTGAATGTTTGTCTCTGTGATTTGTTAATTGTCACAGCAAAAGCTATTCTAACGGGAAACTGTCAATGTTTTAATACGAATGGCATATCGAGATCTCCTTTGGTGTCTAATGTTAGATGTACTTTCTTGTCGCCTGTTCAAATTTTACATGTCAGAATTGTTCAACCAATTTGTAGCACAACTAATCTTGTTCCATTGCATAGCCCATCACTCATAGATAAATTACGCAATAACATTACGATACGTCCTTCTTTCAACAGTAATTCAGCCGGTGGAAGACCAGACGGCGTCAACAGTTGTAGATATTCTTCGTGAATATCTTTTGTGCCCCGGTGCCTGAATATCCCTGAAGCCCAGCACTTCCGCCACACCAGGAAGTGCTGGGGGGAAGACGAAAGGGGACACCCGGATGGCTTCCGGGTGCGCAGCCGGCACTTCCGTTACACTGGGGCGTGTCTGCGGAGGAGTGCCGGGAAGCAGCTGGAGCCCATCTGGGTTCCTATTTAAGGGGCCGCCTACCTTCAGTCGATGGTGGATGTGGGGTGGAAGAGGACAGAGCTGGAGAGAGAGGACTGGAGGCAGCCAGGAAGGCACAAAGAGGCCTGGCCATTTGGGGGAACGGTGCTGGAGGCACTGGGAAGTGCACTGACTTCGTTGATGTAAATAATTGTGAATAAAGGGTGTGTGGTGAACTTATGATGTCCGTCTGTGTGTGTCCGGGTTCAAGTCCACACGTTCTAATATTCTAAGAGATTAAAAAAAGCGAGCACAAGTGTATAGAACTATACATCCATCTATTATCCAACCCGCTATATCCTAACTACAGGGTCACGGAGGTCTGCTGGAGCCAATCCCAGCCAACACAGGGCACAAGGCAGGAAACAAACCTCGGGCAGGGTGCCAGCCCACTGCAGGGCACACACCAGGGACAATTTAGAATCGCCAATGCACCTAACCTGCATGTCTTTGGACTGTGGGAGGAAACCCACGCAAACACGGGGAGAACATGCAGACTCCACGCAGGGAGGACCCGGGAAGCGAACCCTGCAGGTGTCCTTACTGCGAGGCAGCAGTGCTACCCACTGCGCCACCGTGCCATCCTGTGTAGAACTATTACTAAATAATTAAAACTGCAACGAGACTAAGACACACATCAGTATCCTAAACCCTTTTGGCAGTTCAGCAGCAGCTGTTCTGTAGAATAGAAATGATGGACTTCCAAAATATTTATCAAAAATCGGGAGTGGTCTCCGCTCGACTTTCTCGTATAGTCAGATATGGAGATGGATACTGGAACTGTGTCTCACAAAAGCATTCACACGAACGAGACGTAAGAGGACCGCGGGCCGTTAACCGTAAATGATTGAGAGGAGGGTGGGACTTGGAAAAAAATCTCCTGGCAGTAATCTCATGTCAAGATATATGCCCAAGTTTTAAGCAGAGTACAAATGTAAGTGTTGGCAAAATGATATTAATACAACAACAACAACAACGTTTATTTCTAGAGCACGTTTTCATACAAATGATGAAGCTCAAAGTGCTTTACCAGAATATAAGATTAGTCAATACTAGGAAACAAAGAATGAAGTAAGATCTGATGGCCAGGGAGGACAGAAAAAAACAAATAAAACACAAAATCTGCAGGGTTTCCAAGTCCACAAGACCAGCCAGCCAGCCAGCCAGCCCCAACTAGGCATTCAACCCAACAAAAATGATCTCAATCAGTCCTCATGGTTTTCAGGCTTCACATGGAAGAATTTGATGCTGATGGTCATGTGGACATCTGGCCTTCAATCCATCAATGTAAAGACTGTATGGTGTCCCGATCAGGTGGTGGTGGCACAGATCGCCACCACAGAAAAAGGGAAGAAGAACAGCCGAGAAAGTAGAGATTAAAATGGATTGGGCAACGATGATTACAACGATGACTAAATGCATATGCAGAATATCAGGGTTACACTAAAATGAAGCTCTGAGAAAGCCATGTTACAATAACAGGTTTTTAGTGTTTTTTCTGAAGTGCTCCACCATATTAGCCTGGCAAATTTCTATCGGTCAGCTATTACAGATTTGAGGTGCTTAGCAGCAGAAGGCCGTCCAACTCACCCACTTCTTTTAAGTTAAGCAGACACTCCTTTGAAGACCTTGACCCACCTTCCCTGCTTCATTCTGGTCCTATTTAGTGTCACACACGTGCACATGGGAGGCAGCTAAAGGGCTTGAATGTAAGTAATTCTGAACCTAACCGGGAGATGGCAGAGTGCACAGCTTCTTTTTCTCACTTTTCTCCTCCTGGACCTGATGACGTCAGTTCTGGTTCCAACCCCTCTGATGTCACTTCCGGGTCTGAACCTATGGATGAAGACCCTTCTGGTTCTGGCCCCTTTGAGGACACTTCCGATACCGCCCCTTAAAAGCCACCACCTTTCCTCTGTCTGTTCGGGACTCTGATCTGTACACTTCAGTACATCAATTTGTTCAATTTTGCAGCCAGGAAATAATATACAGGTGGCTGCCCCAGACCTTACCATGACTCTTTGTCAAGTTTGTGACATTAGACATGACTCCGCCCTCATTCCAGTCCCTGCTTATATCCTTTCATGGTATCATAAATCCATCCTCTCCCTTGCACTTCCTTTTATCTCTGCCCACCTGTGTCATGCCAGGCTAGCTGGCCAGTCAGTTCATGAGATTCTGCCTATACTAGTTCTCACCTGTCATAAGCACAAGATTTGGTTTCTAAAGTATTATTTTTTTTGTAAGTGCATAGGACAATCGAACATTGCTCAGATGTTTCCAGGGGTGCCGACTTGTCATAAACATTAGGTGGACAAAAAAAATTAGAAGTTACAACACATACAGGGAGATTCACTTGAAAGAGACCCCGAATATTCTGTTGTACCTCCCGTTAGAATGAAGCAACCTGAACCAAAAATATCCGCTCTATACCTTGACGTTTTTGTAATCGATTGCATTACATGCGATGCTGGAAGCGGTTTCCGTTTTCTGCCAGACGCATCTCAATGTGGTGCTCCATGTTCCTGAACGTATCGGCAAACGTCGGGGGGGGGGCGTCTCAATAGCAGCAATTTCACGTTGGATGTTTTCCTTCAAATCTTTCACAATGCGAAGCTTGTTCCGATAGTCTTTTCCTTTGTGCAGACCCCAAAGGAAGAAGTCTGGTGGTGTCAGATCTGGCAAGGGTGGTGGCCAAAGCCCCTTTGAAGTTATCCTGTTGCCGAAGAAGGACTCCATTTCTGACATGCTCCTTGCCGATGTGTGTGTGACGATGTGGGTTCGACTCCATCCTCCTATTGTTGTTCAGGAGCCCTTGAACCCAACACCGTCGATAATGTCACCGAGATGAGCTGACACATAGGGACAAATCTCTCAAGGCTAGGGGATATTCCATAAAGTGCTTTATTCAAAAACAAAAAGTGCAAAAGTGCAGCGTCAAAGTTCAATAAATAAATCCATAAAAATCAAGTGTCCAGTGGGGTTAAAACCATCGACAATAAATAAATCCTTTAAAATCGGAGGTAAAAATGTAGAAGTTAAAAACGCAGTCTCTCACACAACCTTCTTGTTCTCTGGCCCACCTCCATCACTCTCTCCCCGGCTCACCATTACTTGCAGCCGCGGAGACCCAACAGTCACGAGCTCCTTCTGTCAACCTCCGTCTTGGCCTCCAAACGGACGTCACTGCCAGACCGACGAGGTTGGCTCTCCTCCCGTGATCTTTTGTGCACCCGTAGTCGCTCCTCAGATCCAGCGGGATGACACCTCTCCTGCTCACCCCACTCGCACATTGTCAGTGGGGCGAACTAGCCCCCTAGAGCGCCTCCATCTAACGCTCCTTCGCGGGGCCCCCGCTCGTTCTGTCGCTCTCTCTTAAGGTGGCCAGATCATCCAGCCTAGACTGCCATTGCTGTATTTTAACCTCATTCTCACATCGTTCTACCTCCTTCCATTTCTTTCCCCGATGTCTCTTCTTTTTTTTTTCCACGATTCCTGATTTATCTTTCTCTCCCTGCCTCCGTGGGTACAGCGTCTTAATTACACACCGCAGGAAGCCAATGAGGCAAACAAGAGTGACCGCACCCTCACGTGCAGGTGCGACTCGCTCCAATCACCCCATTAACTCCCCGCGGTTGTGCAATCGCGCCCACGGAGAATGACGCGGCTATACGGATTTAAAAAACCTGACTTTTTTCAGAAGCCGTGGACCCGCTATACCACAGTGTGACACGTTGCTCCATCTTGCCGGAAGTCACCTTCCGGTAACTCACAATCATCTAGTTGATTCTTAAACGAATTGGTGACCCAGTAGGTTCGCACCTTGAAGACGCGCTGCTCAATACTGGACACCACCATCCTGAGTGAAGGGGTACGGGCGGTACACACCCAGAGGTTTAAACGTCCCGGCGGCTGTCCAGCGCCTACCTCTTCGTTGTGACGCAGGGGCATCCCGTCTTGTTCGAAGCTCCATATACTGAGGAGCACAATGCACATTGTTTTGTTCCGATTGCTTCATCCTAGCGAGTTATTACAGAATATTCGGGGCCTGTTTCGAGTAAATCTCCTGGTATGATAATAATTCACTTTGGCCTTTCTTAACAACACGTATTGCTAAGTTCAGAGACTGGTCATCGGTATTGAAAGATTTAAATGAAGAGCAGCTTAGTGAGACTTTGATTTTAACAAAGCATTAAACTTGTGTCACTTTTGAGGAGACTGATCCGTGATACGTGACACCGCAGTGGTCATGGATATTTGTTAAAGGCACCCTAGGCTAAGGTGGTCTTTTTTTTTTCTCCCGTGTGATTTTGATTATAGCACACATTTGTGATAATTCTTTGCTTTAATACATGTCTCCGGGGGGTCTTCATAGTTTGCCATTCTATTGAGGTTGTCTTCACATTCTCCTACTTTTCATAGCTAAACAGAGCAGATGGTGCAGTCAAACTTTGCCGACGTTCCTCATAGGTGGTGTTGCATAAGGCTGATTTGAAAAGTGAATCACAGCAGATGGTGCACATGAAGGTTGTCCATAGCTGGCCTCATTAAAAAAAAAATTACCTAAACACAGAGTATGAATGGGCCTTTAGTAGATGTGGGGGAGTGCCTGCTAAAGGAATAAAGCAAAACTCATAATATATATGAAAATTTATTTTACAATGAGTATCTGTTAAGCCCTTGTTACATGTTGAATTCAAGACAGAAAAATGTGTCCCATATTTGGAAATAGCCTGAAGCTCTTGTTTTTTTCACCAGTCTCTGGCAGAAAACTGAAATCTACCCACTTATCACTCATACATATGCAGCAAAGCGTGATGCCACACACTCGCTGAAAAGGCTAATAATGTAAGGAAGTGGCACCGTGGGAGCCTGATTAGCACTGCCTTACAGGTCCAGAGCCCTGGCTTCGAGCCCCACGCTTCGCACTGGCTGGCTTTAAATTTGCTCATTCTGAGGTTGTCGGCTGGGGTTGGATTCCAGTTTACTTCCCATAATCCAAATATGTGCACGTGAGGTTTAAATATCGATTATAAATCTGTTCAATGGGCTTGTGTGCCTGTGATGGGTGGGTCATGTCAGCATGGTCAAGCTGTACCCCTGAATGAGACAAAGTGGGTTTAAGAATGTTAAGTTATTGGCAATGGACACAAAGGTGATGCCTCATGATGAGTATGTGAATTTCCCCTTGGGAATGAACAGAGAATGAATTTACACAGGTTCCACATTAAACGTGGCAACACAGATGTTCCTGTAGCGGCCCACTTCTGCAGCCATGGACACTGTGAGAGGGATTTTAAAGTCACAGGGCTTATGGGCAACTTCAGAACACAGCAAGAGAGAAAAGAAGGGGAAGTCAAACTCAGGTGAAAATGTAATACATTACAACATGGCTTGAATAGAGACATGGGTCTTATGGCCAGATATGAGGACTGCTTACATCTCTCAGACTGACAGACAACCTGACTACACACCCACATTGTTTTGAAAAACTCATTAGAAACTTCAGAAGACTTTGTTGGACTGTTATCTTATCCAAAGATCTTGACCATACATTGTTCTTCTCTTTCTTGTTAAATTAACCCTAGCCTGAATGAATTTATTAATTTTTTTATATTTAAGATTTCTCATTTAAAGATTTACCAAAGTTGTTTCTTGTCCTAGAGTGCATAAAAACTCAGGGAACTCCAGTCTCTGTATCACATGTTGCCTGAAGAAGGGGCCTGAGTTGCCTTAGAGCCTGCATATTGTAATCCTTTTAGTTAGCCAATAAAAGGGGTCATTTTGCTTGGCTTTTCCCTTGGGATTAATAAAGTATCTATCTATCTATCTATCTATCTATCTAGTAATGAGCGAAACGGGTCAATTTCAATTTGCATGCAGCGTCATGAATCTGACAACGAAATTATTTTTGCAGGTGTGTTCTCAATGATGTAACTCACTAAATGGAGCTTTTCGGGCTGGTTTAAAGGTTTCTGGACATACAAAGCGATGAATTTTGCTTGCTCAAGCCTTGGTTCACACTTTGATGCTTACCTGTTGTGAGACTTGCCTGGGCACCACCAGTTGGACACCATATCTTTATAAAAGTCACACGTTTATTAAACATAAATAAACACAGTCCAAATCACACACAGTGTACTCAACACTAATCCCTGCTGTTTTCGGGCTTCTCTCAACGTCCTTGGCCGCCAATCTCCTCCTGGGAGCTTTGTCCTGCTCCCTCTCCCGACTTTAGCTCCCAGCCCGTTAGCAGGCAGTGCCTTTTATTTCCCGCCCGGATATGCTCCAGGTGTCCGATGACGAATTTCCAGAAGCACTTCCTGGTGTGGTGGAAGTGCTGCCCTTTGCACCAGAAGCAATCCGGGCGTCCCTAAGTGTGGCAGAAGTAACTGTTTCCAGGTCCCTCGAGGTTTAAGTCCCCCCCTGGCGGTGGCCACGTGTCACCACAGGCCAGAACCTCTTTGTCCCTTTCCCGTGGTCCTCTTTTTGTCCAGGGCGGTTGTCCCCTCTTGACCCAGAAGTTTTTTATGCCACCATCCGTTCCTTGAGAACCCCAGCCGTCTGTGACACTGTTCTTTTCTGCAGCTCAGTAAAACTTGTAATCCATCAGTTTAAAATAACTCTCTCTGTGCTCCTCATTACACTGAGTGTTTCGCTTCTGAGAAGTAAAAAAATGACATTTATTTCTTACGGAAGCCGAGAGAGGGCGTGCAATATCGTTATTTTTTTAAATTGTCTCCTCGAGATAACAGACTAATTTTATCGAGATCTCAAGAAAACAGACTTGACTTTAATTTCTCAGATTTCAGTACAGTAGCCATAAAATGGTCAGGGCTTGAGACACAGAAAGTGCATCTGGCTCCTTCTACAACTGTCCACTCAGTGTGGCCAAAAGGTACTCTTGAGAAAGGTGGTTTGCCAATCCACTGTAACAGCTGGATTCAATAAATCAATAAATGGACGTTTTATTTAGTGATAGAACCCACAAAGGAACTGTAATATCCTAGGAGCTCCATGCTCCTCCTCCTTCCAACGGACATCATGATCTATGATTTTTTTACTATTTTTTTATACTGCCACTTTAAATGTGGGTATGGTCCTTGTTCTTTGTGGGTGGATCTCTACTGTCACCACTCCTGAGCTCTTCCCACAGGCGAGTTAAACTGACTGAGAAGGCTCGGGAGTTGGGAATCATTTGTGATTTTGGAATTTTTATGTTTTCTGTGTTGGATTTTCTAGATTTTTAATTATTTCTCACGTTGCTTTAAGGATATTGATTTTTTGGATATCTATGTGCTATGGATTGCCATTTAGGCAAATCCTTTGTGCCTTTTTTGCACTTGTGTGTATTTTGTTAATAAATGTAGCATTTATAAAGATTGTCCATTTGCCCTAACACTATTAGTAAAGGGTTTATGGTCATCCCTTCTCTTGTAGGGATTTTGCTGTATTTTGTGGAATCTTAGTTATTTTGCCGGCTCCCTGTTTTTGAGGCCTAGCAGGGTTAAGGTGAGGATCTGCTGGCCAGACCAGTGAAGACCCTGACCTGCTGGAGCAGCACCTTTTCACACCTGTTTGGCACTAATATCAAACCCCAAGAAAAGCACTCAAGTTTCCACTCTCCCACGTGTGTAGGATTAAAGTATCTAAAAGGTCTATTATTGAAATAAATGTGCACGCTATCCCACACATAAGCCATTAAATCCTGTTGCACCACCTGGAAGCACACAATAAGTATAACATAAAAAGGGGAAAATGAATAATTAAAGATTTACAGATCCTGTTTTACATGTTCCATGGAGAAACAAATAGAATGACAAAGTACTGATGTTTTGTTGTGGAAGCTGTAAATAAAGCCTCACTGATGTCTTAATGTCTCGTTTTTTAATCACTTATCATCCTGGCTATGAACTACAAGGTCCCCAAGGTAAAATGTTATGGCATGGTATGAAAAGGGTGCAGGGTATCCCACAATCAGGTCTCCTTCAGTCTTCACATATCCTGTTGGGTAGCAGGACAAATTTCCTTTAAAACAACATGTTGTGTGTTAGAATTAGTAACATGAGTATGAGGCCAAGCAGTCCAAATTCTTTACTTGCCAGCCCAGAGGAGGCGCACTCCAAGATGGCTAGTTTTCAACTGTGAGTGAGTGATGGGTTGGGGTCAGATGGAGATGAGGTTGGATGTCTGAGTGTTTCTCTATAGTAGTAGGTGTTCACCATTGGACAGAAGATGGAGTGGCGTTAGATGTAGCGGGGTTGAATGACCGAGTGCTACCTTATAGGACTTTGTGATTTCTGATGGTCGTGAGATGAGGTAGGTCACACTTGGCAGGATTGGATATCTGAGTGTTATCATGTAGAACCATATAGGACTTACAGTAGTGCTTACTGATTGACACGAATGAGACAGGGTCAGATGTAGGAGGTGTTGGATGACCAAGTTATTTCATATAAAAGCTAGGTGTTCACTGACGGATGTGAGATGGGTTAGGGTAAGATGTAGGTGGAGCTGAATGACCGAGTCTAAGCATATACAATACAATACAATTTATTTTTGTATCGCCCAAAATCACACAAGAAGTGCCACAATGGGCTTTAACAGACCCTGCCTCTTGACAGCCCTCCAGCTTTGACTCTCTACGAAGACACAGAAAAACTCCCAAAAAAAAACCCTTGTAGGGAAAAAATGGAAGAACCTTTGGGAAAGGCAGTTCAAAGAGAGACCCCTTTCCAGGTGGGTGTCAAAAAGAAAGGGGGTCAATACAATACAATACACAGAACAGAACACAAGTAATCCTCAATATTATATAAAAAATAAAAAATGTACGAGGACGGAGTAGAATTTAACAGTAGATAATATCACATAATAGGATTTGGGTTTGTTTAGAGTCCTGGAGACCTCAGCCATCAAGCTGCCTCCCCCAATTGGCCATTCCACAGCTGAGACAGCCAATCCGATGAAAGGACCCCTCTACTCCATGATTCCTGCGATCCTCCATCAGGGATGACTTTACCTTAGGCAGGCAAATCAACTTGGCAGGTGGGCCGTGGAACCAAATGGCAGATTTAAGTACCATGAAAAGAAACAGAATAGGTGAGGGTTATTATCCAGTTCTGACTATCATGTTACTTATGTCTTAGTGCTAATGACTAACAACAGAGATGCAGTCTGTACAGTTAATCAGCAGCTCTAGTCAGGGTGTGCTAAACTGAAGTAGTGAGTCTTCTAAAGCTGAGACCGAAGAGGCATCTCTTAGAATTGCAGGCAGACCACTACACAGTTTATGGGGGTCCTGTAACTAAATGCTCGACCTCCCACTGTTATTTTATTAATCCTTGGAATCATAAACAGGCAGGCATCTTAAGATCTTAATGTGTGCTCATGTTTGTAAGTCATGATAAGTTCAGACAAGTAAGCCGGACCTTGGCCATTTAAGGCTTTATATGTCAAAAGGAGGATTTTGAAATCTGCCCTAAACTTAACCGGGAGCCAGTGTAAGGATTTAAGAACTGGAGTGATGTGTTCGTATTTTCTTGTTCTTGTAATAATTCTTGCATCAGCATTTTAGATTAACTGAAGGCTGTATGAAGAACAGTTTGAACATCCAGTGAACACCACATTGCAGTAGTCAATCCTACTAGAAATAAATGCATGAATTAATTTCTCAGAATCCTGTTTTATTTTCACTTTTTAGTTAGTGTCTCGTTTTTTTAATCACTTATCATCCTGGCTATGAACTACAAGGTCCCCAAGGTAAAAGGTTATGGTATGGTATGAAAAGGGTGCAGGGTATCCCACAATCAGGTCTCCTTCAGTCTTCACATATCCTGTTGGGTAGCAGGACAAATTCCCTTTAAAACAACAAATTCTTTACTTGCCAGCCCAGAGGAGGCGCACTCCAAACTGGCTAGTTCTCAACTGCTATGTGCAGGCTTCGGCCTAGACAGGCTTAAAATGCATAGACAATGCCAAGCTCTATTAAAGGGGAGAGAAGGAGAAACTGTAAAACACTGCCTTGTGAAGAAAACGCAATGCTGAATTCCATAAATGAAGAATTTATTTAATAAGAAGAGAAAAACAAAAGCAAAAAGGATTTGTCTAAAAGGCAGTCCAAAAGAAGCAACTTCCAATACAAAGTTCAATGTTTGTGATCCTGAAAACGGGACAATAAATTGCAAAAAAAAAAAAACAATCACTTTACTGTAAATAAATAGCAATGCGTACAATTCCTTCACAAACTCAATGCTCTGCTAATGGGTTCTCTTTCTCCTTATAAAGCCATAATGTGAACTCAACAGCAATGATGTCAGGGTGGCCCTGCCTCCTGAGGCTACACATATGAGAACACTAAAAGACACAGTCAGTCAGTCATTTTCCAACCCGCTATATCCTAACACAGGGTCACGGGGGTCTGCTGGAGCCAATCCCAACCAACAAAGGGCGCAAGGCACGAACAAATCCTGGGCAGGGCGTCAGCCCACCACAGGCCACACACACACACACACACACACACACACACACACACACACACACACACACACAGCACTAATGCACCTAACCTGCATGTTTTTGGACTGTGAGAGGAGACCGGAGCACCCAGAGGAAACCCAATCAGACACGGGGAGAACATACAAACTCCACGCAGGGAGGACCCAGGAAGCAAACCCAGGTCTCCTTAGTGCGAGGCAGCATTGCTACCACTGTGCCACCATGCCGCCCGAAAACCAATCAATTTGCTATAAATAAATAGCAATACTTACAATTCCTTCACAAACTCAATACTCTGCTAATGGGTTCTGTTTCTCCTTATGAAGCCAGAGTGTGAACTCAACAGCAATGACGTCAGGGTGGCCCTGCCTCCTAAGGCTCCACAGATGAGAACACTAAAAGACACAGTACACAAATATAAACCAACTAGCAAAATACCCGCGCTTCGCAGCGGTGAAGTACTGCCTTAAAATTTTTATTAACAAGAAAATTAAACCTTTTTAAACTGAGGGAAAATATACCAATACCCCTTATCATTCGGGGTCATTTTTGCTAAATCGCTTGTAATTCGACCTCGATCTGGAGTATAAACACGTTTGGTCTCTTTGTAAAGGTAACATTCTCTAGTTTCACCCTTAGTAGTCAGAATCACTGTAGGTGTGACTGATCAAAAGTTATGCACATTAGAACTCACAAAAAACACATTTTTTTGTTCTCGCCTAAGTTTTTTATGAAAATAAAGGAAAATAAAGCTGCAGTAGGTAGGTGGGGACAGAAACACACTATGTACCAACAGAATAACTTGTTGACTACTCAAATTTCAAATTTGAAAAGAATACCTGTCAAAATGACATTTTTTACACCAGTTTTTATGTGGGCATGCCCAGGGGCTTTTTAGAGGGACCATTATCCACATTTGGGAACGTATGGAAAAAGTGTAATAACTTTTGAATGCTTCAACCCACAGATATCAATGAGGGCTCTACTGAAAGCTTACACCTAAAGGAATCTATATCTACACACAGTGTCACTCTATTAGTTATGGAAATTCATGTTCCATAATAAAAACAATAAAAAATACACATTTCTATGTAAAAATAGTCAATACAAGTTATGGGCCAAAAATATATTTATATTTTTATTTTTACTTTTTTTTATAAAATGCACACAAACTATATATATTTCTTTTACAAACTGTTACAACACAGCTCAGCGTTTTCCATGTGCCACTTGATGGCAGCAATCACTAGCAAGCAGAAAGCACAAGGGCGTGGCACGTCGCTCTCTCCCATTATACGCCCGTATGCCGGTTGAATACTTTCGCAACGCGTACATGCATCTATTATTTAATCGAGCATTTATTTACGTTTAAACTTCTACTTTTATTTATATTTAAACTGCGAAAAAACTTGGCAAAATCACAATAAACAACCACGCACCAACTCTGCAGACTGGCACAAATGCCACCTTCACGCAGCTCAGATCGCTTTGTTTACAAGTTAGTATGGCAAGTTACATATCAAAATGCTCGGCTGCTCATTGGCTGTAAGTTTTGAGTGTCAGTCACAGTGTCCAATCAAACTGGTAGATTCTACCAGAGTTTGAAGCAGACGTCATCGTCTAAGCTTTCTGTGACACTGGTTGGCTATACGAGGTGCCAGTCAACCCCAGACCCATCGTAATTGGCCAACTTAGGTGTCTTTCGAAAGCTAACACTTCTGTGTTTCATGCGGTAGCATGGTTATCGCCGACAGAAACAAATTACATCTAATATGAGCAATATAAGTGAAAAAAAATTACTTAGGTGGTCTCAAGTTATGAAACGTTTTCTGGAGTTTTTGTCCCTTTGAGAATATATCGTGTGTTTTGGACCTAAATCGTTTTACTGGATTATATTCGCTGGAGCCTTACGGACACAATGGGATCAATACTGCTCGGAAATATTGATGTTTGACTTGCAGGGGGTCTTCAAAGGTAGGCACAGTCAACTCTTAAAAGTATGTACTTCTCTGTAAAAAAGGCTTTAGTGTCAGTGCTGTGGTTGTTGTGTGTCAAAATGGTTTATATCATCGTAAAGACGAGACTTTGAAGTTTCATTTGATGGGTAGTATGTCGAGATGCATGGCAGTGGGGCATGCACACATTACTGTAACGTTTTTGAACCGCTGTTATGTCCCGGGACTGGCACGTGAGCGCATTAAGAGGTTAAGGATCTCTTTGTATGCCACATTGTGAGTTCGGCCCTCCGGTTGTAATCTGACCAAGCCTTGCGCTGAGCTTACTCTGAGCATGTAACGTACAGTCGGCCATGTGAACAGTAATCTTGTCTCAAATCTCACAGCTTGGATTGCTGCTGTCATAATCAGTTTGAGTTTCATGGTTTGTTTCAATGACGACAGTATTTGTAGGACTCGTGTTGAAGAGACATTCGGCATCTGTCAAGCGTTGTAAGCATACAACCAGTTTCATCGATAACTTCACATCCAGCTTTTGAGAGTTTAAACATTCATAAACATCAAAGTGTCCACTACTGAAATCGTCACCTGTGAGTCTAAGATGTTTAAGAGGCATTGGCGGTTGTCGAAAGGTGTAAAATATTTGGCCATTTCGGTACACTTGAAAGCAACAACTGAACAATTCAGTGGCAGCCATCAACTCACATGCAGATCCATAGGTGAAGGGCTTAAGCATTTCACTCTTCTAGTGCTCCTGTGTAGTCTAATTATCTCCTGTACGTCATCAGTCCACACCTTGAACCTGTCGCAGTCATTCAATACATAAGACACAATGTTCCTCCGGATATCAAGAGTGAGCCTGATATGGCCGTGCAATATGTAACACAGAGAATGGGAAAGGCAGGTGGTATCTCCAGGCATGGAAACCACTCGGTAAGTGACAGTTCTTTGATCGATGGTGATCACCTCGATAGACATGTTAATGGGGGTTACGGTTGGAATGATAAAGGAAATGTGTACCTGAACAATGTAAAGTAAGTCTAAAGTACCTACACAATAACTATAAGTGTAATAAACGAACAATAAAACAGCGGTGAAGCCATGGATTAAATAAAAAGGCTGTAGTTATCAGCAGGGAGACGTGAATCCCGTGGCGAAGCAAGGAAGGGAATGAAGAGACCGGAGTGACGGACGGCCTTATATAGGCAGGCAGCCAACAATGTGGGAGGCGTTGGGATGGGGGAACCAACGCCGCCTCACACGGTGACCGAGCTGCAGGCTATGGACGTATATATGTACGTAAGTAGGATTCAGTTAGCGCTGGGAACCCGCATACCAAATTTCTTGAAGATGGGCACATAAGTAACAAAGACTGTTGAAAAGTTCAATATGGCGGCCGACAGTGGCATCATACCACCAAAATAAGTACGTACATCGGTTTCGGTTAGCACAGGGAAGCCGCCTACCAAATTTCGTGAAGATGGGGCCATAAATAAGAAAGTTTAACATGGCGGACATTGTCGACCGTTATGACCGTTACGTGTAGAATTTTGAAATGAAACCTGATTAACATTTGTAAGTAAGCTGTAAGGAATGAGCCTGTCAAATTTCAGCCTTCTACCTACACGGGAAGTTGGAGAATTAGTGATGAGTGAGTGAGTGAGGGCTTTGCCTTTTATTAGTATAGATAAACAAACCTAACAGATATTACACAAAAACATGAAAAATAGTAAAAAATAACAAAAACAGCAACACGAATAATAAATATAAGTCAGGGGAAAAAAGCCCTGGCTGTAACACATCAGTGATCAGTTTACAATGCAGTAGCCCGGCAGTTTATGTACCACAACAGAATGCAATAAAAGAACAGAAAGGGCAGAGATTGCAGCTGAGCTCGGTGTACCTGTTAACTCGGCGTTTCTCAACCTGTGGGTCGCGCCCCCCTAAGTAACAAAAAAGGGGGCACGAAGATGTGAAAAAAAGAAAACAACAATCGAAAATATGAAAAATACATCGATTGAAACCAAAACAAATTAACTTAAACTACATTCTGATACTAGAAAAATAAATATAGAGTTAGATAAATGGTGATAAAATTTAAGAAGGTATAATTAAACTTGTAGCGGTGCAGCAAAAAATATGGGAATAAATTTTATTACGGTTTCAAAAAAACGTTAGGGGGGCGTGATTAAAACTGTTATGAAAACTTGGGTCGCAAATACGTAAAGGTTGAGAAATGCTGCAGTAGCTCCAAACCCTGTCCATCCTTCCATTTTCTAATCCAAGAGGCTCGAACCCCTGCATCATAAACGTGAAGGGGTACCAGTTAGTCATAATCTTAACCTCTGTTATTCATTGCCCCAATTCTCCATGTCCCAAATGTCCCAGGGCATCGCATGGCACGGTCACTGCAATGTAGTCTGTCAGCGTTGATTTACTGAGTGCTGAGAAGAGCACAGCATGCATTCCAAATCAAAGACGGGCACACAGGATGGTTTCCAGAGCACATGGCATCCTTCCTCTCGCTCTTTCTTTTACCTGCCTGCAGGCTTCCCTCAGCCTCTCTCTGGAAAGGCTTGGACCATCACAGTAGTTATGAATGGCAGAAGGAGGTCTGTTCTTGGAACCCGTGGGGATGTAGCAGTTGGAGCAGACTGTCTCATGCAGTATGCCTAGGAGCAGTAGGCTTGGACCCTGGAGAATTTTTGCTTGGGCGGTATTGGGAATGAACATTCTCCTGGCTGAGAGTCCATGTGAGCAGCACGCGTGGCACACAAAAGACCACATTAGGACATTTCTCCTTCTGTATACAGTTCACAGCAGTTGGAAAATCTGCTGTTTGTATTTTAGCTGTACACTTGTTACAGCATTCTGAGCTCATAATCCGTGATAGAAAAATAAATGGACTTGTTTTAATCCTCTCTTGTAAATCATCTGAGGGTGTGAATGGAAATCTTAGTGATGTACGAAGTCAGCAATGTCATCGCTCAGGATTTAATGTGTAACACCTGTTTTAGTGCCATAGTGTTAGCCACACTCCCTTTTGCCCCAGAACTACTACAACAACAACAACAACAACAACATTTATTTCTATAGCACATTTTCATACAAACAGTAGCTCAAAGTGCTTTACATATTAAAGATTAGAAAAACGAAAGACACAATTATAAAACAAAATAAATCAACATTAATTAACATTGAATAAGAGTAAGGTTCAATGGCCAGGGGGGACAGAAAAAAAAAAACTCCAGACGGCTGGAGAAAAAATAAAATCTGTAGGGATTCCAGACCATGAGACTGCCCAGTCCCCTCTGGGCATTCTACCTAACATAAATGAAACAGTCCTCTTTGGATTTTGGATTCTCGCAGAAGGGCTTGATGATGATGATGGTCACGTAGACTTCTGCCTTTTAATCCGTCCATCATTGTTGGAGCATCATGACGCTTTGAGTAGGTGGAGGTGGCGCAGGCCACCACCACAAAGAAACCGGAAAAAGAAACAGAAAAGAGAGTAGGGGTCAGTACGGATTTTAGAGCCACCATGAATAGTTATTATGAGGAAATTGAACATACAGAGTATCAGGATTAAGTTAAATTACGATTAAAATGAAGTTATAAAAGGCCATGTTAAAGTAATGTGTTTTCAGCAGTGTTTTAAAGTGCTCTACTGTATCAGCCTGGTGAATTCCTATTGGCAGGCTATTCCAGATTTTAGGTGCATAACAGCAGAAGGCCTCCTGCCCGCCTCACCACTTCTTTTAAGTTTTGTTCTTGGAATTCTAAGGAGACCCTCATTTGAGGATCTGAGGTTACGATTTGGAATATAAGGTGTCAGACACTCCGATATATAAGATGGAGCTGATTATTTAAGGCTTTATAAACCATAAGCAGAATTTTAAAGTCAATCCTGAATGACACAGATAACCAGTGTAGTGACATCAAAACTGGAGAAATGTGTTCGGATTTTCTTTTCCTAGTTAGGATTCTAGCAGCTGCATTCTGCACTCGTTGCAAATGATTTATATCTTTTTTGGGTAGTCCTGAGAGGAGTGCATTACAGTAATCAAAACTAGAAACATTCTATCCTCTTTGTTAATTTACAGGGTGAGTCAAAATTATGTTAACATTTGAATGGCGGAAACAATTTATTCACAAAACATACTTCATATGTGCAAGATGACTTACAGGGATGTCTCAATCTGTTCTCCATCATGTTCACATGTACCATGTGTGGCACAAAAATTGTATATCCATCCGTCACCCAACCCGCTATATCCTAACTACAGGGTAATGGGGGTCTTCTGGAGCCAATCCCAGCTAACACAGGGCATAAGGCAGGAAATAAACCCTGGGCAGGGCGCCAGCCCACCGCAAGGCAAACACACACCACACTCACTAGGGACAATTTAGGATCGGCAGTCCACCTAACCTTCATGTATTTGGACTGTGGGAGGAAACCCACACAGACACGGGGAGAACATGCAAACTCCATGCAGGGAAGACCCCTGAAGCAAACCCAGGTCTCCTTACTGTGAGGCAGCAGCGCTACCCACTGCGCCACCGTGCCACCCAAAATTGTATATATAGACAAAGTAAAAAGTATGTGAACCCCTAGGACTGATCTCTATTTCTGTCCAATTCCCATATAAAACCTGGTCGTATCTTCATGTCAGTCCCAATAATGAACAAACACAGTCTCCTAGAACTAAACATGCACAGATTTTCAGAGAATATTTGACCATGAAGAATAAATCATTCAAACTGTGAAACTGAAGGTTGGAAAAAGTAAGAGAACCCTAAGCTAGTGACTTTTTAAAAAGCTCATTGCAGTCCATTTCATGAGACGAGTTCAGAGGTGAGGCCTTGAATGACTTTGATTGATCACAAACACGATAAAGTTTGAGTTTGAGTTTTTGACAAGAAGCACATCCAGATGGGAATCGCGCCTCACACTAAAGAGCAGTCTGAAGAGCTACGACGGAGAATTGTTGATCCGCATGAGGCTGGAAAGGGTTACAAAGTCACCTCAAAGATCTGAGATATTCATCAGTCTACTGTTAGGCACGTTGTCTATAAATGGAGACCGTTTGGTATTGTGGCTACTCTGCCTAGAAATGGGTGCCCTGCCAAGATGACCCCAAGAGCACAACGCAAAATCAGCAATGAGGTGAAGAAGAACCCCAGAGCGACAGCAAAGGACTTGTGTTTGCTGAGAGATGCAAGATGATGCGCAGTCAGATGTAGGTGGGGTTGAATATCTGAGTGTTATAGACCAGGGGTCCCCAATCCCCGGTCCGCGGCCCACTAGCAGGCCGAGCTGTGAGAGAACTGCAGGCAACGGAGACTTACTCAGTGAAGGACTACAGCAAAATGGCTACCCCTTCACTGAGGACACTTTTCAGAATGCTAGACTGGTGGGGCTTTGCAGCGGCGCAGGGAGAGGAGAGAGACCGAGGTGAGAGTATTACAACAAAGTACTTTTATGGTCCCATATGACACGAGTCGGTAGAAATCTACAAAGTTACTACAAAGTACATTCAGCAGATACCTTCATTACAACGAAGTGACCTTGAAATGCTTGAATGAATCATCCACAGAGCAGTTAGTTCTGTGCTCGCAGCTCAGTTCTGCACATTCGCGCAATGATCCCCAAATAGAAACATTGTAAAAAAAATTCTTTCTTTGAACTTTCCTCATATTTATTTATTTTTTTGCTGTGTTTATTTTCGGTGGTTTTCAGTGATACCTTTCCCTTAGCGCTCGTCAACATTTGAAAAACATCCATTGGAATTTAACTCATTGTCACCCTCCTATAGAAATGGCAGACACGAAAAAACGAGAACAGTGTTAATGTTTGTGATGTGCGACCTGTTGGAATCACACATGCAATGCATATGCCTTTGTTATGTGCGAAAAAGAAGAAAAATCTCGAGCTGCAAACGTATGCGAACTGCTGCGTTTGACGACAGTTTTTATGTGGTTCAGTGACGCTCATGCAAGAAACTTTCCTATTAATGCGGCACTCATTCAAGAAAATGTGAGGTTTCTAAACTCTCTTGGGACCTCAATCAACGGGACAACACGCCGAAGAGCGTCCCGAAGTGCGATCACCACGTCTGTTTAAGAATGTTCATCTGTTGCCGGGGCAACAGCAGGCTCACAGCACTACTGCGAAGCAATCGCGCTTCTGGACGCACTTCAGCGTGACGTTCCCGTAGAGTTCAGAAACTTTACAATATGAACAGGCACTATTGGGCACCCCACCTTTACCCACCTTTACCCACTCTGCAGGCTCACTATGCAGCCAGGCTGGAAAAGCCTGAGGAGGAAAATCTGAGGCAGCAGTGGAGCAGCAGCACGTGGCACAGAGGCAGAAGGTACCCGTTGTTCAAGTTGGCAGATAAAGTGGCCGCATTCAAAGCCAAACTTGATTTATGGGGCCGACGAGTGAACATTGGGATTTTCGATATGTTTCAAACGTTAGCAGAGGTTGTTAAAGATACCAAGCCAGGGCCTGAAGTGGGAAGGAATGGATCTGTGACCCATTTGTGAATAAGCCGGGAGAATCAACTTTGTCTGTGCTTGAAGAGGATCGACTGCTTGAGGCTGCAAATGATGGTGGCCTTAAAAGTATGTTTGAGCCAACTTCAAATCTCCATATGTTTTGGATTAAAGTCAAGGCGGAATATCCTGAGGTTGCCACAAAAGCACTGAAAAGTCTGCTTCCTTTTCCAACATCCTATCTTTGTAAGGCAGCGTTTTCTGCAGTGACAGCAACCAAAATGAGATTACGGAGTAGACTGAACATAAGCAACACACTTCGTGTGTCACTGTCCTCCATTGTCCCCAAATGGGATTGTCTGGTTGCAGGAAAACAAGCTCAGGGCTCCCACTGATTCTGCATTATGGTAAGTTGTATAATTTCTATTATGATATTATAACTTAATAATAATAATAATTTATGTAAATTGTGTATAAAACTGCCCTAAAAACCGACCCCGAATCCTCCTCCCCTCTCCCCCACTGATCCCTGGAAAAATGTGCTTCTAGTAAAGTGGTCCTTGGTGTCAAAAAGGTTGGGGACCACTGATCTAGACAATATAGGATTTGATGTTTGCTGGTGGACGTGAGATGAGGTGGGGTCATATTTAGTCAGGGTTGGATAGCCATGCGTTATCATGTAGGGCAAGCTGTTGACTAATTAATGCAACATGGGGTGGGGTCCGATGGAGGTCGACTTGAATGACCAGCTGTTCTCATATAATAGGACTTGGTGTTCACTGATGGATGTGAAATGGGCAGGGGGTCAGATGTAGGTGGTGTGGGAAAGTCTGACAGTTATCATATGAGAGAAGGTGTTGACTGACGGACAGAAGATGGGATTGGGACAGATGGTGAGCTCTTAGCAAAATAAAAAGACCTACCTCTGTTTGTTTTCTAGTTCAGTAAATAATATTTACATCGGATGTGCAAATTTTACCACATGGGACCAGGTGTCTGCCGACGAACTTGGAATGGTTTGAGAGAAAACAGCAGACTTTTTGCATATAGTGAGGTATACCCCTTATAAGGTGTAAGAGACGGCCTGCAGCTCAGCCCAGCCGGGACGCCCCGGGAATGGAAGGATAGGTAAGGCATCTCAGGACCCCTGCAGATTTTGTTTTTTTTCTCCAGCCGTCTGGAGTTTTTTCTGTCCTTCCTGGCCATCAGACCTTACTTTTATTCTATATTAATTAGTATTGCCTAATTTTATTTTCTTATATATTTTGTCATTTATTTCTCTTTCTTTAACCTGTAAAGCACTTTGAGCTCCATCATTTGTATAAAATGCGCTATAGAAATAAATGCTGTTGCTGTTGTTGTAGTGAGAAGTTAAGCAAAATGAATCCTTACAGTGAAGTAAGTGACAAGCTGGACCAGGATCATGCAGCACATGAATGTTACTAACACATGAGCACATATTATTTGCATTCTTAATCACGTTTATGTTTAGCTCAGTGGCCCCCCTAGGGGGGCACGAAGTAACAAAAAGAAAACAAGAATCAAAAATATGAAAAATCCATCTATTGAAACCAAACCAAATTAACTTAAACTACATTCTGATACTAAAAAATAAATGCAGAGTAAATAAATGTCAATAAAAGTTAAGTAGGTATAATAAAATATCCATCTATGATACATCATTAATTAAAAAAGAACAAATTGGTATGAGTGGGCTCCTTTCAAAAAAACGTTAGGGGGGCGCAATTAAAACTGTTATGAAAACTCGGGTCGCAAATACTTGAGAAACGCTGGCTTAGCTAATATTTAACATCACATTATATGTAAAGACTCGTAATCCTCTCATGATTTGTGTGTCACATCAAATTATTAGGACATTTTGTGGGTTTAAACCAATGAATGTATTGGTGGACCCCTGCCTCTCAGAAAAAAAACATAAATAAATCCAAAATTAAATATAATGAGATTATTCTTTCTCTAGGCCTGCAGTATATGTGACATGCTGAGATTTAACGGCACACATTGCCGGATCAAATTAAGACGTGGCAGATGTAATTTACTGCTGTTGACAATAAATATTGCAAAAATAACCTCAGGCCTTCATAATTAAAGCCCAGCAGGCTCAAAATTAGAATACTAAAGAAACAATCATGAAGTAATGGGCAGAGAGGAAAATAGCATGGCAGAGTGTTCAAGAGAAGGGGGGCAACGCAGGGTAGTGTAACAGAGGCAGCGAGACGTAGGCCAGTGGTTCTCAAACTGTGGGGCGGGCCCCTAGGGGTGGTGCTGAAATGTAAAAAAAAAAGAAAACAAGAATCGAAAATATGAAAAATACATCTATTGAAACCAAAACAAATGAACTTAAACTACATTCTGATGCTACAAAAATAAATATATAGAGTTAGATAAATGTCGATAAAAGTGAAGTAGGTATAATAAAATATATAGTTCTACACGCTTGTGCTCGCTTTTTTTAATCTCTTAGAATATTAGAACGTTAGAATGTTCATTAGAATGTTGATTTTGATGCCTGCACCTTCATTGTATGCATAATAGCTTGCTTTGTCAGTTGCCTTGGATAAAGACATCTCTCTATTATAAAAGAAAAACGAGACGAGATTTTGGCCATTAGATTTTTTCAAGCCCCGCCCTCTTCTCCACCATACGCAACTACTAAGGAGGTACTGAGGGATTTGGAAATTGTAGAGGGAGAAGTGCTGCTCAGATTAAATAAGATGAAATCACACAAATCACCAGGCCCAGATAATATTTATCCTCGTGTTCTTAAAGAGGCTAGTGAGTACATATATAAACCCTTGACACATATTTTTAGGAAGTCACTGTGCACTGGAGAGATTCCAAAGGACTGGAAAATGGCAAATATCATCCCATTATATAAAAAGGGTGACAGGGCAGATCCAAGCAACTATAGGCCAGTAAGCTTAACAAGCATCACAGGAAAATTAATGGAAGGAATTATTAAGGATAAGATTGAGCAACACATGACAAGGACAGGAGTTATTCTGAACAGTCAGCATGGGTTCAGAAGGGGAGGTCGTGTTTTACTAACATGTTGGAATTCTATGAGGAGGCAACAAAAGGATACGATCAAAGTGGAGCTTATGATATTATTTATCTGGACTTTCAGAAAGCATTTGATAAGGTGCCACATGAGAGGTTGGGCATCAAGTTAAAAGAAGTGGGAATTCAGGGTGATGTTTTTAGATGGGTGCAGAATTGGCTCAGACACAGGAAGCAGAGGGTGATGGTGCGAGGAACCTCATCAGAACTGGCTGATGTTAAGAGTGGTGTTCCACAGGGGTCAGTGCTAGGGCCGCTGATATTTTTAATATATATAAATGATTTAGATAGGAATATAAGTAACAAGCTGGTTAAGTTTGCAGATGATACCAAGATAGGTGGATTAGCAGATAATTTGGAATCCGTTATATCATTACAGAAGGACTTGGATAGCATACAGGCTTGGGCAGATTTGTGGCAGATGAAATTTAATGTCAGTAAATGTAAAGTATTACACATAGGAAGTAAAAATATTAGGTTTGAATACACAATGGGCAGTCGAAAAATCGAGAGTACACCTTATGAGAAGGATTTAGGAGTCATAGTGGACTCCAAGCTATCAACTTCCCAACAGTGTTCAGAAGCCATTAAGAAGGCTAACAGAATGTTAGGTTATATAGCACGATCTGTGGAGTACAAGTCCAAGGAGGTTCTGCTCAACCTTTATAATGCACTGGTGAGGCCTCATCTTGAGTACTGTGTGCAGTTTTGGTCTCCAGGCTACAAAAGGACATAGCAGCACTAGAAAAGGTCCAGAGAAGAGCGACTAGGCTGATTCCAGGTCTACAGGGGTTGAATTATGAGGAAAGATTAAAAGAGCTGGGCCTTTACAGTTTAAGCAAAAGAAGATTAAGAGGTGACATGATTGAAGTGTTTAAAATTATGAAGGGAATTAGTACAGTGGATCGAGACTTGTATTTTAAAATGAGCTCATCAAGAACACGGGGACACAGTTGGAAACTTGTTAAGGGTAAATTTCGCACAAACATTAGGAAGTTTTTCTTTACACAAAGAACGATAGACACTTGGAATAAGTTACCAAGTAGTGTGGTAGACAGTAAGACGTTAGGGACTTTCAAAACTCGACTTGATGTTTTCTTGGAGGAAGCAAGTGGAGAGGACTGGCGAGCTTTGTTGGGCTGAATGGCCTGTTCTCGCCTAGATTGTTCTAATTCTAATTCTAATATTCAACCACGCCCACAGTCCTCTCACCTCTCATTGGTATGAATGCTTTGGTCAGACGCAGTTCCTGCGCTCTCAGCTCTTATAAATTTTTACGTTTTCCTCACTTTAAGTTCCCAATAAAAGAAGACGTATTACAGTATATCCAAATCTTATTGAAGAATTTCATCCCGAAGGGTTATCAACATAAGAAATGAGTACACAGGCACTGAGAAACAAGGAAGTCATACAAATTAATGCCAAAAATTGTCGATCGGTTACATGGGAAATCGGTTTGCTGCTGATGATGGTGCGGAAGATGAAAACATCAACTTACAATATCACAAAGAATATCTACAACCGTTGACGCCGTCTGGTCTTCCACCGGCCGAACGTATCGTAATGTTATTGCGTAATTTATCTGAGTGATGGGCTATGCAATGGATCAAGATTAGTTGTGCTACAAATTGGTCAAACAATTCTGACATGTCAAATTTTAACAGGCGACAGGAAAGTTAATGTAGGCGTAACATTAGACACAAAAGGAGATCGTGATATGCCATTCGTATTAAAACGTTTCCAGTTTCCCGTTAGAATAGCTTTTGTTATGACAATTAACAAATCACAGAGACAAACATTCAAAAAAGTCAGTTTATTTAATAGAGAGAAAGAAACAAAATTCACTCACGGGCAGTTAAGCTCGTCTCCTACCTCACCTCTTCTTGAAACTTGAAGCTCAAGAACATTCAACAACAACAACAGCATTTATTTCTAGAGCACATTTTTATACAAATGATGGAGTTCAAAGTGCTTTACAGGATGAAGGAAAATAAAAATAAAATTAGGGAACACTAATTAACATAGAATAAAAGTAAGGTCCGATGGCCAGGGAGGGACATTTTAGTGTCTTTCAAGTGAGTATGTGTAGGGTGATTCCAAGAATTTAAACTGTAGCATACGAGGTCTGTCTATTAAATAACGAGACTGACGCAATAACTCCCTTTTATCTATATAATAATTCTAACGCTTGTCCCCATTCTCAGTTACGCACGGATGCAGTCTTGGCTTCCACTGGTCGAAGGTGTGGAGAAGATCGGTTTCTGTCGGCTGTTTCAAGACCTCTGACGTTTTCTTCTTCACTTCTTTACTGCATTGACTTTACTAGAAATTTCAAATGGACACGTTGCTCCACTTATCAGGATTCTGACACACGACGGGAAACACAACTGCATGAAACGGTGACTGGCAATCAACTAAATGGCAGAGAGTGCTGTCCTTTGTCGTGCGGGTTTGGACAGGTTTAAACCTGAATGTCAAGTGCTCAGAATCGGTTCTCACTGCTTTGTTTAAGAGATAGAAATACAGTCTCGTTATTTAATAGACAGGCCTCGTATTCAGAGGTGGGTAGTAACGAGTTACATTTACTCCGTTACATTTACTTGAGTAACTATTTTAAAAAATTGTTCTTCTAAGAGTAGTTTTACTGCACCATACTTTTTACTTGAGCGCATTTCTGAAGAAGAAACGCTACTCTTACTCTGCTACATTGGGCAACACTCGAAATTTTAGTTTTTTTCCATTAGATACGCTATATTTTTGCCAGAGAGAAGCCGCCAGTGGATCTGCAGCACAACTGTTTCACCAATCAGACGTAGCAACAATAATCACAAGGCTCCATTTCACCAATCAGACGTAGCCATGCAGTCACATGACCACACACAAACTGTGGCGGCGTAGCGGCACAAACTCCTCACAGACAGCGGACAGGGAAAGAAAGAATACAAGTGGAACCTCAGTTTGCGAGTGCAATTCGTTCCGGACACAAGCACTCATATATCAAAGTGAATTTCCCCGTAAGAAATAATGGAAACTCGTTCCACAACCCAAAACTCTTCATATAAAAATGATTATTACAAAATACATAAAACAAATTAACCTACACTTTACCTTTGAAAAGAATCATGGCTGGTGTGAGTGAGTTTCTAAACTCTTGTGGGATTCCACCTAATGGGACAACCGGCGGAAGAGCGTCCCGAAGCAACTGCAGGCACCCAGCGCTGTGGCAGTTTACCGTAAAAGCGAATCCGAAAAGATCGCGGACAAGCTATAAGCGCCTGCCATTGATGGGTAAAACAAGGAACGTTATAAATGCGCAGGGCACAGTATTACTTGGCCACTAACCTGGGCACGACCCTGCCTGACTGCTGTGTCTGTGTATAGTTAGCGGCAGATCCCGCTACAGTAAATAACCGCGCTGTTCCTGTTTCAAGCTGAATAAAGATGGTGTCGCTAAATTACTGAGACTCAGCTTCGTGTTTTGGGGTGCAAGACAGGGACTCGCACGTCACAACACACACACGTGGTCACAATGCCGTAGTAAACAGTGTACGCTTGTACGGATGTTGACTATACGAGTGAGGCATGCCGACTGACGATCCCGCAGCGAGAGAGAGAGAACCACCATCAGCATAGCTGTGATCACGTGACGCTCGGCAGACAAAACGTGTACGAACTACTCGTATTGCAAGACCTCGCCCGTTTATCAAGTCAATATTTATTCCAAATTTTAGTTCTTCTTGCAAAACACCCGCAAACCAAGTTACTCACAGTCCAAGGCTCCACTTGTACATGAAAAATGAGAGCCAACTGCTGCTGAAGCTTAACCGTCACTTCACTGAGTGAAGAACACGCACGTTTTAACCAAACGTGCACAGACACAGACAGTCAAGGTAAAGTGAGACTTCTTGGACGTGCAGAAGCTGAATTGTCCTGATGTTATGTTCTATCAGCTGTGCTATTTGGAGGGCGAGTGAATCTGCAGTATCGTACTGTCAGTGTAGAGGAGATCTCGTCTGCACGGTTCAAACATACACGTTACCTACTGTCGGCATCGGCTTCAAAAGCTTTGTCGTGGAGATTTGGAACTTTGTGTTATTTGTGCATCTTTATTTTGTAAAGATGTTATTTATTTTTACTCCTTTTTTATTTTAATATTTGTAAATAGCAGAATTTGCACATTATTTTATATTTTTGTCTGTCTTATTACAACATTTCTAAAAAATGAATCATTTGTTATGATCAAACAGTTACTCAGTACTTGAGTAGTCCATCCATCCATCCATTATCCAGCCCGCTATATCCTAACTACAGGGTCATGGGGGTCTGCTGGAGCCAATTACTTGAGTAGTCTTTTCACCAAATACTTTTTTACTCTTTCTTGAGTCATTTTTTGGATGACTACTTTCTACTTCTACTTGAGTCATATTATTTTGAAGTAACGCTACTCTTACTTGAGTACAATTTTTGGCTCCTCTACCCACCTCTGCTCGTATTACACTGATTGGGAAACATAATTAGATTACAGCAAGTTGTTACCCCCAACTCTGAGCTCCACACAGACAGAAATTGAACCCAAGTCCCCACAGCTGAGTCCTGGCTTCTGGCTCTTCGGTGGTCTCTGCGCTAGAGGACAACCCAATGGACCAAGCTGGACATACATTTACAATGGAAACTCCAGGAAAGGGAGTCTGAACCAAACTGCTATGTCACACAGTTGAAGTGGAGACCCCGCCATGTTGAGTCACATGGCAAATTGAGCTATTAGCTAACCAAAAGAGAGCCAAGGACTTGGCTAGTGGGTACACACTAAATAATCAGGAAATAATGGCGTGAGCGTAGAGCTAAAAGGCTGAGAATGTGTGTCGAGGCCGCTGATTACCCCGCTTTGTTAAGCAGAATCTGACATTTGTAAAACGACGGCGCCACGCTGTGCCTGCTGCGTTGTCACTCATTTCATCAAGGTGCCATACACATGCAGAGTGACTCGACTTGCTTACGGAAATTACTCACAAGGCTTTCTAAAAGGTTCTGAGTGGCACACAAAAGCAGCCCCCACCCTGCATGTGCCAATGAATGATGGCGATGAGAGAGTTAGGCCTGCCTGGCCTGAAAGGATAGAAAAAATTATTCCAAGCTGAATTTTCACTTCCTTATAATAAACCGAGTTTAAAGAGCTGGGGCTACATGAAGGTACAGAGTGGTGACGGGTCTGCACAAACGGACCTCCACGCCTGGTTTGGATGTTCCTTCAGGTCTGAGACACCCTCTCCGTGACACATTACAATACTAAATTAATACGGTGAAGCTACCTGGAGGGTGGCACAGTGGTGTGGTGAGTAGCCCAAGGGTTCAGGTTTAAGTCCCACTCATCACTGTATATGTGGAGATTGTACAATGCCCATAAAAGTGTTCATCCTCTTGTGCCATACTCTTTCCATTTCTTCATTTTTTCCCTGGGGAGTTTTCCCATTTTTTTGTTGTTTTTGATTTAATTTGTCCTTAATGACATTGATCAACAGACTCTTTAATGAATCCTTTCATCCATCCATCCTTTTTCTTCTGCTTAACCGGGGCAGCAGTTCATGTAAAGATGCCCAGACTTCCTTTTCCCCAGTCACCTTCTCCATCCCATCTGAGGTGATAAAGAGGAGTTCCCAGGCTAACTGGGAGATATAATCTCTCTAACATGTCCTGCATCCGCCTTAAGGTCTCCTCCTGGTTGGATACGCGCAAAACACTTCGGCAGGAAGGCTGAGGAGGGTCCTGCGTGGCTCCCCACTCCTGACGTCACGCTTCCCCCTCCCCTCAGCCCGCTGCGTCTCTCTCGGATTCGCGCAAATAAATCAGTACTGCAAGCGAACTATGATACATAGCATGATGAGAGAGGTCACAAAATCAACCAGAATGTTCCAGCAATTTCTAGAAAAAAAACCTGATCTAAATCTGGTAAGTAGTTATCTCGTGAAAAGATATATTGTGAACACGCTGAACTCAGCCCCAAGGGGACGTCCTCTGAAGCCCCCTCTTAAACAGAGATTCAATGGGAAACAGACACAGTTTTTTATCTACTCACTGCCTGGTCTCTTCTCCCAGACATCCTCTACTCCAGTTGGGGCTCCCACCTCCGAGCCGCACCCCTTTGAAGAGGATGATTTGGGGTTCTTTTGATTGAGAGATGGAGCTGCAGCGACCGGTTTGACACTTAGCCCAGATCGCACCTGACAGTATTCAAATAAAGCTCCTGAATATATCTGTGCAACTTTGTGACCCAAGCGTGACAATATATAGAGATGGGCCGGGGGGAGAGAGTGTCTTCAGGGGAGAAACATCACCACAGCCTGATGTTGTCACCTCCATGCTTCACGGTGGGGATGGTGTGTTTTCGATAATGGGCTGTGCAACATGATGTTTAGTCTGATGGTCAGAAAACTCCATTTTGGTTTCACCGGGCCACATCATCTTCTTCCATCTGACTTCAGAGTCTCCCATTTGTCTTCTGTCAAGATGGTCCTGTGTGTTTCTTCTCCTCACCCCTCTCCCATGAAAGCTCTGACTGGTAAAACACCCGGGCACAGTTGTTATCTTCACAGTCTCTCCAATGCTAGTCACTGTAGCTTGTGACTCCTTCAGCGCTCACAGAGGTCTCGTGGCCTAGTCGTTCTTCTCTGGACTTTCTCTTGTGCTGCTATGTCCTTTTTGTAGCCTGGAGACCAAAACTGCACACAGGACTCCAGATGAGGCCTCACCAGTGTGTTATAAAGATGAGCAGAACCTCCTGTGACTTGTACTCCACACGTCAAGGCGCTACATAACCTGACACTCTGTTAGCCTTCTTAATGGCTTCTGAACACTGGTAGCTGATAGTGTCGAGTCCACTATGACTCCTAAGTCCTTCTCATAAGGCGTACGCTCGATTTTGAGCCCTCCCATTGTGTATTCAAACCTCACATTCTGACTTCCTACGTGTCATACTTTACATTTACTGACATTCAATTTCATCCCCTGTAGTCCTGAATCAGCCCAGTTGCTCTTCTCTGGACGTTCTCTGGTGCTGTTATGTCCTTTTCGTAGCCTGGAGACCAAAACTGCACACAGGACTCCAGATGAGGCCTCACCAGTGTGTTATAAAGCCTGAGCAGAACCTCCTGTGACTTGTACTCCACACATCAAGGCGCTATATAACCTGACATCCTCTTAGCCTCTTTAATGACCTCGGCACACTGCCTGGCAGTTGATCGTGTTGAGTCCTCTACGACTCCTAACTCCTTCTCATAGTGCGGATTTTCGATTTTCAGACAACCATTGTGCATTCAGAGCTAACCAGATGAGGCCTCACCAGTGTGTTATAAAGCTTACATTGAACTTGATGAACTCATTTTAAAGTCACAGTCTCGACCCACTGGACTGATTCCCTTCATCATTTTAAACACTTCAGTCAGGTCTCCTCTTCACCTCAGCTCTTTTAGTCTTCATAACTCACCCCTGTAGTCCTGAATCAGCCTAGTCATTCTTCTCTGGACCTTCTCTTGTGCTGTTTTGTCCTTTTTGTAGCCTGGAGACCAAAGCTGCACACAGAACTCCAGATGAGGCCTCACCAGTGTGTTATAAAGCCTGAGCAGAACCTCCTGTGACTTGTACTCCACACATCAAGGCGCTATATAACCTGACATTCTGTTAGCCTTCTTAATGGCTTCTGAACACTGTCGGGAAGTCGATAGCTGAGAGTCCTCTATGACTCCTAACTTCTTCTCATAAGGTGGACTCTCGATTTTCTGACCGCCCATTGTGTATTCAAACCTCACATTTTTACTTCCTATTTGTAATTCTTTACATTTACTGACATTCAATTTCATCTGCCACAAATCTGCCCAGGCCTGTCTGCTGCCCAAATCCTTCTGTGATGATATAACGGATTCCAAACAAATCAAACCAATTTGAAGATGAGTTGAGGTGCTGTAGGGAACAGCCCGGACACAGACAGGTAGACATGATTTTAAAGCAACACAACATGTTTATTTACAATATTTAGACACAAACCCAGTGCCGCAGCACCAATCACCCCAAAGTCCAGGACTTCACACAATGCCTCTTCTCCTTCTTCCTGACCGCCTCCACTCCTCTCCTCCGAGCTCTGTCCTCTTCCACCCGACTCCAGCCCTCGAATGGAGGGAGGCAGCCCCTTTTATCCACACCCGGATGTGCTCCAGGTGCCTCCCGATTAGCTCCCCAGTGTGGCAGAAGTACCAGCTGCGCACCCTGAAGCACTCCGGGTGTCCCTGGTCTTCGTCCCCCCAGCACTTCCAGGTGTGGCGTAAGTGCTGAGGGCCAGAGCTCCTCAGGCATTGTGGTGCCCCCTGGCAGTGACCACGGGCCCCTAGAGGGTTGAGCTTCTAAGCTCTGTTCCTGTGGTCCCCAAAGCCACCAGGGCGGTCATCCCCTTGTGGTCTGGAGAAGGTGAAGGAAAGCTTAAACATTTTTTACTTAGCTGTCTTTTCTGCATTCCTGTCCAGTTACATTTTTCAAAACACATTGTGTTTTCATTTTTGAAGTGTAACGTCAAAAGTTGCCATATAAACTGTTGGCTTACTTTTTTTTTGCCATATTTTAGTGACTTTTAACTTCACACTTTTGTTTGATGCCAGGCTGCAGCTCATCTGTGTCCCAGTTGCCCTCAGAGCCCTGCACCTTGATACCCAGGAGGTCAAAAATAAAAACAACCTGCCAATTAAACTCAATCTTTTTGCTTGACAGACAGCTCCAGGCTCGTGTCATCTGTTCTTTCTTTCTTTTGTTTCTTTGGACCCAGTTATCATTTTCCATCTGGGCACATTTCATAAAAGACTATAATCACAGCGCCACTCCCTTTGGGTCTGCCTCTTTGCCTCAGACGTTATTAATTAAAGCTGCGATCAGTGGCTCACATCCTGGCAGGGCTCAGCACAACAGCTGCTTCGGTTCAAGGGTACTGACCCATGACGGTGCCCTGCTTTCCTGCACCCTTCCTGCGCTCCCTTAATTTGCGCCGCTCTCTCCGTTTCTGTCTGCCTCCCAGCCTCCCTCCGCTCCCGTTCCAAATTCAGTAGCGTTCATGGTGGAGTGTTTTACGAAATCCAAACACTTGGTTGGCTTCTCTGCACTCATGGCTGAGTCAGGGTAAATATTACATTAGTAAGCCTAGCAGGTGGCCAGTTGCATCAGGGTGAAGGCAAAGCAAAAACAGCTTGAAATTCTGACTTCTTTTTTAATCACCGCACAGATTACTGGAGTGAAGGCCGTCGGTCTGTCTTGTATAAAAGAAAACTGAACTGGCCTGTCCGGTCCACAGCCATGTCCAAGTCTATGCCAGCACGTGGCAGAAAGCAACCAGCTATGAGAAAGGCACCAGGAGAGCATGGCACTGCCCATCAGGTAAGCCAAGCGCAAAGACACTTGTCTATCATGCCAGGGAAGGAATGACACTGAAGGCTAATGCCAAGGCAGCCATAACTGGGGAAATCGTCGTATTATGTAACACAAAGGCAATGTGGCGTGCAGTGGCGTAGCTTAAGGGGGGACATCTGTCCCCAGGCGCAGCATCCAGGGGGCGCCAAATAGATGTTACGAAATTTTAGAATGAAATGTTTTCCATTTTTAAATGCACTAAAAAGTAAAAAAAAAAAACAAACATTGGCCTACTCAGTCCGTCACTCCATCAGTAGGAGGAAATCTTTTTCCTGTGTTTTTTGTCTCTTTCTGATTTCGACGCACGTATTAGTTCTTTATACCCAACAGACAATAATTTATCCCCTCCATTACTCTAGCATGCTTGACTCCCACCCAGAAACATTTTTAACGTTATTCAACAGATTGCGCGACTGACATGAGGCATTAGTGTATCATTGTCTGTCTAAGTTGTGGCAAACGCCATGTCTGTGTGCCAAGTGATTTGTGTTTATGTGTTTCAATAGAAAAGGAATTGGGCTGTGGTGAAGTATTCTAGTAGATGGCTGCAAAAGTCTAGACGTTTCCCCATCATATTTTCGTACGAATGAATTGTAAGTAATGTAGTTTTTATAAATATATAATTAATTTGCTATATACTTTGTTTAAAATCATTTTTAAATGCGGAAAACGAATTTTTTTCTTACAAAAACTAATCGCGGATTTAGATTTTAAAGAACACGAGGCGGCGTTATAATTTTAGGAGACTTATGTGAATTATTTTTCTTAAAATACTATTATTTTAATTACATTTTTAAAATTTTTCTTTCCCTTCCCCATTGCATTTTGGCAAACAGGAGGGGGCGCAAAATCTTCAGTTGTCCCCGGGCGCTGAAAGCCCTCTGGTGGCATAAAATGGTTAAGACTTTGGATTTCAGACCCTTCACTTCTAATGAGTGACTGCTCTTTGCACTAAGGCAGTGGTCCACAACCTTTTTGACACCAAGGACCACTTTACTAGAAGCAAGTTTGTCCAGGGACCAGTTAGGATTCTGGGCGGGTTCGTAGGGCAGTTTTATACACAACTTACATTACATTTCTATTATTATTATTAAGTTATAATATCGTAATACTCCGGTTTCCTCCCACAGTCCAAAGACATGCAGGTTAGGTGCATTGGCGATCCTAAATTGTCCTTAGTGCTGTGTATGTGTGTGTGTGTGTGTGTGTGTGTGCTTGGTGTATGTGTGCCCTGCGGTGGGCTGGCACCCAGCCTGGGGTTTGTTCCTGCCTTGCACCCTGTGCTGGCTGGGATTGGCTCCAGTAGCCCCCCGTGACCCTGTGTTAAGATATAGCAGGTTGGACAATGACTGACTGGCTGACTGACAAAACCACAAAGCTGCCACATAACCAGCTAACCACAATATCCGAAAAGAACGAAAGGTGAAAGGTGAAGGTCTCGGTAAGGCTGATCTCTCAAGTCACCCAAACATGTTGACGCTGTTTTAGAAAAAATAGAAAATCAACAGTTTTGGAAATGTCTGCTGTGGCAGAATGAGAGCAGCAACAAGCCGTGGAATTAAGTGATGGGTTTAATTACCAGCAAGAATCGGCTTCTCATTAAGGAACTGGTTGGAGTGAAATTGGTTGGAGTTTGAAATCCCAGTTTAGCTGCTCATCTGTCGGCTCGTTTCACGTCTCATTTCTGTTTGGCTGTCATTTAATAAAGAAAAGAATCAAATCAGAGGACTGAATCCTTAAAAATAGAGCTATTAAAATGAAGGGAAAAGGAGTAAATTAGCAGTGAAAACTGGGCACTGATTAGGAAAAAGGTCAGAATGAAAACCTGTAGCCACTGCGGCCCACCAGGCCCGGAGTTCGACACCCGTGACTTAAAGCATTAACTTTCTAAGATTGGCTCTTACCGTCTTAATTTGTTCATTTCACCTGGCATCGTCTGTAGTGAGGATGCTGACAACTCCTTGCAGGTGCCACCCCGGCAAACAGGGATGTGATTCCTTGAGTTGCAGTAACCCTCCGTTATTCCAGCTCCTCGACCTCATACCACAGTGAGAAGATGCCCTTCACAGAATTGGCTCTGATCGGATTAGTATTTGCCCGTTGGAATGTTGCTGTCAAGGAGTTAGGGAATGCTTTGTGCCCCGTGGGGAGACTTTCATGCCGTATTAGCGCAGAAGTTGCTGGTGCACTGGCAGCGCCGCATTTTTACTCATTTATCCCATGAATCAGAGAATGTGTTTTGCTGGTGTTTGGGATTTATTTTGACATCCGCATACAGAGTGCATACTTATGAGAAGTAATACCTAAGAGTCATTGAGAGACAGATGGGATTGTAAGGAAGTGTAACTCGGTGGTCCACAGATGCCAAACAGTCAAAAACAACAGATGAATTTCTGAGCAGATTTAATTGGAGTGGAACGTTTGAGAATTAGGAAAATACAGAATCAAAAATGATGTGCAGAGCGTCACTGCCATATGCCGTCTGCCAACCTACACATTCCATTCCAGGTACAGTGGGAGTCGGTAATTGTGGGTACAGCCTTGGGGCGCAAGTCAGAAATCATACCAGGATAGGATGTCACTACAGTGCCCACCAACAGTCTTCAGACCCCCTTCCCTTTTTTACATTTTGTTATGTTGGCAGCCTTGTGCTAAAATCATTTCAGTTCATTTTGCGCACATCAAGCAACACTCAATACCCAGAATGACAAAGCAAAAAAACAGAATTGTAGATACTTTTGCCAAATGGTAAGTTGGTAAGTGGTTTTAAGGAAGTAAGAGGGGGGTACCCAAAAATAACCAGAATTGGAAAAAAAAATTGTTTCATTCCATTTTTACTTCCTGAAACTTTAGTCTCCTTCAAAGTCCTCTCCATGTGAATGAATGCCCTCGTCCCAATGGTTTTCGCACTGGTGGAAACATGTATTGAGGAATGTCGTCCAAGGCCTGCAGCGATTTTTTCTCTTTGGCTTCCTCCACGGTACAAAAACGTTTTCCTTTGAGTTCTTTCTTCATATGCGGGAACAGGAAAAAGTCGCATGGAGCAAAGATCAAGCGAGTAGGGAAGGTGGCATGAACTCCGAGACACACCAGGCAATCTCTTCGTCTTTCGATCTTTGTAAAATTGCACTGCGAACGTTTTCAAGATTTTCGTCATTCCTAATTGTGGAAGGTCGGCCAGATCTCAGTTGGTCTTCAAGAGACATTTCCCCTCGTTTGAAACGCGAAAACCACTCTTAGGCCTGTGGTTTACTGACAGCTTCCTCTTTAAAACCAGTTTCAAGCCTCACTACAGTTTCAGCAGCTGTTTTCCCAAAACTGAACGCAGACTGGCTGTTCTTTATGATCACCCGTCACAAAAACCGCAGAACACGTTTAATAAGCACTAAGAAAAACCAACACAGAATGGCATATTAACAATACAGAGCAACGCCACTGGGCAGACTGGCACAGAATACTGTTAAGTGTGCTACACCGAGCAGCAAAATTCGCAACTAAGTCGAGATTGCGTGCCAGGTACAGAAACCGGTTATTAAGTTATTCTCGGACGCCAAGGTGTGTCAGCCTTAAGTCTAAATTATATCTGGGGACACGGTGAAGGTGTGTCAGGAATCAATGTGTGTAAGCCGTAGGCCTGAGGTTCTATCCGGGGACACCCAGTTGCTAAGACGTTCAGAATCTCACTGTCCTTAAATGATGATTTGATTATTTTATTTAGGGATGCCAGGTACACCCCCGGCCTTGACCCAGCACACACGCTCTCAAACATAGAGAAGTAACGGCTCGAAATGAATAAAGAATATATTAACTAAAAAAAAAACAATCAATAAACAAATAACAAGTATGCAAAAATTACACCCAAATTCCCCCGGCTGTCGATAATTACCAACGTTGAGCAAATAAAAGTGAATAAAACACTAGGCACTATGTGACAAACAATTAACACTGATGACGCAGTCCAAACACAGTCCAGTACAGCAGGTGCGGATGGTGACGGTGAGTAGAATGAAAGACCCCTTTGAATGACGTGTATAGTATAGTTTTGTCCTACCGTGTTCCGCTTGTTGTTTGAAGATTTGGCGCGATTGGGAGCCACCCAAGACGAGGTCACGCAAAGAAGCAGGCACAGGACAAGCACGTAAATCCAGAAAGAACTGCAATGCACTGTGGTTATACTTGAAATCCAATAGAATATGAAGCTTTAATAACAAATCGCCATAGATGACTGTGATCCTTTCAGTGGATTTTGGCTCCCTTTTAAAGATAGGGCCTAACCATCCTACTTCCCATCACCCCTTGCTCTATCCTAAAGCTGCCCAATGATGTAATACAGCTGGGCCTGCTGGGATTTGTAGGCCATTTAAGCAGCGCTGCTACACTTTTTTTGCTGCTCATGCTGTAGCTTGTGAGTCCCTATGGGGAGAACTGAGGAGCGATCGGCTGTGCAATCTAATTTTTGCTTCTGAACATGTAAAAGGTCTTTGTGATTTATGAAATTCGCTCTGGTCTCATTTAACGTTACTAAAATGATACAAAAAATAATTCAAAGCATATATAGAATATCAGGGTTACACTAAAATGAAGATATGAGAAAGCCATGTTACAATAATGTGCTTTTAGCAATTTTTTAAAGTGCTCCACCGTGTTAGCCTGGCAAATTTCTATCGGTAAACTCATATTCCAGATTTTAGGTGCGTAACAGCAGAAGGCCGCCCGCCTCACCACTTCTTTTAAGTTTAGCTCTTGGAATTCTAAGCAGGCACTCATTTGAAGATCTAAGGTACCAGAATATTTAGCCCCCCAAATGGTGCAGGAACCCAAATTCATTCCCTGGCTTTGTTATCCTAAAAACTGAGAGACTCCTGATATATGAAAGTGAAACTACAACGTAGAACAGCAGTTCTGTGGGACACAGGGACGTGACATTCACACTTGTGACGTCTGGTCATCGTCATTGATGGCTGAAAATGTTTCTCTCAATGCCACAATTGGCAGATTTATGAATATTTTTTTTTAATTCTGCTCCATAGGTGCTCTAACAAAAAAATGATGCAGTAGCTAATTCTCCAATGTGTCAGACTGCTTCTAAAACTCGAGCCAGAAGAAGTGTCCATGATTTTTTTTTTCCACTTTGAGCTTCACATCACGTGAATTTTGAAGGCTTGCAAAGCGAGAAAACATTCATGGAATACTGACGGGGTGCAGATGTCCATCATGCACTGGCGAATCACCCACTGGAGCAGGACTGCTATGAAAACGGCTGTTGCCTTTTCTTATTCACAGTCTGCATTCTATGGCAAACGACAAAAACATTTTCAAATTGTGATTATTGATATACGAAACAACAGACAGAAATTATAGAGATACATGCAGTAGTCGACCAGCTTCCAAAGCTGACAGTATAAGTAAATGAAAGGGATTTATAACAGAAATATAGCCACTTCAGAAAGTACTCCGACCCCTTCATTTTCTTCTCATTTTGTTAGGTTGCAGCCTTGTGCTAAAGTTCATTTTTTCCCTCATCAAGTAACACTCAATACCCCAAGAACAGGATTTTAGGAATTTTTCAAAATTTATTAAAAAGAATAAAAAAATCGGAAGTGGTCTCCCCAGACTTTCTCGTATACTCAGATATGGGGATGGATATTTGAGGAGTAAACCACAAGACAATGATTATATTTTTACATTATGTACATTTAAGAATCATCAGCAACAAATCAAATCAGATACTCAACAATTATTATAAAAGGAAAGTTGAACAAATCAGACTCTGCAGCTGCATGAATAAAAATGTACCACTTCCAGTTAGCAGAAATAGCTCAAAAGTTGACAGAAATCTATGTTTTGTACCTCATACTTGTATGCAAAATTTGGTTGACCTAAGTGAAAGCGAACTCAATTATCGTGTTTACACACACAGACATAATTCCAAAAATGGTATTTTCAGTCTCGGGTAGTTCTAAAAGGTGGAGATTCATCAAAATCTTAACATCAAATTTTTTGGACAATTACAATACCTTCCCTACACTTCATACACGAGAAAGTCAGGGAGGTCTAAAGTGTCGAGATTCATCAAAAATCTCGAAATGGAATTTTTGGATGATTACAATACTTTCCATATACTTCATGTACAAGAAAGTCAGGGAGGTCTAAAATGTCAAGATTCGTCAAAATCTCAACATCAAATTTTTGGACAATTACAATACCTTCCCTATTCTTCATATACAAGAAAGTCAGGGAGGTCTAAAACATTGAGATTCTTCAAAAGCTCGACATCGAATTGTTGGACGATTACACTATCTTCCCTACACTTTGTATACGAGAAAGTCAGGGAGGTCTAAAATGTTGAGATTCATCAAAATCTCCAAATCGAATTTCTGGGCGATTACAATATCTTCCCTACACTTCGTATACGAGAAATTCAGGAAGGTCTAAAATGTAGAGATTCATCAAAAATCTCGAAATGGAATGTTTGGACGATTACAATACCTTCCCTATTCTTCATATACAAGAAAGTCAGGGAGGTCTAAAGTATCGAGATTCATCAAAAATCTCAAAATGGAATTTTTGGATGATTACAATACTTTCCATATACTTTGTATACAAGAAAGTCAGGAAGGTCTAAAATGTTGAGATTCATCAAAATCTCCAAATCGAATTTCTGGGCGATTATAATATCTTCCCTACACTTCGTATACGAGAAATTCAGGAAGGTCTAAAATGTTCGAGATTCATCAAAAATCTTGAAATGGAATGTTTGGACGATTACAATCCTTTCCATATACTTTGTATACGAGAAAGTCAGGAAGGTCTAAAACGTTGAGATTCATCAAAATCTCGACATCAGATTTTTGGATGATTACAATGCCTTCCTTACACTTGTATTTTATATGAGATACTAAAAAAATATCTCATTGACACAAGTATTCAGACCCTTCACTATGCTACCTGAAATCTGGCTCGGGTGCATCCCATTCTATTGATTATCATTGAGATGTTTATACACCTTGTTTGGAGTCCACCTGTGGTCAGTTCAAATGATTGGACTGATTAGGAAAGGCACACAACTGTTTATAGAACATCCCACTGGTAGTCAAAAAGCAAAGCATGATGTCCGCAGAATTGCCTGCAGAGCTAACGGATATGAATGTGTTGAGGCACACATCTGGGGAAGGCTGCAGCTTTGAAGGTTCCCAAGAGCACAGCAGCCTCCATAATTCTTAAATGGAAGATGTTTACCAAGAGCTGACCATTTGGACAAACTGGGCAATTGTGGGAGAAAGGTCATGGTGAGGGAGGTGACCAAGAACCCTATGGTCACTCTAGCCGAGCTTCAGAGAGGCTGTGTAGAGATGGGTAAAACTTCCAGAAGGACATCCATCACTCTGCAACACTCTACCGGTCTGGGATTTATGGCCAGACAAAAGTCTATCTTCAGTAAAAGACACATGAAAGACTGCTAGGAGCTTGCAGAGGTTTGTCAGACCATGAGAAGCAAGATTCTCTGCTCTGATGAAACCAGGCATGCAGGCATGTCCATGTCTGGAGGAAACCATTCATTGCTCATCACCTGTGCAGCACCATTCTGATGGTGAAGCATCAGGGGCTGGGAGGTTAGTCAGGTTTGAAGAGAAGCTGGATGGAGCAAAGTCTCGAGCTATCATTAACACAAATCTGCTCAGGGCGCTCAATGCAGAAGAGGCGTGAGGACAACTCTAGGACTGTCCCATCTTGTTTCTTCTCAGCAAGCTAGTCTCTAACTCAGCTCCTTGAGGACTACCGTTTTCACTTCATTCAGTTTCTCAATTAAAACTCCGTTCTTCCTGTTAATGAAACCTGTTATTTAACTCTACGGCCTTGTAAGTGCCTTCCATAACCGTTGTGTGGAATAGAACATCACACAATTTCTCTGAGCTTCAATTTTTTTTTGGAGAAGGCAATATGAAGATTTAGGGATGTATGAAGACATATATGACGGACCAACTAGTTCACATGGGATGAAGTCCAATGTTGGCTCCCTTTGCATCTCATTCTTCAATGATGACTTCTAGATCTTAAACCACAAGTCAATTAAAAATGAAGGCAAAAGATGGTTGTTCTGTCAGCAACAGTAATGAAGTGGGAAATAAGAACTGGAACGAAAGCCAGAAGTCACTGAAGCCCTCCAGGATGTGCACTGAACAGCCCTGAATTAAAGCATTGTGAAGTCTCAGGGGCATCGGTGGGCTTTCCAGCCACTTAAAGGTGTACTGGGAATGTGGCGGCCAGGGGAGTAGAAGGAGCTCTAGAAGCTGACGACACAATGAGCGGCATGATGAAGAGGGGAATGAGCGGCAGGAGTTGCTTCCATATCCATTTTAATGCTTTTTTTCTTTCAATCTACTTGCAGTGAAACGACAACAGCGTTGAAATTCCAAACCAGTATTCTGTATTCATTTGTGGACAGAAGCACCTTGTTATCTAAAAGGATGACCGAATACAGATAATGTCTGCATTTTTGCATCACATCATGAAGATTCGTTACACCCTGATTTCTTCTCATCACCATTCCAAATAAACACACTTTTATTTATTAATTTTTTTGTTCACTTTTGAAAATATCTTGGCTGGATTTGCTAAAGCGTGGGCTAATACAGTCACTCAGACACAGAAATGTTAACATGACACACAGAGAATTCACACAAAAAAAACCTAAATTTATCCCTGGGACAAAACAGCCCCCAACCCCCAATCGTATTTTCAAAAAACCAAAGCAGATATGGGGAGGGAGGGGGGGGTCACAGTGGCTGATGCTGCTGGGTGTGATTATCAATGCCTGGTGTGGCGGTCCCGGCCGGGACACCCCTTTGACACTGGGTCCGGAGGAGCAGCCATGGGATGCACACTACTTCCCCAGGAATGCGTGGTGGCAGCCCTCCTGGGTTACACTGGGGCCACAGGCGTAGGACTTCAGGGCTCAGCCCTGTTGGGCTCCGTGGCCACCACCAGGAGGAGCTGCACAGCTTAATGAGCCCGTGTGGGCTTTAATGCATCCACACCCGGACGTGCAGCATAATTAGGCCAATTACCACCTGGAGGGCTATAAAAGGGGCCTGCGGCCACTACTCAGGGCACCAGAGTCAGGAAGAGGAGGAGGAGGAAGAAGAAATGGAAGAGGAGTGTGTTTTTGTGTTTGTTTCTTTTGGTGTTTTTGGGACTGTGTTAGGGCCTGAGGGACACGGGGAAGACAAGAATAAAAGCTTTTGGTTTATTTTTACCTGTCTGCGGTGGGCTGGCACCCTGCCTGGGGTTCATTTCCTGCCTTGCACCCTGTGTTGGCTGGGATTGGCTCCAGCAGACCCCTGTGACCCTGTAGTTAGGATATAGTGGGTTGGATAATGAATGGATTTATTAATATGTAATTATTATTTAATAATTAATTAATATTATTATTATTAATAATAAAAATAACTAGGGGGCTCTGCCCTCTGCTTGCTTCACTCGCCCACCCCCGGGTTTGGTTTACAGGATATACAATTTAAAGAGATTGTTATTTTCATGGGTATTGTTACATATGCATTATTTTCATAAAACTTTTGTAAAAACAATACTGCGGTGGGCTGGCGCCCTGCCCGGGGTTTGTTTCCTGCCTTGCGCCCTGTGATGGCTGGGATTGGCTCCAGCAGACCCCCGTGACCCTGTAGTTAGGATATAGCGGGATGGATAATGGATGGATGGATGGATATTTTTAGCTGTGCCTCAGTTGTCAGTCTCTGTCGGGTCAACGCCCATATAGTGCCTTTGTCACGCTGGTTATGTTCTGTCTGCAGTTTGCATGTGTCTGTGAGAGCGTTCACCCCCCTATTGGGCAACAAAGTGGCAACCTCCTCATGTCAGGTGCCCTGCAGCAACTTTACACACACACACGCAGACTCACACACTCCATCCACTTGAGCACTGATTATGAGTGATGCCCACATTGCCAGACTGTACTCCACATAGGGACTCACTATGGCATGAAAACATATGGCGAACACTACTTACCTGCGACATGCAACTCTCACCATGCTGTCCATCTTTTGGGGCATCCACCTCATCCTACTAACCTGTAGAAAAAGCAAATGACAATCTCTCCTAAACTAAGTGCCCTGTACCCATTGAACACACGCACACAAATCCATACTCTGTTCGTAAAGAGAGGGCAGAACATGTTTACCCCAAGATCCTGCCGCTGACTATGCCAAGTGTTTTGTCGTGTTGGGGCCCTTGGGTGACTGCATTTCTCTTTTAGAGTCTTTATTATGTAGACATTAACAGAATACCCCAAATCCCCCCTATAGCCCTCTTACCAGCCTGGCCACTGTCATGACTGACTGCTAGTGGAGTTAAGTAGTTCTCCCTTTGTTTACTTACCTCAGCAGTGACATTCATGTGACTCTGGTGACTCTTCCTATGAAGTCAGTAGACGGATTGGGAGAGCATGGGGGGTCGCTGGAAAGGGGTGTGAGGCGCTCCTGATATCTGCAAAAGGACGAAGGTCCAAGTCTTCAGACTCCCTGTTTTGTGAGACATGGACGCTATGCAGTGACCTGTGATGAAGACTGGACTCCTTCGGTGCTGTTTCTCTCACTGGTTTGACTTTGGGCTGCTCACGGAGCCTCGAATGAGGCACATGACCTGCATTGTGAGGGAGTGTCATTTACGGCCCTATGGTCATGTGGCACCACTTCCCGAGGGTGATCCTGCTCACAGGACTCTCATTATTGAGGACCAGGCCAAGGGGACACCCACTTGGACCCAGAGGCGTGGACTTGACAGTGTTTCTGCCAGGGGGGTTGCCAACCAGGATCCTGAGCTGTTTCATCGTGTGGTGGGGGTGGCAACAGTTCCTGCTCCCCATCCTGATCTGACTTCTGTAACCCCTGAAAATAAGACAGAATACCAGAACGGACAGGAGAAAAAAATGACAAGATTTATTCAGAAACAGAGGCCAGTGCAGTCTTTCGAGGCGTAATTTAATAAAAAAAACATTTCCATTAAATTAAATTGCGTTTTATTTGTAAACGTACCTCAATGTTCAGAGAAAATGTAGCTAAGATGGAAGATTATAAGAAAAACTAAAACTAAGGGACCAATGCCAATACACACGCAGGGTTACTCAGAAGAACATTTTCAACACTTTATAATTCAGTATCTACTGTATGTGTCACATGAACATGTAGTCTAGACCAACTTGTTAAGGAACTTGCTCAGTTTCTTCATCTTGCAAATGCTCAGAAATGTGCCCCTTATGCCACATGGCATGTGTCAGTCCATTCCAGACCCCTTTGTAGTTGGTCACTGTTGCTAATGCGTTCTTTCATTGGATCACATGCCAAAATTTGGGAAAAAAAAGATGAACTCTACAATTTGGTAAACTCCACATTTTGCACATTTTGTTGTGTTATAGATATGATTTTAAATGAATAAACTGGCCATTTCTGGATCATCAATCTGCCCTCAAAAACTCAAAGTGACAAAGTGGAAACACATTTTCAGAAAGGCGTTTCACATTTAACAGAAATCAAACACTGAAATCCATCCATTATCCAACCCGCTAGATCCTAACTACAGGGTCACGGGGGTCTGCTGGAGCCAATCCCAGCCAACACAGGGCGCAAGGCAGGAAACAAACCCCCGGGCAGGGCGCCACACACACTAAGCAGACACTAGGGACAATTTAGGATCGCCAATGCACCTAAACTGCCTGTCTTTGGACTGTGGGAGGAAACCCACGCAGACACGGGGAGAACATGCAATTGCGGGTCTCCTAACTGCGAGGCAGCAGCGCTACCCACTGCGCCACCGTGCCGCCCACACTGAAATCTCTCCTTTAAATTCAGACCCTTAATTCAGTACTTTGTGGAACCCGTTTTTGGCAGTCTGAGATTTCTTTGATAAGTATCTACAAGTAACTTAGTAACAAGTAAAAAGTAACAAGTATCTAACAAGTTTTGGATTTAGGTAGTTTATCCCATGCTTCCTGGCATAACCTCACAAGCTCCAGTAGATTGGATAGGAAGTGCCTATTAACGGCCATCTTTAAGTCTCTCCACATGTTCTATGAGGTTTAGGTGGACCACTGGCAGACACTCTCGGTCTTGTCATGCTGAAAGGTGAACTGTCACCCCAGTCTGAGTCGGTGTGCTCTCTGGAACAGATTTTCTTCGAGGACATCTCTGCATTTGTCTGCCTTCATCCTTCCCTCAATTCTGACCAGTTTCTGTGTTCCTGCACCCACCTAGCATGAAGGTGCCACCACCGTCTTCACTGTGTGGATGGTAATAGGCAGGTGATGTGCAGTCCCAGGTCTTCACCAGACATGGTGCTTCAAGGTCAGCCCAAACGGTTCCGTTTCTTTCTCATCAGACCAGAGAATCTTTATCCTCATGCTGTCAGAGTCCTTCACACAGTCTCGACTTAAAACAGCGCATAGCAGTGTCTTCACGCAGCTGCTGACGGATACACAAACATACATACATCACTTTCATTTTTGATCTTGCATCAAAATTGGAGTGCAAAAAATTAGAGTCCGATTCAGCAATAACACACAAGACGTTATCTACGGAGTAGTTTTGCTTTGCGCATTCACTTTGCTCTCTCACCACAACCGCCTTTAATGCTGCGCACTTCTGCCTGCCACCAAAAAAATATTCAGCCCTCAAAGAGTTAAAGAGACAGAAAATAGTTATACACATCACAACAAAGACATGAAAGTATGAAACAATATAACTGAAAACCAACAATAAAACAAAACACATTTGTCATAACCTCACGGCTACAAATTATATGCCAAATATTGTAATGTATTCAATCGCGTCTGCTCATTTAATAATGTCACGAACAGGACAAGGCTGGTTAGGATGAGGATGAGGAGGAGGAGGAGGAGGAGAGGAGGATGAGAGCATGCTTAGCCACCCTGAAATTCAGAGAAGAATTGAGCACCAGTCTGAACTGCAGTCCTGTATATAAGGCAGGATCTCACCTTTGACCCGGAGGTGGACAAGTGTGTGAGACCCTCCACTTGGCGGAGAGGCTGTTTTGAGGTGCTTGCCCCTCCCTCATATTCTCGTATTTCTGTTTTTGCTATTGTTAATATGTATCAGAATTTTTTTAACATCATTGTGACACCATTAAGTTCTACTGACTGCAGCCATTTTGTGGTGTTTTCCTATTGTCACAGCTGAGATTATATGGCCACCTGACCGACTGTGGTGCTGTAAGTGACATCATTGCATCGCCGTTCTCGAAGATGGTGGCTCATTTGGAGGTATCTTTGCTTTAGATTGCTGTAACTTTTCAAGCCACTTTTTGCATTTTTATGTTATGGACATTAGGGGTCGCTGTTACCCCTTAAACCCAACAGACAGACATTCAGGACACAGGTTAAAAACCCCAAGAAGTATTTTTAATTATTTTCTTCTTGTATTGTGCCCCTACGCACCATAGCCACCACTACTACAAGTACATAAACACAATAATTAAGCACAATATTCTTCTCTATCTCCTCTCAGGCTCCAACTCTGGCTCCCTTGTTTGGGTTCACAGCAGTCCTTTATATAGTCCTTGACCCGGATCAGATGGAGAACTTGCATTTTCTTCAGCTCGGAAGTACTTTGGAGCTTCCATCCCCATGACTTGGGAGTACTTCCGGGCTATGCAGAAAGTAGAAATCTCCAGGTCCTCCTGCAGCGTCTCCTGGCGGCACCCACGGTACCCAGCAGGGCTGGTAAGCCGAACTCCAGATTCCATGGTGCCCTGTGGGAATCCGGGGCACTGCTATGCTGTAGGGAAATCGCTATCTAGCGTCTTGGGGGAGGAAGTGTCCCAAAGTAGCTGCCTTCCCCCATCATTCCATTCTTTCGGTGTCCCGGCCGGGTTGAGCTGCCAGCCATCCATCACAACGTACAGAGTTAGGAAAAAAGACGTTCAGGCAGGGATTAAGCTTTGAGGTTGTGGTTTTGACTCTGATGCACAATTTCGTTGTCCCCTCAGTTGCTGATTCTGCCTGTGATTTTTTCTCTACTCACCTAAATAAGCTTCCATTTTTAGTTAAAGTAACTCCTCAGTATTCTTTGGGTGGTCTTTCAATAATCATACTTCAAAATGTCTATAGGTCGGCCTGGTGGTTTGACAGGGTTGCATTTTTATTTTTACTTGTTTGTTTTCTATTATTTTATTAGATTCAGCTCTTGCTGTTGCCCCCTCTTTTAGGGTTAAATTTTAAGAACAGATATTGATTTTTTTTTTTAATTTCAGGTATGGTGAAGTACAAATGAGAGTATCCTCGTCTGTTACAATGGCGTAGTTGGTAGGATTCATGGCCTCTCTCCAGGACTGGAGCTACCTAAAGAGTGGAGAAAATCAAAATATACCAGAAGTGTTATTTTTCCATTTCCTTTTTTAACGAAGTAAAGAAGATTGTTAGAGGGGTCTCCGACCAAGTGCACTCAGTTCTTGCTGTTGGTCCATCTTTTGAGAGTTTAATTTTGAAAAAAGATACTCATGTTTCTTGTTTTAAATTCCAAGTGTGGGGAGATACAGATGAGGGTGTCTGCTCCTGTCACAGTAGCGTAGTCAGCAGGATTTGTGGCTGCTCTGCAGGTTTCGACCTACATGAAGAGTGGAGAAAATCAAAATATACCAGAAGTGTTATTTTCCCATTCCCTGTTTTAATGAAGTAAAGATTATTAGAGGGTCTCCGACCAAGTGTATTCAGCTCTTGCTGTTGCCCCCTCTCTTAGGATTACATTTTAAGAACATTGATTTTTCTTTTTTTTTTAATTTTAGGTAGTGTGAAGTACAAATGAGAGTATCTTTGTCTGTTACAATGGCGTAGTTGGTAGGATTCATAGCCTCTTTCCAGGACTGGAGCTACCTAAATAGTGGAGAAAATCAAAATATACCAGAAGTGTTATTTTTCCATTTCCTGTTTTAACGAAGTAAAGAAGATTATTAGAGGGTCTCCGACCAAGTGCACTCAGTTCTTGCTGTTGTTCTGTCTTTTGCGAGTTTAATTTTGAAAACAGACACTCATGTTTCTTGTTTTCAATTCCAGGTGTTCGGAGTTACAGACGAGGGTATCTGCTCTTGTTACAGTAGCGTAGCCAGCAGGATTTGTGTCTGCTCTGCAGGCTTGGACGTACCAAAAGAGTGGAGAAAGACCACAATAAGCCAGAAGTGTTTTTTCACATTTCAACAAGGTAAGGAGAATTGTTAGAGGGTCCTACATTCAAGTGTTTTCTGTTCTTGGTGTTGTTCACTCTTTTGCGAACAAAAAAACGGTAATTTTATTAAAAAACTTTTTTTTTATTTCATTTGTGGAGCGATACAAATATGTCCTCTCCTGTTACAGAGGCGTAGTTGGTAGCCATAATCGTCTCTCTTCAGGACTCAGCCTGTCTAATGAGTGGAAAAGATCACAACAAACAGTATTGTTTTGCTATTTTCTGTTTTAATGACTTAAAAAGGTTTGTTAGAGGGGTCCCTGGCCAAGTGCTTTCATTTCTTGCTGCTGTTCCCCCATTTGTGTGTTAAAATTTAAGAACAGATGCTTATGTTTCTTATTTTGGGAGATACAAACGAGGATATCCTCCTCTGTTACAGCAGCGTAGTTGGTAGGATTTGTGGCCTCTCTGAAGGACTGGACTATTTCACAATTAACCTCAAGTATTATGTTTACTGTTTTAATGAAGTAAAGATGATTGTTAAAGGGGTCTCCATCTACAGCTACTAAATGGCAATTAGAGTCAGGTATTTCTTCAGCCATAAAGCAGCAATGGCTTTGGAGTCTTAATTAATGTGTGTGCAGCAAAGGAGAAAGGAGAAGATGCAGCAGGGTTTTATCTTCCTTGTTGATGTTCAGTTATTTTAGTACCTTCAAATTACTCCATTGTTCTTTCTCTTGTGTGTTTAATTTTAGAAATAAAGCCAACCTTTCTTTGTACTTTTAAACTCATTGGCATTGTCTGTGGCAACAAAGGGCATTGTCTTTGGGTCTCTCCATTCTCTTTCAGCCATCAAGGCTGTCTCGTCTGTTTCCTGAGTTATCACACCGCTAGATCATCGCCTTGTTTACATCTCCATGTTGCATAATAAAGAACTGAACTGGCAAACCTGAGCTTATAATTCAGTGCCTTGGCTACCTAAGGAGAAAACGAGAGCTTCCTGTTAGACTTCTGACCTGAGGCTTTTGTCTTCCTTGCATTAACTTCTTTCAAGTTGTCATTTCAGTAGAATTAAGATCAGCCTTTAGTCAATTGTTATAAAGGTTGAAAGTGTTAGAACATGAAATGAGAGGTCACCTCACAGGCTTGTTTAGTTACCAAAAGGGCCAACTTGTTCCAGTATCCCATTGACAATCTTTTGAAAGGCTGTCAGAGTTTTCAGTTCAGCTACACGGCCTTGTGGTTTGTTTCAGATTTTTACAGCTCTATGTGCGAAAGAAACACTTTCTGAATTCCTTCTCAAATGCACTTTCCTTTACTTTCACTAGGTGACCTCCAGCATGAGATTCATTATGGAGCGACTTTGTCGATGCCTTTGAGAATTGTGAGCACCTCAGTAACATCCACATTGGCCACCTCGGCTCGGGGCTTCAGAAGTTTCATTCCGTGAGCCTGTCAAAGTTGGACTTGTCTTTTCCCAGAATGCACTTGGCTCCTCTTGTCTGCATGGCTTCAGGAACAGCAATGTCTTTGTACTACAGTGACCGGTAACCAGAACAGCTTGGAGAAGTCTGAATGTGACTTCTTTGGAGTGCTACAGGTTTGCGCAAAACGTCCCTTGATTTGACTCATTGACATTGCTTTGATAGTATAACTTAATATTTAATTACATTTTTTAAAATTGCTTTGTGTAATGTCTGGATGATGAGAATGTTGTGTCAGTGTAAACTCTTCAAATCTTCATGGTCATTTTCTCTGCATGTTTAAGAGATAGATAGATAGATAGATAGAAGTGAAAGGTGCTATATAAGAGATATCTATCTATCTATCTACCTATCTATTATATAGTGCCTTTCATATCTATCTATCTATCTATCTAGATAGATGTGTTGGGACTGGGGAGTCCTCTACAGCGCATCTTTAACCTGAGCCTAGAACAGGGGAGAGTCCCAAGGTTTTGGAAAACATCTTGTATCACCCCAGTCCCAAAGGCATCACGTCCTGGTGAGCTGAATGACTTTTGGCCTGTTGCTCTGACATCACATGTGATGAAGACCATGGAGCGGCTGCTGCTTCACCACCTGAGGCCACAGGTCCGTCGCGCCCTCGACCCTCTGCAGCTCGCATACCACCAGGAGAAGGTGGGAGTGGAGGATGCCATCATCTCTATGCTACACTTGGACAGAGGCAGTGGTGCTGTAAGAATTATGTTTTTGGACTTCTCTAGCGCCTTCAACACCATCCAACCTCTGCTCCTTAGAGACAAGCTGACAGAGATGGGAGTAGATTCATACCTGGTGCCATGGATCATGGACTATCTTACAGACAGACCTCAGTATGTGCGTCTTGGGAACTGCAGGTCTGACATTGTGGTCAGCAGCACAGGAGCGCCGCAGGGGACTGGACTTTCTCTGGTCCTGTTCAGCCAAAAAACATCGGACTTTCAATACAACTCCGAGTCCTGCCACGTGCAAAAGTTCACTAACAACACTGCTATCATGGGTTGCATCAGGAGTGGGCAGGAGGAGGAGTACAGGAACTTAATCAAGGACTTTGTTAAATGGTGCGACTCAAACCACCTACAACTGATCACCAGCAAAACCAAGGAGCTGGTGGTGGATTTTAGGAGGACCAGACCCCTCATGGACCCCGTGATCATCAGAGGTGACTGTGCAGAGGGTGCAGACCTATAAATACCTGGGAGTGCAGCTGGATGATAAACTGGACTGGACTGCCAATACTGATGCTCTGTGTAAGAAAGGTCAGAGCAGACTATACTTTCTTAGAAGGCTGGCATCCTTCAACATCTACAATAAGATGCTGCAGATGTTCTATCAGACGGTTGTGGCGAGCGCCCTCTTCTACGCGGTGGTGTGCTGGGGAGGCAGCATAAAGAAGAGGGACGACTCACACCTGGACAAACTGGTGAGGAAGGCAGGCTCTATTGTAGGCACAGAGCTGGACAGTTTGACATCTGTGGCAGAGCAACGGGCACTGAGCAGACTCCTGTCAATCATGGAGAATCCACTGCATCCACTGAACAGGATCATCTCCAGACAGAGGAGCAGCTTCAGCGACAGACTGCTGTCACCATCCTGCTCCACTGACAGACTGAGGAGACCCCACACTATGTGACTCCTCAGTTCCATCTGGGGGGGGTAAACGTTAAAATTATACAAAGTTATTGTCTGTTATACCTGCATTGTTCTCACTCTTTAATTTAATATTGTTATTATCAGTATGCTGCTGCTGGAGTATGTGAATTTCCCCTTGGAATTAATAAAGTATCTATCTGTCTATCTATCTATCTATCTATCTATCTATCTATCTATCTATCTATCTATCTATCTATTATATAGTGCCTTTCACTCTATCTATTGTGAACGATAAGGGGCGCTCTCGCTCCCTTGAACCCCTGTCCACGACTCCAGACACCAGGTAAAAGTCCAAATGTTGACTTTATTTTCTTGCCACAGTGCACAAAGCACACTCTCCACCACAATTCTCATTAAACTCACAAATACTCAATACTAAACAATCCTCCAGCTCCCAGACGCGTTGCCACCCTTCCACCCAGCTCAGCTCATTGTCTGTGAGTTCCCATAGTCCTTTTATACCTCCTGATCCGGAAGTGTTTCTGCCCAATAGTCCACAAGTCCTTATTCCTTCCGGGTCAGGGTAAATAGTCCCTTTCTTCAACCCGGAAGTCCGTCGCTCTTCCTGTGACGAACCTCCGGGTCACAGGGCACGAAGAAGCCCTCGGCCCTCCCTGCAGCTCCCTCCTGTGGCCCCCATGGCATCCAGCAGGGCTTTGCATAAAAACTCCAATGTCCATGACGCCCTGCTGGTCTTCTGGGGATCTCCACGCTGCAAGGAGGGCTCCACCTGGCAGCTTGGGGGTATTGGCCGGGATAAATGGCCGGCCATCCATCACACTATCTATCTATCTATCTATCTATCTATCTATCTATCTATCTATCTATCTATCTATCTATCTATTATATAGTGCCTTTCATATCTATCTATCTATCTATCACTTATATAGTGCCTTTCATATCTATCTATCTATCTATCTATCTATCTATCTATCTATCTATCTATCTATCTATCTATCTATCTATCTATCTATCTATCTATCTATCTATCTATTATATAGTGCCTTTCACTCTATCTATCTATCTATCTACACTGCAGTTTGGAGATTTCTGTTAATTTACCTATCTGTGGTTATTCATCACAAACACCCAAACAAATAAATATGTAGCTCCTGTGACAGCGAGATGAACTGAATCCTGAGAGGTAGGCGTCGCCTGCCCGCCAGCCAGCATGTCCCCCGTGGTCCCCTTCCCCTTCTCGTCCTGCGCTGCACATCAGTTACATGTCACACTCTTTTTGCTCCTTCCCAGCCCAGTTGCCTGTCCGTCGCCCTGCTTGCCGTGTTATTCCTGCTGCTGATTTCTGCACATCGTCGTTGTCTGCTTTGGTGTTGCATGTGTGCCGTTTTTATCACCCAGAGGCCTGACTGTTTCCCAGCACACTGCCAGTGGAGTGCCAGCCCGCAGTTCTTATTCGCACATTTCTTCCCCCACAGTCTTTCCATATTAATCAAGACAAAGAATAAAACAACATGCATCACTTGCACCTGCTTAACGAAATCAAAGAAACATTTGTGAAAACAAAACGCTCATTCATTATTAATACTGGCAGAAGCCCACAAGAAAACAACTACAGATTTCCTGGAGATGGCCACAAGAAAGTGACGTAAGTTCCATCTGAGCTTCCTTATTATTATTATTTCTTTTTCAGTGGTAGATGTCCTTGGCTTCTGAAGACCCTGGATTTCATGAAGCCGCTAAGGAAGTGAATGGATAAATGGATTCTCTTAACTGTCTGTTTGTGTTCGCTAGTTTTTATCAATGTTGCCTCCTTATAAATATATATGTTTTTTAAAGGGCAGTAATTCAATCCCCATAAACTGTTACACATGTTTAATTTGGAGTAAAGGCTTCTCGTATATGAACAAGAAAAATTAACTGCTTGCAAGTTTCTAAGTGGTAAAAGCTGACAAAGCTGTTTTGCTCTGATGGCAGGTTCTTCATACAGGCGTCTGTCATACGACACGGTGCAGTGAGCTGACCAGGGACAACTTCTTCGTTAGGAACACATCTGTTAGACACAGGAACGATGGCCTTTCCTTCTTTAGGGTCCGTCTGACACGTACACAGAGCAGAAACAGATGACCCATTTGCGTAAGAAAATGAAATGGCAAGGTGTTTGAGCTGAGAGATCCAGTCTTAGAGTGCGGTGAAATTAGATGATTTAATGGTGATTTGGTGCAACAAAAAGTAAAATGACATGCATGAAAGATCAGGGTGGCTGTGATTAGGGGACAACTAAAGGGCTTGAATAACAGTAATTCCACGCCTGACCATGGGGTGGCGAAGTGCACTAACTCTCTCTCAATTCCTTGCAGACCATTCTGGAAGTCCCACCCAGTTCCGGGGCAACCAATGATGTCACTGCCGGTTCCGTCCCTGATGACATCACTTCCTCTACTTGCATTTAAAGGCTGCCATTTTAAGGCAGCAAGTCAGTTCTGTTTTGGACTGAGTCATGTGAACATCTCTGTTCTTTTTGATGGATTTTGCAGCCAGGAAATATTATATGGGTGGCTGCCCCAAACCTTTCCAATGTCTCCTTGTCGTTCTTGCGACAATATGTATTGTAAAAGGTGCTATACTGGCACCCGACCTGGCACAGCGAGACAGGGTGGCACGCGTAAAAACTACAACAAATATTATTATATTTTTCTTCAGCTGGGGGACAAGTCTTCCCTGTGCCCCTCAGCCACAACACAGTCCCACAAAGCACACACAAGTCGCCAAAGTGTTCTCAAGCATACTGGTCTTCACCACCACTCCTCCCAGCAAGCGTTGTCCTCCTCCTCCTCCTGACTCCCGCTACTGATGATGGCTGCTGGCTCCCTTTTATAGCCCACCCAGAAGTGCTTCAGGTGATTGATGACCTGGATCCGGCTGCACGACCGCTCACATGGCCTCAGGAAGCCATGCAGCTCCCCCTGGTGGTGGCCACAGAGCCCAATAAGGCTGAGCTCCAGAGTCCCATATCCTTGGCCTCAATGCAACCCAGGGGGGCAGCCACCAAACGTTCTTTGGGAAGTACTGTAGTATGCCATGCACAGCTGTTCCCCCGGACCAAGTGTCAAATGGGCATCCTGGCCGGGCATGGAATCCAGCTGTCTGCCACTATATATATATATATATATATATATACAGTATATACATATTGTGGTATATGGCTGGCCATTCATCCCGGTTAATACCCCCAGGCCGCCAGATGGGGCCCACCCTGCAGCATGGAGGAAGCCCTGAATGCCAGCAGGGAATTATGGACGATGGAGTGTTTATTCACAGAGGACGCTGCAGACAGGATCAAGGACTATTTTCCCTACAGCCCGGAAGTACGTCCCAGTCATGTGGACAGAAGAAATGATGCACTTCCGGGTTGAAGAAAAGGAGTTTTCATCTGACCCGGAAGTGTTGCCAGTCACATGGACAGAGAGAGAGAAACACTTCTGGGTCAAGGACTATAAAGGACGAGGAAGGGTGACAACACGTCTGGGAGTGGAGGATTGGATTATTGATAATTGTATTGGATTATTTATGAGTATTGTGGAGTGGAGGGTGCTTTGTGCACTTGATTATTGTAATAAAGTCAATTATTGGACTTTTGTCTGGTGTCTGGCATCTGGTCTGAGAATTCAAGGGGACGACAGCGCCCCTTATGTGTCACAATATATATACACTCAATCACTGGACACTGGTACACCTGCTTATCCATGTGATTATCTAATCAGCCAATCATGTGGCAGCAGCACAATGCATACAGTCATACAGCTACAGGTTAGGCGCTTCCCCGAAATGGGGAAAAAAGTCTGATGTCAGTGTTTTCAGCCGTGGCACGAGTGTCGGTGCAAAACAGGCTGGTTTGAGTATTCCTGCATTTGCTGATCTCCTGGGATTTTTATGCACAACAGTCTGCAGAGTAATGAAAAACATCCAGTGAGCAGAGGTCCTGTGGATGCAAATGTCCAGCTGATGACAGAAGTCAGGGGAGAACAGCCAGACTGGCTTGAGCTAACAGGAAGGCTACGGTAACTTACTGTAGATAACCAACTGTAGTGAGCGGAAAAGCATCTCAGAATGCACAGCACGTCGAACCTTGAGTTGGATGTGCTACAATAGTAGAAAGCCACATTGGGTTCCAGTCCTCTCAGCCAAGAACAGAAAGCTGAGGCTGCAGTGGGCACCAGTCCGCTTGAAGTGTAAAGCTAAAGACTGGAAAAATGAAGCCTGCTCTGATGAATCTCAATTTCTGTTGAGGCAAACAGAAAGTAGGTGCCAACAGCTTGAATCTGTGCGCCTAACCTGCATTGAGGTAACAGTCCAGGATGTTGCTGGTGGTTTAATGGTGTGGAAAATGTTTTCTTGACACACAGCCTATTGTTGATGACCAAGTACATCCCTTCATGGCCACAATTTACCCATCCTCTAATAGCTACTTCCACCATAATCATATGTGCCATGTCACAAAGCAAACTGGCTTCATGAACATGACAATGACTTCAGTGTACTTCAATGGCTTTCCCAGTCACCAAACCTGAATCCAATGGAACACCTTTGGGATGTGGGAGAACGGGAAATCCGATGTGTGAATGTGCTGTTGACAAATCTGCAATCATGTCAAAATGAAGCACAATCTCAAAGGGACATTTCCAATAGCAGGTGGAATCCACAACATGAAGAACTGAGGCTGATTTTGAGAACAATAGGGGGCCCTACTCTGTATTATAGGATAGTGCTCCTAAGATTGTGTTTAGTGAGTGTATGATGATAAGTATACTCTTTAATAATAATAATAAATAATAATAACGATAGAGCTGCCAGGCAAGAGGAAGGCCTAAGAGAAGGTTTATGGATGTGGTGAGAGAAGACATGCAGGTGATGGTGTGACAGAGCGAGATGCTTAAGACAGGACGATATGGAAGAAGATGATCCGCTGTGGGAACTCATAACAGGATCAGCCATAATAATAATAATAATAATAATAATAATAATATTACATGAAAAGAAGAAGTAAAAAAAGTTTGATCTAATAAGTACAACTGGTCTTTTGACGGTCCTGGTCGCCGGAATGGATTTCAGCACTGCGGACAGCTCCTCAGCCGACTGCACGGGAGCGATCAAATCCACAGCACGAACTTGAAGCGCTTCCATACAATAACGGAAACCCTGACAGACGTGAGCTCGAAAAGGACCAACGAAAGCAAATGAGTGGTCACAAAGGAAAACTGACCAGGGTTGCAAAAGGAAATAAGAGACCTGCACCCTGATCGAAGGGATATTCTGCCCTGGATAAAGCAGTCTGGAGTCTTAACTTTTCAGACCTGAAAGTTGACCGTGCTTTTGGAAAGACCGGCAAGCCCTGGGCAACGGCAATTAATCGTTTTATGTGTCAAAAGCTGTGCGAGATACGCTGTGTGTATTTGGGAATGGAATATGAGACAACTTACTGCCTCCGTGTCCGCGACATGAAACCAACAGTGGCGACAGTGACTCGGCGGCACCAGGATGAGCTCATGCCCGCACCATTCTCTCTCTCTCTCTGTCTCTCTCACTGACTTGGAAAAAACAACAAATCTGTTCGTCTTGGAGTCGACTGTACAGTACAGGCTGTTCTCTCTCTCTCTCTCTCTCTCTCTCTCTCTCTCTCTCACTCATTCGCTCGCTGCTCCTTTCGCTGCAGGCTTCCATTAGAGCTTCACCGTGACCCCTTGTGGATGTAACCTCTAGCAAGTTACCCTCCCAAAGCCTGCCTGGCACACACCACTTGGCTCTGCTGGAACAGTATGGATCTGTCCTTGCTTCTGCCACTAGCGGCAGGAGTTTTCCCAGGATTGCTATTCTTCCTCCTCTTCAGCTTCTGCCTGTTCCCGCTTTTGTTATCTGCCTGGAAAAGCGTCGAGAAGTCCCGGAGAGCAGAAGTCGGAACGCATCGCACCGTAGAGCCGGAGCCGCTGTGGGGGCAAGCAGAGGTCCGAGTTTAACCCTTTCGCCCTGCCCCTCGGTGTGGATTGGTTTGGGAAGTTGCAAGCTGGTGATTTGCCCAGGGATTGATTTCGCAAGGAAGCGTTGTTGGACCCTCACTCCGGTGTCCGTGAGGAATGTTAGAAGACAAGTTTGCGTACCCCCAAGTCACTCTTGCACAAGGTACGCGTTCCTTTATTTCTAATTCTGCATGCTTCTTTCTTTATCATCCCTCTAACGTGTGTTACCTACAAACATAAGTGCGTCCATTAAATACACTTGATCAAGGATGGGGGTCTGTGAAGCCTGTAACGGCAGCACCGGGTGCAAGGTAAGAATCCTGCCTTTTCACTCGCACGCAGTGATGTTTTTTTTTTTACATTTGATCTGCACGTCTTTTTAATGTGGATAGAAAAAATAGAAACACCGGAAAAAAAAATCCGACCGATGAATTTCGTACGCATCGTGCACGATCGGATTTAGAACCCAGCGTCCCTGGAACTGGAAGGTAGCGGCGCTAAACACTGCGCCATCTTGCTGCTATACAAGAAAAGATTTAAAAAAAAAAGTTTGGTAAGACCAGGCGTCCCGTCCAAGGCTGGTAGATTTCTGTTTTAGGCTCAAGCGTACTGACCCTAACAGAAGCGAATGAAGTAAATGGATGGATGGATAGATTCAATAACCAGCTTGTTTAACCCTTAAATTCAGCAGTCAGAATGTCACTTTTCATACATTTATTTTTTCCATATCTTTGCAATTTTTAATTAATTCCGCTGAAACACAAGTGAACGCTCTCCTCATCATCATGTGTGTATATTTTTTCCAGCCACTTCTTCATATTCCATTTTCTTTGTTGGAGTGATCTGAGTTATACTGGCCTTTATGGTTCAAGTGATTTTGCTGGAGCTTCATTAAGCGAAGGAGGATTGCAGCCATCCTATAGTTCAGTCCCTAACTGATTCTACACGTTTTCCCTAACGTTCAAGTGCAGTTCCTGTCTCAGTCTACTGTTAATTTCATTTAAGCATTGCACAGTCTGCTACTCCATCTATTGCAGGCTTCTGTTATGCAAAACATAATAATCTGACCCGTATATCAAATTTAATAAAAGTGCAAGCATCTGTGTGTCCATCCAGTTGCTATTGCTTCTGTCATTCCAACAGATGCTGCATCGCAAATATGAACACTCCTTTATTGAATCCCATACTAAATGGCATATAACCAGAGAAATATGCATTGCGTTTAGCATTTCAACAGATGGTGCATTACAAACATTTGTAGTAATAAATTCTATTGCATTTTTCATTGTAACAGAGGGCACATCACAAATATTGATGCTGCTTTTACAAATCCCATACCAAATGGCACACAACAGAGACATACAGTAAGCATTGCATTTTGCTTTCCAAGAGAAGGCGCATCAAAAACATTTGTAGTAATGCATTTTATGACTACAGATGTATGCGATGCGCCATCTGTTGGAATGATAAATGCAGTGTATTTCATTACTACATGCATTACAAAGTACATTCCAATAAATGGTGCACTGCAAATGTTGATATTGTGTCTTTGTTGGGTAGCACAACTAGTATATAAATATATATACACACACAGAAAGAAGCTGTTGTACTCTATGTAGTAATACCTCACATCACAGTACAAACTGGACAATTGAAAGTATCCTGTATATAACTAGTGTCTGCTGGTTTGAGGTTTTCAATGTATCAACCTATAGAGACACCATCAATCAAAAGGCAAGATGACTCCATAACGGGATATGTAAAAGGAAAACAATAAGTCCATAAAATCATATAAAAATAATAAAAATAAATCATTAGTAAATTGTTTTTTTGAATAGACATACATGTCCTGGTCTTTAAAACCCAGATTTGGAGCAGTTCCACCTTATAGAGGAGATGTCATGGATTGTGGCACCCAGGTGGAGATTTTTTCTTATATGACTATAACTGCCCACTTAAGATGTTCTGAAATCCACATAAGCAACATAGACTTCACCGTTAACGTTTGCAGTGCACCTATTGGAATGTATTTTGTAATGCACTTAATAATAAAATATCTTGTATTCATCATTCCAACAGATGGTGCATCACAAGCATTTATTGTAATAAAATGCATTATTACAAATATTTGTGATGTGCCATCTGTTGGAATGACAAACTCAATGTATATGTCTGTTATATCCCATTGGACATGGGAGAAGCAGTGTTAATGTTTGTGAGGCACCATCTGTTGGAATGACAGAGGCATAGTAACCGGATAGACACACAGACACTTATTAAGGTGGATTATCTTCCAGAGTAGAGTCAGCCGTGGGTCTATTGAATGGATTTGGTTCCAGTGCCTGTAGTAATCATTATACTTTATTGGTATATCCATCCATCCATTATCCAACCCGCTATATCCTAACTACAGGGTCACGGGGGGTCTGCTGGAGCCAATCCCATTCCGCACTGGGGGCAAGGCAGGAAACAAACCACGGGCAGGGCGCCAGCCCACCGCAGCTTTATTGGTATATGTGCTGTTTATATCAGTAAATGTGAGGCAGTTAACAATTCATTTCTTGCCATCCTTCTGTATACAAATCACATTTTAGGTTCATTTCAGAATGATAAATGTCTGAATTGACGCAATCTGCCCTAATTCGGGATATTCATAAGAAATGCAGTGATTTACTTCATGAGGTAATAGTCCATAATATTGAAGAATAGTTGTGTCAGATATTTCAAATATTTAAATATGTGATGCAATTTAAAGTTGAAATTTTCTGATAGAGGAAAATAAAAACTAACATTGTATTTGTAATCACTGACCCCTGAAATAGTCTAAAACCATATACCCCACATGCTTATGTTTGAAATGTATCATTTTGAACCTTTATGGAGTGGCTCTCAGCAGGCTAGGACCACCGGTGAAGAGTCAAACGTCTAAAGTACGATCATATTTGTGGTGAGCAACCTCAAAATACACTCTTAACAATACTGTGGGATTCAAAGCCCCACTGCGTTACAAAGAACCAGCTGACCCGTCGTATCCCCTTACGGGGCGAACACCTGGGCTCAGTTGATGGGGTCTACGCCATTCCTGGTCCATTTTTGCTGAAGACACCTGTTGGTTTACTCTTTGTCATAAGGGTATCATTTCCTGCATGAATTGTGGTCCAAAAATAGAATAAGGCGGTTTTTTGTGGTCTATTTTGGGGTCTAAAAAATTCCCAAAAAGCTGGAAGTATTGCATAAGTCGGCATCAAGACGAGTCGAACAGTGTATCATAGTGGGTGGGGGGGTCCTCTTGTATCGGACAGTCAGGAGGCACAGGACTAAAGGAACTTGATGCGTTTTCAAAGCATTCAGAAGTAATTCCTATGAACACAACAGTCATCTGTATAATATATGTTTGCAGCTTTAAGCTTTGGTTTTGTTGAGGTTTAGATCAAGGATCAATATGCCTTGTTATTGGTTTTAGAACTATTGGCCATTAAAAGCAGCTGCTTGACGTCTTTTTAAGTGGCTTAGTGCGGCCCTATTAATTACAGGCCGCTGCTTCTGGTTTTAATGTTGGCCTGCTTGCTTGCTTGCTCTTCACTTGCCTTGTTTTTTTAAAGGACCAAGGACGCTGTGTTTTTGAGGGAACTGAAGAAACGATTTCTTGTTCTGGGACGTGGCGACTCCGCTGGGCCTTTTGACTCACAACGTCTAAACGAGGTTTTGGAAAAATCTTCAACGCCCCCAAACTTAAACGGAAACGAAGTAAACTTGCACGCTAGCACATAAACCCTTTAAACATTTGAATATTTTAGCATTTAAATGTATATATTAACTCTTTCAGGGCTGATGTAGTCTTTTGTCGAAATTCAGGGGTAGAGGGCGTCAATGGGCGGTAAACTGCGACAAAATTCGCCCTTACTTTTTAGTTCGACTCTTCTTGCTTGATGTAAACTTACATAGCTTTGTTGATTTGACCTCGATTCCCTGCGCATGCATGAGTACTAAAATGGCATCAACATCTGGCGAGACTAAAGCAAATGTGCAAAGCAAAATACCCCATGGACGTTTTCCGTATTATTGCTGAATCGGACTCTGACTTTGGTGCAAGTGATCTGGAAATGGATATCGAAAACGAAAGTGAGGTACCAGCATCGGCCTATCGGTCAACTGCTGATCGTGATGCTGAACACGTTCGTGTAGCTGATACGCTGACAGCAGCGATCGCCTAGGAGGACCACCACTTATGACGACATGAGGTGCAAGCCATATTGCGTCACAATGCCACTGTCGCCAACCTGCTGTACGAAGACGGAGAGGTAGCCGGCCTGCCATACATTCCTACTGGCCATCAAGCCGCCCTTGCACAGCCACTGCTGCCAGACATGCCGAACAGGCGCTAACAGCAGCCACAGCGCGCAGCAACAGACGATTTATCTTGATCTGTGTGACACCAGTGCATTGTGTGCATTTCGGAAAACAGGATTTTGGAAAAAATATTCAGCCCTCAAAGAGTTAAGGCTCACAAACGTTTAAAAGCAAGCTGTATTGTGTTAGTTAGGTTGAATTATACAGAAATTTTAAGAATTGATAATCAAGGTTAGCCCCTGTATTGGTAAGTCAGACTGTTGTGGCTGCGCGTCACTGGGTGGTGACAGAGCTGCCTTTGCTCTCAGGCTGTAACATTGGCCTGTATACTGTACATACATTCTAGATAACATTTAAGTTCCTATGTCAGTGCTTCCTCATGAATCAATATCTTAATTAATCAACACGGACTATATCAGCTGGCTTTGAGCAATATAAAAACGTAAGGGTTCATTAATAAAGGCTTTAGCACTACGCTTGCTGACTCGAGGCCTGTCGCCTGCTTCCAGCTCCAGCAGCTGAGCCCTTACCAGTAAAGCTGTGTGCGGCGCTTACCGGCACAGCTTCCTATGATGTTAGTCTTACTGCATGCTGATGCAACAAGAAAGTATTAGTTGAACAGTTCAGTCAGTCATCCTGGTTCCAACTTAATGATAAGGGCTGATCGATTAACCCTTAAACCACTGGAACCGGCTAAAGTCTGTTCACAATGCAATTTGGGAGCACACCGGAGCCTAGCATATTCGGCGACGTACGTTCATTGAACTCCGCAACCGGCAATTTGCCAGCCCGCCAGAGCTGATCAGTCAGTGCCAAACATTCGTTGAGCAGTCAGCTCATGACCACTGGCGCCCCCTGCAGCCTCACTGTCCCTGGGATTCAGCTGCTGCACTAGACTGGCCTGCCAGCGTCGGCGTTTACCTCTGTGTGCTCGCGTGCTGCCAGTTCGAGTGCAGTTGGCTCGGTGATTTACTGAACTTCATCAATGGCGTCAGTTGCTCCTTGTACATATAATAATAGACTGCTGCAGTCGTTTTTTTTTAATAGTTTTTACAGTTCATTGGCAATGTGTAAAATGATCAGTGTTGCAGTAATTGTGATGCTCTTTGCATGAAACAAAATACAGTGGAACCTCGGGTCACGAACGTCTCTGAACACGTACAAATCGGGTTACGACCAAAACGTTCACCAAACTCTTGCGTCTGTTCACGACCACACACTCGGGTGACGAACAAGCCAGTTTCCCTCCCAGTTCGTACGCGCCGGTGATTTCCGCACGTGCTCAGTCTCTCCCTGTGCAGTACGTTGTTCTCGCGCAGAGGGACTTTACCTCAAAACTGTAACCTCCTCTCCACTCAGCTTCCTCCTCACTCCCTTCATGCCAGAACTCGACTCATGCAAGGTTAGTTTTCCTGGTTGTTTATGGTTAGTTTTTGTATAAATTAAGGATTTTTCAAATGTTCGGTTTTTTCCCTGTGCTTAAAACTCATATGAAAAAAAAAAGTGTTTACAGCGAGCGGTTTGTAAGGCCGTAGTGTGAACTCCTGCAATGTTAGTTTTCTCCGTTCAAGGTTTTCTCAGAGTTATTCAATGTCTTTACATTTAGTTTACTATTACACTGTGCATTCTATGGTATAATTAACTATTTTTGTGCTTAAAAATCTAATCTAATCTAATTTTAAAAAATCTAATCTAATCTAAAATATATTTACATACAGTTTGTATGGTCTGGAACGGATTAATTGTATTTACATACAATCCTATGGGGGAAATTACTTCGGGTCACGACCAGAGATTTGGAACGAATTACAGTCACGACCCGAGGTTCCACTGTATGTGTTCCATTAAAATTTCACATTTTCTTTGTGTCGGAGGTGGGCTGGCGCCATGCCCGGGGTTTGTTTCCTGCCTTGTGCCCTGTGTTGGCTGGGATTGGCTCCAGCAGACCCCTGTGACCCTGTAGTTAGCATATAGCGGGTTGGATAACGGATGGCTGGATGGATGGATTTTCTTTGTGAATTGTGACATTTACTTAAAATGTGCAGCAAAAAAGTATTTGGCATCCAGGGGTGCATTAGCCCCCAAGTTTGTGAAAATTTAAGGGTGTGAAAGGCGCTATATAGGTACCCGACCCGACACAGACTGGATACGGAGGCACATGTAATATAAAACCACTATTTATTTTTCTTCACCTGTGGGTGCACATCTTCCCCGTGTCCCACAGGCAGTACGCAGTCCCAAGCACAGCACACACCAAAACACCAGTAAAGATGTAGAATATCCTCCACTCCTCCTAGGCAGCTTCATCTTCTCCCTCCCAACTCAGACTACCGAGTGGTGGTCGCTGGCTCCTTTTATTATGCACCCGGATGTGCTCCAGGTGCTTGATAGCCAACATCCGGCTGCACTTCCGGGTGTGGCGAAACTACTGTCCAGAAGGGCCCAACAGCTCCCACTACAGCACCCCCTGGTGGTGCCTGCAGAACCCAACAGGACTGCACCAAACTCCAGCTCCCATGAAGCCCTGTGGGAGTCCAAGGCACCATTGAAACCCAGAGGGGGTTGCCATCTAGCGTCCCGGGGATGGAATTAGGTAGCCCATGCTTGCTCCCCAGAAACATATGCTGCAGGGGTCGTCCCAGCCGGGCATGGGCCCCAGCCACCTGCCACAAGCATTAACAGGCCTCCAATTTTTATTAACCCAAGATTGGGAATGTGAGGAATGTAAAACGTGATCAGATGATGGTCATCTCCGGGCCAGGCGGCAAATACGACCTTCGAGTCCTAATGATTGTTATGAAAAGATTGATTATTATTAGGGGACAGAAGTTTACAAGGCAAGGCAATTTTTATGAAAACGGGTACAGCACAAGGTCATTATTACGAAGATAACATGTAAAGTGAATGACGAGAATTATGTACGAAATGGGGATGTTTTAGTAATTAGAACTAATTAAAAAAAATAAGCCCCACCCAAACCACTGGGCTCACTTCATGAACTGAGACAGGCTTTGTGTGCTCTGCCATTGTTTTCTATGCTGTGCAATAAAGTCTGAAATTCTGACTGCCTTTCTGAAGACTCTGCTCGTTTTTCCTGAAGATTTTTCCACAACAGTTTCTAATGTTATCTATGAAGGGTGTGCAATACAATACATTACAATTGATTTTTTGTATAGCCCAAAATCACACAAGAAGTGACGCAATGGACTTTGACAGGCCCTGCCTCTTGACAGCCCCCCAGCCTTGACTCTCTAAGATGACAAGGAACAACTCCCTCCCCCCCAAAAAATGGAAGAAACCTCGGGAAAGGCAGTTCAGTGAGAGACCCCCTTTCCAGGTGGGTCGGGCGTGCAGTGAGTGTCAAAAAGAAGGGGGTCAATACAATACACAGAATAGAACAAATCCTCAATACATTTTAAAAGTACGGAGTAGAATTTAACAGTAGATGAAATCACATAATATGACTTGGGTTTGTTTAGAGTCCTGGAGACCTCATCCATCAAGCTGCCTCCCCCATTTGGCCATTCCACAGCTGAAATAGTGCTAATCCGATGACAGGACCCCTCTTTCCCACGATTCCTGCGATCCTCTATCAGAGATAACTTTACCTTAGGCAGGCAAAACAACTTGGCAGGTGGGCCGTGGCGCCAAGTGGCACTTTTGAGTACTGAGAAGAGAAACAGAATATGTGAGGGTTAGTAAGAAATTCTAACTATCATGTTACTTATGTTTTAATGTTAATGACTAACAACAGAGATGCAGTCTTTACAGTTAATCAGCAGCTCTAGTCAGGGTGTGCTAAACTGAAGTTGTGAGTCTACAGTCAGGATTTAAAAGCTGAGACTGAAGGGACATCTGTTATAGTAGCAGGCAGACCACTCCACAGTATAGGGACCCTGTAACTAAACGCTCGACCTCCCACTGTTATTTTATTAATCATAAACAGGTTGGCATCTTGAGATCTTAATGTGCGCTCTGGTTTGTAAGTCACGATAAGTTCAGACAAGTAAGCCGGACCTCTGCCATTTAAGGCTTTATATGTTAAAAAGAGGATTTTGAAATCTGCCCTAAACCTAACCGGGAGCCAGTGTAAGCATTTACGAACTGGAGTGATGTGTTACGTGTGTGCGACAGGTTGGCCGGCTTATTGAAAACGACCCTCCGTCACGAGTGTCCACAACCACACAAAACCACAGAGCGCATTTACAAAGCATCTTTAACTTTCTGTCCTTGTAAATGCTTTGCAAAGTTGGCCCCACCGAAGGGGTGTCCTCCATATGCAACTCAAATCACCGGAGGCCAATTCAGAGACGAGACAAACACCTCAGAAAAGGCTGACGCAGCTGTGAAAAACTGCATGTCAAAGCACCCAAACCCAACTTCCTCAAGAAAATAATAAATTGTGGATAAAGGTAAAACAATAGTCCACCCAAAAGCTATATTTTTATATGTAGCTTGTAGTGATGGCTGAGGAAACATTTTAATCATATGTTTTCATGCAGACTGAGAGAAAAACGTTTTTGAAAATATAGGACCCAGTGGGGATGTGAATGACGGGAAAAACATCCATGAAAAAAAAAAATCTCACGTTTCTCGTGTCACATACCAGCATGACCTCCACAGTGTAATCACAGCGTGGTCAAGTGTACCTGTGAACCCAAAAGGTGGGTCATAAAGGAGGACAAAGGAGAACGCGTCCCATTCTATTCACAAAACACAACGAAAACTTTAAAAACAACTCATTTGACAGGTCACAGGACAAAATGAAAAATTACAGTACAACGCTGCCGTTTCATATTTTTCAGAGGAGGCGAAGCACTTCATCGCACTTCACCGTTCCCGGCAACACAAGCAGACGTGGAACTCCAGACAAGAAACGTTCTTAAAATTGTACGTTGTAAGAAGAATTCCTCCGACAGAGTCATCGTACAGTCTATGCAGTTCTTTTGTCCACCGTGCGTTGATCAAGGAAAATGCTCTTTCAACGTTGGCATTGTGCCCATAAATATAAAAGAAAAATGTGCAGATGTTAAGCAGCGCTGAGTAACTGGCTTCATTTGCACAACTTTGAAAGTATGCCATGTTTCTGTGATTTTCGCTGGTAACGTGTCGTTCTAAATCAGTGGTTTTTAGCGGACACATAAGAATCACAAAACCAACCGCTTTGCTTGTTTTCGGGGCGCCTTTCACCAAAGCACGGAGACTACGTTTTATTACTTGATCAACTGATAACTAAAAAGATATTGGATCTATATGACAGAATAAATATGTCATTTTTTTTTAATTAACTGAAACTTTAATAGTTGACATTTACAATTATAAATCCATTTTAGAACAACGGGCGGTAATGGACGTGCGGTCACGGGAGGCCTGTCATAATGAAAAGTAAAAAAAAATAATAATGATAACATAAAATACATTTGTCCACTGGTTTGTGTTATACATTTATTTTCGGTACGATTCCAATCATTTTCATAATTTTTACAGTCAAAATCGCTGAATTTGCGCATTTCCTGTTCAAATACAGGGGAGACCTCGGACTGCGCTCTCCTCACACTCGGGGGTGATGCATGAAATTGGCGCGTGCGTGTTGCTGTGTCTCTGTATGTCGCCAATATAATGTGTTTATTATACACCCCGACTTTCCACAGTCTGGCTAATATCTTTAATGAATGTGTGTGATATATTTAAGTATTGCTGATCGGACATAAAACTGCAGTGAAAAGGCACAGGGTGAGTCAGACAGTACCGTGCCAACCTGAAGGGGGCGCATGTGAGCCCAACAGGTCCTCGTTGCTGCTGTTCTTCTACGCAGACGCGCCGATAAGTTGGCGATATCGGAAAGTCAAGTGCACTGCAGCGGGCCGTTTATTTTTGTTTTTTTGTTCCAACTGACTGCCACAATGGAAGATTACGATATTTAAAACTAAAGGTAAATAAGAAGGACTTTTTACAATAAATGGACGGAGATTCTCGTGGAGAAGGATAGGCGCATGGGCTTCATTTACAAATAAAGGTAAGAACATTAAAAGTTTCCAATTTTATAAAAAATGAGATCAGACTAAGAAAAAAAAAGCAATCCAATATTTAAATTTTTGACCTTAAGCAAAATATTCTTGTGTTTTTCTTGTTATCCTTTTGTTGAACAGTCTGTATTAAAACTGATTAAAGCATCCGAATTAAAAGCTTTTAAAAACAGCTAAATATTTAAATTTAAGGTCAAAATTGCAATCCGGTACTTTCATTTGTATTGAATGAGTGTGAATTGTGTGGTGGGCTGGCGCCCTGCCCGGGGTTTGTTTCCTGGCTTGCGCCCTTTGTTGGCTGGGATTGGCTCCAGCAGACCCCCGTGACCCTGTAGTTAGGATATAAAGGGTTAGATAATGGATGGATGGATGAGTGTGAATTGTGGATTTGCAACGGCAAATTTAGAACACGTGAAGGGTGAGGAGCAGATACGCTCTCTCCGCTTTCTCTCTCGCCGCTATAAACTTAACGTTCTTTCTTATGCGCCTTACCTGTGTGTGTGTGTGTGTAAAGAATGAGATATGAAACATAACCAGTATAGTCAATGTACTAATTGAATAGTCAATAAGTGACTCTTTTGGGTTCATATATTTGTAAAACTGAAGGAGTTAGTGCCTCACCGTGTCATGAACCTCACCGCACGTCACTGTTATGTAACGTTGATAGCGTGCGATTTCAGCCAATGACACGGTCAAGTCATTGATTGATGAACGCCGGATATTTTCACCTTTTTTAGCCAATGCCTGCTGGGCGGAGGGCACAATACCGAATAGGAGGTTGCCAGACGTCTGAAAACCACGTGTCATCTTCTTCCCTGACTAATTTTAAAACCAATGACACCAGCTGGTCTCTAAGTATCTTCTACCAGCTATAGGGTGCAAGGCAGGACCAAGCTCTGGATAGGCAAACACACACACACACACGCATCAAGCACACACTCAGGCCATTTTAGGATCACCAATTCGCCTAACCTATCCGTCTTTGGACTGTGGGAGGAAACCCACGCAGGGAAGACCCGGATGTGGACCCTGCTCTCCTTACTGTGAGCGCTAGCACTGCGCCACCGCGCCTTAAAGTTTCTTTTCTAGCATTATTTTTTCAATGAGTACTTATATATTTTTTTGTATCTGCTGAGGTGTGTCACCGAAATACTGTACTGTAGATATCGGTGTTTGTCACAGGCTAGAATTTCATTCCGAATATCTTTTAAATGGGAATCCTGGTCTCCTTCATGCGAGGCAGCAGCGCTAACACTGCGCCACAGTGCTGCATAGTAAGGTGTAAACGCGATTTCCTTTTCTGCCCGTCAAGACATAACGCGGAAAAAACGGGGCTTATAGGACGCATCGTCCCTATTTAATCCAATTGGGGTGTCATTTTCATTTTCACACTTTCCTTTTGCACTTTCATTTTTGCACATTCCTTGCAGAGTGAATACCAAATGTTTCAGGCTCTTTATCATTTTTTTTTATAAAGCCTGCCAGTCTGCTTGTTATGTGAGGTGCCAATCTTTGAAGCCATCCCACTCATCCCTTTTCAGAGCTTCCTCATATGTAGCTAATTATTCTTTTTTTTTTTGTTATCATCCAACTCACAGAGACAGTCTCCTTGTTCATCACTTCACTGTGCGTTTTCATTGCGAGGACGACTCGCGCGATAATAAGTCACTTCTCCCTTGTAATTGTGACAGTAGCACAGACAGTGTAGCAATCTCACTTCTTGTGGACACATGCAAAGATGTCCACGTCCTTTTTTAATCGACGAAAAATATGGAAGAAAGCGACAACAGCTGCCTTCCCTGAGACTCGAGTGAGTGATTCAGCTGAGCACAGGCTTTATTTTGCTCGCTCCTTTTTTCCTTTTTCTTTTTGCGAGGACATTTCTAAATATGCCGCATACATTTGTGTGCTCATCACCACGAATCATCATGGCTGAGTTGCACTTGAAGCCTACAAGCACCTTTTCTTAGCTCCAACCCCCAACCTGGATTCTAAAATATGATTCATAATTTCAAGGTTCGCAGGGACCTGAGTAAGATGGGAGCTGACATACCGTATTCAGGAAAATGCCATCGGCGAGGGCGGTACATCAGCGAAGTCACCCCAGTGTGGCCCATAAACGTGGTGACATCATCAGCGTGTCACTCATCCCACACAGGTAACCACCATCTGAAGAAAAACAAAGTAATGGCTCCTCTGAGTTTATGGATCTGATCTCAGGGGATGTGAGATGTCGGGTCAGTCACAGAAAGACCTGGACAGGGGGGTCAGAAGGCATAGACATGAAAACTACAACTGTGTGTGTGTGTTATTAGTCTAGGTAGACAGTGCTTGTCTACATTGTAAAAATAATAATAATAATAATAATGTTAAATTTACAGTGGGTGGCACAGTGGGTAGCGCTGCTGCCTCACAGTAAGGAGACCCGGGTTTGCTTCCTGGGTCCTCCCTGCATGGAGTTTGCATGTTCTCCCCGTGTCTGCGTGGGTTTCCTCCCACAGTCCAAAGACATGCAGGTTAGGTGGATTGGCGATCCTAAATTGTCCCGTGTGTGTGCCTGGTGTGTGGGTGTGTGTGTGCACACCCTGTGGTGGGCTGGCACCCTGACCGGGATTGGTTCCTGCCTTGTGCCCTGTGTTGGCTGGGATTGGCTCCAGCAGACCCCTGTGACCCTGTGTTTGGATTCAGTGGGTTGGATAATGGATGGATGGATGGATGTTAAATTTGCGGTGGGCGGCACGGTGGTGCAGTGGGTAGAGCTGCTGCCTCCCAGTTAGGGGACCCAAGTTCGCTTCCCGTGTCCAGCCTGTGTGGAGTTTACCTGTTCTCCCCGTGTCTGTGTGGGTTTCCTCTCACAGTCCAAACACATGCTGGTTAGGTGCATTGGTGATCCTGGTGTGTGGGTGGGTGTGTGTCTGTACGCCCTGCGGTGGGCTGGCGCCCTTATCATTAGCCATGTCAGATGTCAGATGTTTGTTATTATTATTTGTAATTCATTCCCATTTTCAAATCATAATCTAGAACATGGCACGGTGGCGCAGTGGGTAGCACTGCTGCCTCACAGGAAACCCAAGTTCGCTTCCCGTGTCCAGCCTGTGTGGAGTTTGCATGTTCTCTCCGTGTCTGCATGGGTTTCCTCCCACAGTCCAAAGACATGCAGGTTAGGTGCATTGGCGATCCTAAATTGTCCCCAGTGTGTGCTTGGTGTGTGTGTGTGCCCTGTGGTGGGCTGGCACCCTGCCTGGGGTTTGTTTCCTGCCTTGTGCCCTGTGTTGGCTGGGATTGGCTCCAGCAGACCCCCATGACCCTGTAGTTAGGATATAGCAGGTTGGATAATGGATGGATGGATAAATGTATGGTAAAGTACTTGTCACAATTTTACCATGAAAGAGAAGGTGACAAGATCTTTAGGTCTACGGTATAACATTATGGAAGCTGAGAGAGGATGTGCAAAATCATTATTTTTTTTTAAAATGGTCTCCTCGAGATAACAGACTAATTTTATGGAGATCTTGAGAAAACAAAACTTAACCTTGGCTCCTGGCATCAGGCTCATTTACATTGGGACGCCTATACAGCAGAAGCCTTGCTAACCGTCTTCTTAAATGAAGGACACTAAAGTTATTAGGCTGCCTGGTCAGCCCTTGATTGAACAAAAAAGTGAGGAGCTGATCAACACAGTTCTGCTCTTCTGCCATCTCAAACAGGACGTGGCTTCGATAAGCTAAACATTAAATGTTAGATACAATTATTTCATAATTTCAAGAAAACGCACAGTGAGATGCCAGCCCAGCCTGCCAGCCATCCAAGTTTCCATCCATTGATCTTCTTTCAACTCCATTACCCGAGCCCGAGTCTATCCCTGCAGGACTGGGCACATGGCAGGACCAGGATTCGAATCTATAGCAGGGCCTACTTACGGTAGACCCTCTGACTCCCACCCACCACCATCTCACTAACTGGGCCAAGTTAGAGTTACCAGTTCATCCAGTTGGCAAGCCATGCTAACCGTCTTCTTAAATGATGGACACTAACATTATTAGGCATAAACATATTTCATCCTGCCTGGTCAGCCCTTAACTGAACAAAAATGTCACCCGCTGATCAACACAGTTCTGCTCTTCTGCCATCTCAAACAGGACGTGGCTTCGATAAGCTAAACATTAAACGTTAGATACAATTATTTCATAACTTTGAGAAAACAAGATCTTTTGTTTTATTGATATCTTGATAAAACGACTCCGTTATCTCGAGGAAACAATTTAGAAAAATAACGATATTGCACGTCCTCTCGGCTTCCGTATTACTTTGTAGTACATAACTGATTTTTCTTTACAACACATTCTAGTAGAAGTGAACGTTTAACCATAACCTGAAATAGATGCACTGTAATAAATATGCCAATCAATTAACTCTTATAAAATATTGTCAGGATCAAACACCAGTACACAGTTTACATCAATAAAGTGATAACTTATAGCAAACATGTTATCTTTTAATGGTGATGGACAGGTTGACGGATGAGGTTAGACAGGAGTCCCCGTGGACTGTGATGTTTGCTGATGACATTGTGATCTGTAGTGAGAGTAGGGAGCAGGGTGAGGAGACCCTGGAGAGGTGGAGATCTGCTCTAAAGAGGAGAGGAATGAAGGTCAGTAGGACCACCAAGACAGAATACATGTGTGTGAATGAGAGGGAGGTCAGTGGAGTGGTGAGGATGAGGGGAGTAGAGTTGACGAAGGTGGATGAGTTTAAATACTTGGGATCAACAGTACAGAGTAATGGGGATTGTGGAAGAGAAGTGAAGAAGAGAGTACAGGAAGGGTGGAGAAGAAAGTGATTTGTGACAGACGGATATCAGCAAGAGTGAAAGGGAAGGTCTACAGGATGGTAGTGAGACCAGCTATGTTATATGGGCTGGAGACGGTGGCACTGACCAGAAAGCAGGAAACAGAGCTGGAGGTGGCAGAGTAAAAGATGCTAAGATTTGCATTGGGCGTGATGAGGATGGACAGGATTAGAAATGAGGACATTAGAGGGTCAGCTCAAGTGTTGGATGGTTGGGAGACAAAGTCAGAGAGATGAGATTGTGTTGGTCTGGACATGTGCAGAGGAGAGATGCTGGGTATATTGGGAGAAGGATGCTAAGGATTGAGCTGCCAGGGAAGAGATAAAGAGGAAGGCCTAAGAGAAAGTTTATGGATGTGGTGAAAGAGGACAGACAGGTGATGGTGTAACAGAACAAGATGACGAGGACAGAAAGATATGGAAGAAGATGATCTGCTGTGGCAACCCCTAATGGGAGAAGCCAAAAGAAGAAGAAGAAAAGAATTCAATGTTTAAGGAATTTACATCACATTGTCTGGTGGAGAAGTAACGTTTGCTGTTATGGTGTTAGGTGTCCTACAGGTGTGCCAGCTTATCAAATACAACCCACCATAAATCAACTTCTATAACCTCAAAAAACCTTCAGCACGCAGGGAAAAAAGAAGTCTGGTAACTTTAAGTTTTTTCCCCCACTGAAAGTGAAAAGGGGGTTTGGCCTTATGCAAATATCGTGATTTTGGGTGTGACTGAAACGAAAAGGGTGTACAGTACCTGCAGCTTGTAATACCTGTGACACAGGTCAGGAAATGCTGATCAACGGCAGTCACAAAACGCCCTTTAACTGAGATAACCGTCCTACAACCCTAATCTTCACCATAGCGCCACGGGCCCAGTGCCGTAGCTAGGGGCGGGCGGATGGGGCGGCACATTTTTGGGGGTGGCATTATTAGCCAAAAGGCTCAGTACAATTCATGTGTAAGCAGCAGTGTTCGGTAAAATATCACTCATGAATGAAAAAAGTACAATTTTTATCCACAAATGCTTCAAAAATAATTTTCAGACTGCATCAGACACAGCAGTTGAAATTTATGAGGCAATAAAAAAATAAACATAAACATTACACCGATAATAATTTATAGGAAGATAAACAATAATTTACTATTTATAATTTCGTTTCGTTATCAATCCGAATGCGTTCTTGCTTTGCGCAGAAAACATCCCCACCTATCACTTGTACACTATACTGGTTCTGGTTTTCGCTGCGTAATCATATTAAACTAATTAGAGACTGGGAGGCCGATCGAATCGGGTTATAAATTCTACGTTTGTGAAATCCATACTTTCTCTGCAAAGGATTGTTTGTTTTTTTAAGTCTTTGAAATGATTTTGTTCTCATGGCACTGATTTCTGTTTAAACGGGACTGCCAGACGTGAACACCGCTCTTCGGCGCACCTCATTCGATTTTTTCCGGCAAAAAAAATTTCAAAACAAACCGTAGTTTACGACTCTAATCGGAGTCGGAGTAATAATTATGTTGGCGTAGTCATTTTAGATCTGAGATCAGCTAAAATTTGAACAATGACCGTTGTTGATACCCAGCCGTCATTACTCAGTTTGCCAATAGATGTCAGAAGGACGGATGCCAAAACCGGACTTCCCAAAGATAGATTTCGACGTATCAAGCAAATGGCGATATGTTCTAAATTACTTACGGTTCCAGAGCTGTCGAAGGGTTTAAGTCAGTCGACGATGTTAGTCCTGGAAAGTACGCCACACCAAAGCAACGTTCCAAAAACCAACCGAACTTACTGTTATCTGCTCGAACCAACACTGACTTACTATACTCGGCCGTCCAGCGGCGTCACTGAAGCATTCGAACATTCTTAGCCAATCATGCAATGCTGCGTCCGCGTTTTCCACTTTATGTTCTAACTACAGAGGCAGAGTCCCATGGCATGGTTCTAACTTGTACTGAGCCGAGGCATTGACGCGCACACCATACATACGGATAATATCAAATTATATATAAGGACTAGGCTGCCTTTAAAGGCGACCGACTTTTAAGTTGACCACTTCTTAAGGCAATTCAATATGTTGATCAATTTGGTATTTTATACAAACTTATTAATTTGGTTATATTGCATTTGAGCGGTATTACTTTAATACTCGTAGTTTCTGTTATTTTTGTGATGAAATTTAAACTTTTTTTCTATATTGAGGTCGCCCTTTTGAACCCCCCTGATATTTACTATGCGGTGAGGCATTTGTACTCCATCAACATTAATTATTTCCAGAGACATAATTTTGTCTATTTTTCCAGCGCATCGCGCACAAAAGCAAGGGAACGATGGGAGCACCAGAACTCTGCTCACGTCATGTCGCTTCGTACCGCAAGCTGCAAGTAGTAAGTCTGTGATAAGCGGAATACCGCTACGCTTTCCACTCACGGGATGGAAGGACAATCCCGACTGTTTTTATACAGTAAGAAAGAAGATGAAGATATCGCACATTCTGGAGTAGAAAATCATCTTTTACCTGGAAAAACGAAACTACAAATCCCATCATGCATTGCAAAATGGACGAGGCGTGTGTGAAACTCCGGGCCTGCATAGCACTCACGGGACGGAAGGACAATCCCGACCGCTTTTATATAGAAGGATAATTAGAACACGGATTATCAGTGTGTCTATACTCAATCAATCAATCAACATTTATTTCTATAGCACATATTCATACAAAAAAATGTAGCTCAAAGTGCTTTACAAAATGAATAGAGAAATAGAAGACACAATAAAAAATAAACATAAGTCAACATTAATTAACATAGAATAAGTAAGGTCCGATGGCCAGGGTGGACAGAAAAAAAAAAAAACTCCAAAGCTGGAGAAAAAAAAAAAAAATCTGTAGGGGTTCCAGACCACGAGACCGCCCAGTCCCCTCTGGGCAAACTACCTAACAAAAGTCAAACAGTCCTATATTCTCTAGTTGATGCGCTTATAAATAATTATATGTGAAAAAATATTGCTCTTTCTCTATGTATGAATAAATCTATGCAAAATTGATCTTAATTTTTCTCTATACATTATTTTAATGTTCTATTTAAATAGGTTAACATATTCAGATATGTTGGAGGGCGGCAAATTGAAGCACCGCCCCGACCCGCTCGAGCTCTAGCTACGCCACTGCACGCGCCATTAATGCGATGGGTGTTACGAGACAGACGTGGAGGGCATTTCGTGATGTTGGGGCATTAGATGACTGACCTGATAGGTACTGCGGTCTGCAATTACAATCTGTTGAGTGAAACAGCACTTTAGCGGTTTACATTTTACAGTTTGGCTTCGCTTTTTAACAGCTTTACACTGTCCAATTAACAGACATTGTCAGTGTAACTGTAATGTATCAGTAAACAGTATGTAGCGTGTTTTGAAGGTAGAAAAATATTAATTTTACAGAACTTGGTTATAAAAATAATGAAATGTATTGCTTAAGACAGAGGTGGGCAAAGTCGATCCTGGAGGTCCGCAGTGGCTGCAGGTTTTTGTTCCAACCCAATTGCCAGCTCGAATCCCCGTCACTGCCAAAAGAGATGCTACTCTGCTGGGGCCCCTGAGCAAGGCCCTTAACCTTCAATTGCTCCAGGGGTGCTCACTGTACAATAGCTGATCCCAAGGGGTATGCAAACAGATGCATTTCACTGTGTGTTGTCCTGTATAAATAGTTATCCATCCATCCATCCATTATCCAACCTGCTATATCCTAACTGCAGGATCACGGGGGTCTGCTGGAGCCAATCCCAACCCACACAGGGCACACGCACACCCACACACACACACCAAGCACACACACTAGGGACAATTTAGGATCACCAAGTCACCTAACCAGCATGTCTTTGGACTGTGGGAGGAAACCCACGCAGACACGGGGAGAACATGCAAACTCCAACCAGGTAGGACCCGGGAAACGAATCCAGGTCTCCAAACTGCGAGGCAGCAGCGCTACCCACTACGCCACCGTGCCACCCCATAACTATGTATGTGACAAGTAAATAAAAGAATTATAAACATTTTTATAATAAGAAGCCCTTATTGCTCAAGTAACACTTCTGCTTCATTTTGGTGGTCTCGCTCGTTACAATTTGGAACACTTACTGCTCTTAAACAGCTGTATTCTTGGTTTTTAATTGCTCCTTATTAGCAATAAGATGCAAATGACAAAAGAAACCAGCAGTTCCCCATTTAGCTTGTTATCACTTACACCCGTGTGTATTTATCAGGCACTATTGGATTTAATTAAATACTTGGAAGGAAAGTGAAGAGAAAAAAGTGAAGGACTGAGAATTACTCATCCATTTATGGCCACAAATCATTTAGTTGAAATCCATCCATCCATTATCCGGCCCGCTATATCCTAACTACAGGGTCACAGGGGTCACAGGAGCCAATCCCAGCCAACACAGGGCGCAAGGCAGGAAACAAACCCTGTGCATGGTGCCAGCCCACCGCAGGGTGCGCATACAAACACACACACACGGGACAATTTAGAATCGCCAATGCACCCAACCTGCATGTCTTTGAACTGTGGGAGGAAACCCACGCAGACACGGGGAGAACATGCAAACTCCACACAGGGAGGGACCTGGGAAGTGAACCCACAGGTCTCCTAACTACGATGCAGCAGCGCCACCCACTGTGCCACCGTGCCACCCCTAGTTGAAATCCTTAGAAAGGAAAACATTCAGGATTTGAGAATGACATGACATGCTAGAGTTAAAGCACTAACTAAGCAATTAAAGTAAATTAGTGGCAAGGATCATTTTCTAATTAAGCAGCTGGGTTGGAACAGAAATCTGCAGCCACTGCAGCCCTCCCAGACTGACTTTGCCCACCCCTGGTTTAAGACATACAGGTAATTTTCTTTACTTCCACCATTTACAATATTTTTACCATTAAATTTACCGACATTTTCAATAGTGTATAGAATTGTGACTTAGATGAAGTTCACTGCCTGTACTTATCAAGCGTCTGGGAGTAGGAACAACGGTCCTAACTGGCTCAGAAATCTCAGGGTGATTTGGTGCTGCTCTTGGGAGCTGGCTTAAAAGTTTCTTTATCAGTTTCCCTACTTTAAAAAACTTCTCGTAACTTCAGCCGGGTTTAGGTGTGCCAAATGAGTTTGCCCTGACTCGCTAGGTGCTGCCAGAAGATGGGCGTTCATGGCAGAGGCAGGCATGCATAAGGATAAATGGTCTAGAAACGCTGGACAAAAATGAACTTGTAAAACAGATAATTGATTTGACAGAGATGGAATAATACAGGGTGACTCAAAAAATGCATCCGATTTCAAAGTGCCATATTTTTACAACCGTGCGGCGCCAATCACATATTTGAAAGAGGGGGGCATAGAGTTTCTGACTGTCACCGGAAGATGGCTTCCCTTCAGTCGGAGATGGCGACCCCCGTGCAGAAAGCGTTTTGCGTTGGCCGTAAAGGAGCCCGACGATTTGATGCTCCATTTCTAGCCCCCATGAGGCCTGAGTTGCATTAAGTGTTTGTGAAAACGAATGTATGAAAAGAGTGGTTAGTAAATGCTGCCTCCTCTCTACACTCTTAAAAATAAAAGGTGCCACAGTGGTTCCTTAGGGCGATGCCACAGGGGGGTCATGTTCGATTCCTAATAAAACCGTCCACATGAAGGATCCAGAGTGAACAGATTTGTGAAATACCACCCGGATCATGACTGCGCTTATGTCCCTGGTGTACATGACTGTACCCCGTGGTGGACAGGTGGTCCCTGCCTTACCCCTAGTGCTGCTGGGAAAGACTCCGACAACCACATCCCTGCCCCGAATCCCAAACGACCACGAGCTTAATATGTGATGACTGCCGGTCGAAGCCTACCATGGAGGACTCGGATAGTTTTGGGAGTCGATAATTTCTCCAACGGATAGAGGGGTAGCGGAAAGGTTTGGAGCGCGACCCGCTTGGGGCACATAAAGAGCGCCATTATTGTTAGACTCTCGGTGATCGGTTGGTGGACGAGGTTACCCACGGTGTTCACTAACATAAACGGCGCCCCTCACTGTCCGGAGCGCGCCCCCCTTAAATTACATAAACGTCTCCTGGATTGACCGGCTCTCAGTTGGAGGGATTGATGGACACAAATGAGTTGCGCGTTCCGCCAGCCTCACTACTCGTATTCTGTATCTGAGGCATTCATGTGCCATCTGCTGGTCAAAAGAAGTATGACCCCTTTTTAGAAAATTTAAAAATCGAGGATGTGTTGTTAATAACGCACTGCGGACCGTTATGCCACTAAAGAGAACAATGAACTGAATAGCGGGTTCGAGGGCTGGGTCATCCTAACGGTGGCACACTTCATTACATTGACAGAACTGTGTGTAATGCTAACGTGCAGAAAATGAAAGAGAAGAACAGCCTGAACAGAACACAGAGGTGGTGAATGGCACCCTGGTACCTGGCCCTGTGGCTTTGTTTGGCACAGTCCTTCAAGACTGGGGTCGGTCATGGGGGGGCCATGTCCAAGAAGGCTCTGGAGGATGAGTCCATGAGAAGACTGAAGGATGGCAGTTCAGGTCTGTGTTTAGCATAACCGGAAGCACAATTCATCCTTTAATGGAGTAGTCTTGCTGAAATGAATCTAAAACTAAAGTGCATGAAACTAGGTAATCAACTCCAATGTTCATAATATTTTTAATTAAAGTTAAAAACACTTTATATAGAATCCGTCCTTTTTTTCTGAACCCTTAATGGGGTCACAAACATGTATAGGTGTCTATCTCTGCATCATTACCATATTAACCCTATAAATCAGCAGGGACCCCTCTGTCAGGTACACACCAGAATAGCTAAAAAGGAGAAATAAAGAAACGTCTGACCTGTCTAAAGGTAAAAAGGCAATATAAAGGTGTGTTGCTGTTGGTGTAAAGGAGCCACCGTTGTGTTTCTTGACACACTTCTGCTGAATGATTCGTTGTTTGAAAGTCCTCAGTGTTGGTGTGTCACAGAGGGAGGATGTGAGGCATTGTTCATAACAGCACTCGGTTTTGTCTTCATCCTCTCGTCCACCTCTAACTCCAGGGGGTCCAGAGTGTGTTCAATAACTGAACTTGCCCTTTTAATTAACTGGTTCATTCGGCTGTCCTCTCTTGAAGTAATGTGACCAGCCCAGCACACCACACTGGCCATCACAGACTTGTAGATGTGAAAGATGTCATTTCCCACATTAAAGGTACACAGTCTCCTAAGAAACAAAGAGTCATTTGATGTGGGATTTATAAAAGCAGTGGGAATGTTTGTGATGTGCCACCTGTCGTAATGCCAAATGCAATGCATATGTATCTGTTATATGCCATTCAGTATGGGATTCATAAAAGCACTGTTAATGTTTCTGATGCACCATCTGTTAGAATTACAAATGCAATGCATTTTATTATTACAAACTGTTCACCCCCTGCTCACTTCATTCACCAACCCCCCAGCCTGCGCTACGCGCCAGCCACTTTGCATCACTGCCGCTTGACACGTATTTTTAGGAAGTCACTGTGCACTGGAGAGATTCCAAAGGACTGGAAAATGGCAAATATCATCCCATTATATAAAAAGGGTGACAGCGCAGATCCAAGCAACTATAGGCCAGTAAGCTTAACAGGCATCACAGGAAAATTAATGGAAGGAATTATTAAGGATAAGACTGAGCAACACCTGCCAAGGACAGGAGTTATTAGGAACAGTCAGCACGGGGTCAGAAGAGGGGGTCGTTTTACTAACAGGCTGGAATTCTATGAGGAGGCAACAAAATGATACAATCAGAGTGGAGCTTATGATATTATTTATCTGGACTTTCAGAAAGCATTTGATAAGGTGCCACATGAGAGGTTGGGCATCAAATTAAAAGAAGTGGGAGTTCAGGGTGATGTTTATAGATGGGTGCAGAATTGGCTCAGACACAGGAAGCAGATGGTGATGGTGTGAGGAACCTCATCAGAATTGGCTGATGTTCAGAGTGGTGACCAGCAGGGGGCAGTGCAGGGGCCATTGCTATTTTTAATATATAGAAATGATTTAGATAGGAATATTAGTAACAAGTTGGTTAAGTTTGCAGATGATACCAAGATAGGTGGATTAGCAGATAATTTGGAATCCGTTATATCATTACAGAAGGACTTGGATAGCAGACAGGCTTGGGCAGATTTGTGGACGATGAAATTTAATGTCAGTAAATGTAAAGAATTACACATAGGAAGTCAAAATGTTATGTTTGAATACACAATGGGCGGTGGGAAAATCGAGAGTCCACCTTATGAGAAGGATTTAGGAGTCATAGTGGACTCTAAGCTATCAACTTCCCAACAGTGTTCAGAAGCCATTAAGAAGGCTAACAGAATGTCAGGTTATATAGCACCTTGATGTGCGCAGTACAAGTCACAGGAGGTTCTGCTCAGGCTTTATAACACACTGGTGAGGCCTCATCTGGAGTACTGGGTGTAGTTTTGGTCTCCAGGCTACAAAAATGACAAAGCAGTGCTAGAAAAGGTCCAGAGAAGAGCGACTAGGCTGATTCCAGGTCTACAGGGGTTGAATTATGAGGAAAGATTAAAAGAGCTGGGCCTTTACAGTTTAAGCAAAAGAAGAGTAAGAGGTGACCTGACTGAAGTTTTTAAAATTATGAAGGGAATTAGTACAGTGGATCGAGACTTGTATTTTAAAATGAGTTCATCAAGAACACGGGGACACAGTTGGAAACTTGTTAAGGGTAAATTTCGCACAAACATTAGGAAGTTTTTCTTTACACAAAAGAACAATAGACACTTGGAATAGGCGACCAAGTAGTGTGGTAGACAGTAAGACGTTAGGGACTTTCAAAACTCGATTTGATGTTTTCTTGGAGGAAACAAGTGGATAGGACTGGCGAGCTTTGTTGGGCTGAATGGCCTGTTCTCGTCTAGAGTGTTCTAATGTTCTAATGTGGCAACACGAATTAGATGATCTACAAGTCTCCAACTTAAAGTTTAACTCCAGAAAATATATTCAATCTTTTTTTGCTGTTCCATCATTTCACCGAGCAATGATTTCTGTTTGTTTGCACTAATGCGATCTTTACTGTCATTTTTGTGAGATTTTTAGAATTTTAGTACTTTTATTATCTCAAACCTGCTCTGCATGTGTATTGCGTCAATGTCTTCGAATTCTTTACGGCGTTCTACTTTGTCTTCTACTCTTTGTCTTTTATTTCCGGCCCCAGGCGTGGTTAAATCTCTTGGCACAAAGTCTTGTCTCGTGGGACATGAAAGTATCTCTCGGAGAAAGTCACGTCTCATCCCAGGATTTTTTTTTATTATAATAGAGAGATATTTGTGATGCGCCCTTTGTTGGAATGCCAAATGCAATGCATTTGTCTTTACTGTATGCTATTTAGTATGGGATTCGTAAAAGCACTGTTATTGCTTGTGATGCACCATCTGTTAGAATGACAAATGCAATGCATTTTATTATTACAAATATTTGTAATGCGCCATTTGTTGGAATGCCAAATGCAATGCATTTGTCTATGTTATGCAGAATGACATTTAATATGGGATTCAAAAAAGTAGTGGTAATGTTTGTGATGTGCCATCTGTAAGAATGACAAATGCAATCCATTTTATTGCTACAAAGGTTTGTGATTCACCATCTGCTGGAATGACAAATGTTATCCATTTTATTGCTGCAAATGCTTGTGAAGTGCCATCTGTTGGAATGTCAAATACAATGCGTTTATCTCTGTTATATGCTATTTAGTATGGGATTCATAAAAGCGGTGTTAATGTTTGTGGTGTACCAGCTGTTGGAATGACAAATGCAATACTAAAATGTTTGTGATGTATCATCATTTGGAACAACACAGACATAGCCACTGCACAGACACTCATGCAGACACAGAGGCACTTATCTTTTTATTAAGGTGGACTAGTGAGGCCTCCTCTGTGCACAGTTTTGGTCTCCATATTACCATAAAGGCACAAAAGCCAGAGAAGAGCAGGGTGGGCTGATTTAGGATTATGGATAGCAAGCCAGGATGAAAGACTGAAGGAGGTAAAACTGCATTGTGTCCTGTTGCTGGCAGAACAGGCTGTGCAGCTCCTTCTGACTTTGAATGAAGAAAACCGGGCTCCCTGCATGACTCAGGGTAAAGGTGCCAGTTTTAAAGATATGCAAATAATTGACCTTTATACACGAAAGGCCCTTTATAAAATGAAGGTTGTCTTTTCATTCTGCTGACGAACGGTGACAACTGAACTGTAAGGTGAGGGGTCTCAGCTCCTAACAAGAACCCCACGGGACGGCAACAGTCTGAGTTTCACTCCACTAATTCATTTTGTTCACACTTTATTCAGCATAAGGGTCTACAAAAAAATGAAGCGAACTCCGATAACTCCCTCAATTTCCCCCCATCATACACTCGCTTAAATCCATCTGGGTTTGTGCAGCCGCCTCGTTAGCACACAGCTGCTGCAGACCACATCTGGGTATTCATGATGGACCGCTGCAGAGCACATCTGGGCGGGCGCCTGGCATCTGTGCCTCATGTGTATGCTAACCTTGCCTGTCACCCCAAAGATAAACGCACAAGGCCATCGACCTAGTCGGACTCCACTCCATGTCGTCCCAGTCATCCCACCTGAACCCCACTGATCTTCAATCCTGTAAAGAAAGCAACCAGGTTGTCAGAAAGACACGAAATATTCCTGAGCGGCATGGTGGCACAGTGGCAGGGCTGCTATGTCGCAACAAGTATGACAGAGGTTTGCATCCTGGCTGCCCGCTGCATGGAGTTTGCATGTTCTCCTCATGCTTACATGGGTTTGTTCGCACAGAGATGCTGGTTTGATGAATTGGCGATGTTAACGCAGATGTTGGTGTTCCCCCAGTGATGGACTGGTGCCCTGCTTCTGCCCTGGGCCCGATGCTTGCTGGGATAGACTCCAGCTGACCCATGACCCTGCTCTGGGCAAGCAGGTTAAGAAAAAGTAGAAGTCAGGTGGGATAAAAGCCAACAGCTACAGGGGGGACCACAGGGGCTACAGGGGAATCGATAATTCAGTAACTGCTATAAAAGAAAACTGTCACAAAGTCAGACTGGTGTTAATAAGGCTAATAAAGCGCTAATGAGTCTCTACGTCAGTGATTCTCAAATGGTGGGGCGCGATATAACAAAAAGGGGGGCGCAAAGATGTGAGAAAAAGAAAACAAGAATCGAAAATATGAAAAATACATCGATTGAAACCAAAACAAATGAACTTAAACTCCATTCTGATACTAGAAAAATAAATATAGAGTTAGATCAATGTCGATAAAAGTTAAGTAGGTATAATAAAATATGCATCTACGATATATCATTAATTAAAAAAGAACAAATTGGTACTAGTGGGCTCCTTTCAAAAAAACCTTCGGGGACGCATTTCAAACTGTTACGAAAACTTGGGCTGCAAATACTAAATAAAGGTTAGAAACGCTGCCTACCTGAAGTGCAGATATTGCAGTGTTGGGTGCAGAAGCGTAGTTAGGGTTTTCAGCGCCCGGGGACAACTGAAGATTTCGCGCCCACTCCTGTTTGCCAAAATGCAATGGGGAAGGGAAGGAACATTTTTAAAAATGTATTTAAAATAATAGTATTTTAAGAAAAAAAATTCATATTTTTTATTTGAAAAAGTTTTTAATATTTACATTTTTGAAAGCACTTTTCTGCGTGTATTTTCAAGGTTTCACTAAATTTATAAAGATAAAACGAAGTAAAAAAATTAAGACAACAATGGCAGTTCGAAAATATATCCATCCATCCATCCATTTTCCAACCCGCTGAATCCTAACTATAGGGTCACGGGGGGTCTGCTGGAGCCAATCCCAGCCAACACAGGGCACAAGGCAGGAACCAATCCTGGGCAGGGTGCCAACCCACCGCAGTTTGAAAATATAATTATTCTAAAATATTATTCAAATATAACATTGCAAAAACTTCAACATTACATTGGATATAATAACCTGAAAATGAAGTTAGTATAAAGTAAGAAAAAATGTAGTTTGATGTATAATGCTTTAAATGTAATTATTAACTTCAAAGAGAAATTTTCCTAGCCTTTGCTGCTGCAAATTTATCAATTAGTTCTTCAAAATGTCTGCTGTCGGTCACCTCCCGCTCCACACTCAGCAAAGCCAAGGCCGACAATCTTTCCTGTGCCACGGATGACATGGCACACAGACATGGCATGTGCAACAACTTAGACAGACAATGATACACTAATGCCTCATGTCAGTCGCGTAATCTGTTTAATAACGTCAGAAATGTTTCTGGGTGGGAGTCAAGCATGTTAGAGTAGTGGAGGGGATAAATTATTGTCTGTTGGGTATATAGAACTAATACGTGCGTCGAAATCAGAAAGAAACAAAAACATAAGAAAAAGATCTCCTCATACTGATGGAGTGACGGACTGAGTATGCGAACGTTTTTTATTTACTTTTTAGTGCATTTAAGAATGGAAAACATTGCATTCTAAAATTTTGTTAACATTAATTTGGCGCCCCTTGGATGCTGCGCCGGGGGACAGATGTCCCCCCTAGCTACGCCCACTGGTTGGGTGGAGGAAACCCGCGAAGCTTTTGAGGAGCAGCCATACCACATACACTGCAGAACAAATACCTGAAGTTCAGTATGTCTGGACACGACCATTTCTTGGATTGGAGACCATCTAGGAAAAGCTGGGGTTGCTGCTGGAAGAGGAGTTGGTGAGGCCATCAGGGGGCGCTCACCCTGTGGTCTGGGTGCTGACGGGGACACCATGTTGGTAAACTTGTTGCCGTCCTTCAGAAGAGACATAAAGATGAGGTCCCGACTCTCTGTGGTTAGAAAAGATCCCTGGACGTTCTTCGTAAAGAGCAGGGTGTTTCCCAATGTCCAGGCTAAAGTGTTCCCAACAGGCCCCATAATCTTCCCCTGGCTCTATTATGATAACTATCCTAGTAGTATAGTAGTTGATGTGTGGTGAGCATACTGGCACAAACAATGGCTGCCACCCCATCATCGAAGTGGAAGCTACACATTGCTGGTGGTTGAAGGTGGCTCCCCACTGTCTACATAAAGTGCTTTGAGTCACTACATATAAATATATGAGACTGTTGACCCCTTCACTGCCTAATAGTGAATGTGTGGTGAGCTTACAGGCACGAAATGGCTGCCGTTGTATCATTTGGGAGGATGAAGTGGCTCCCTGCTGTCTATGCAAAGCGTTACATCAGGGTTCCCCAACTCTGGTCCTGCAGAGTCCCAGTGGCTACAAGTTTTCATTCTAACCCTTTTCTTAATTATTAACCTGGTATTCCTGCTAATTCATTTCTTATGAATTACTTTTAATTGACTTGTTTTTTTTTTAAGATTTCTTCATCATTCCTCTGAATTGCTTCATTTCAGAAATGACATCAGAAGTGAGGGAGCCAACAGAAGACCAACTAAGTCAGGGCCTCAAACCCCAACCAATTTCACTCCAACCGGTTGCTTAATTAGGCGCTGATTCTTGTTGTCAATTAAACTCGTTATTTAATTCCATGGCCTGTTGCTGCGCTCGTGGTGCATTAGCAGACATTTCTGAAATTGTCAATTTTCTCTTTTCACTGTTCAAATGTTTTGTGAACCCGAGCAGATCGACATTCCTAAGACCTTCATCTTTCTTTATTTTTCAGATATTGTATGATGGACAGTTTGCTGGTCATGTTTTGGCTCATTTTGTGTCTCATTCTTGTTTGGCTGCTAATTAAGAAAAAAAGAAACAAGGTCCGAGTTTTCAAGAGGAAGTCAAATAAAATGAATTCAAAGGAAGTTAATTAGCAGCAAAAAAACTGGTCACTGTTTAAGAAAAGGGTGAGGATGAAAACCTGCAGCCACTGCGGCCCTCCAAGTTGGGGACCCCTGCGCTACATCAATGTAACGTCTTCGTCCTCTTCTTCTTCTTCTCGATTCTGCCAAAAAAGATCAGAAACTTTGAAAATAGCGACATCTGGTGGTTAACAGAAATTATAGCAGCCTTAAACGGTAAAAGAATCTTACGTGTACAAGTCCATGTTGGTCACATCAGTACAGCTAAGAACGCTCTGTGTCTTCATTAAAATGCAGCAATAAATGTATATGTTACTATGGGAGACATTTTTTTTACAATAAATGTTTAGCTGCGTCGTTAGCTGCTGTGGTATCTCTTCTTCCCCGCAGTAAGCAGCTCTCCGCTCACGGCCCAAATCTTTGGCAGCGGGCGACACCTCAGTACCACACTAGAACAATGTGAGGTTTTTTTTTATGGTGGCTGGAGTGCCAGTCTTGCCGCCAACCCCCAAGTTTTCCCTGCGAGTTGGAGTAGCTGCTTGCTGGGCCTGATGCAGGTTAACGTACGCAGAATAAAGCAATTTCATGTTAAGGACCTTGCACAAATGCCCAATGGACTATCATATATAAGACAATAAAATATACTGGGGATGGGCGAGGGGTTCAGTTTTACGCTTGTGTCAAGTAACCTCTTTTCTCCCCTTCTCCCTTTTTCTGTTTCCGCAGCTCTATGCTGTCGTCTCTGTGTGTGGACGGCACGGTGATTGTTGACAACGCTCCACCTTCATGGATGAACAGCAGAACGCTGTCGTCCCATCCAGCCTGGCACCGCGCACCTCTTACCAAAGCAGACAGTCTGCTGGCCCCGCCCAGCTACTACCATGCCGTCTACGACATGAGGGTGGAAGCCCCTGGCGACTCTCCTTTCTCTTTTGGTGGCGATGGAAGCCCTTCCGCCAGCAGCATCGGTGGCCTTTGCCAGCTCTCTTCCCTCCAGATGAACGGTGACGACTCCTTAACGCCTCCTGCGTACCGCCGTCGGGGCGGGCTGGTGGACCACAGAGATGTCATTAAGGCTCACCAGTCCCATAAGAAGCAGAGTACCCCCCAGGCACGCCGCAAGGAATGGGAGTGAGTATTCAGGCCGCCGCGGGATGCGAGCGCGTCTCAAGCATCTCTCTGCAAAGTTAAAACAGTCGGTCAATTAACCGGTCTTTATTTTATATAGCGCCATAAACAGGGAGCACCTCCACAAGGTGGTCTAAACAAATAAGGCAACAAGAGTGGCATATTGAGAAAATGTAGGAAGCACTCAAAGACCAAACAAGAACAATTTAGGAACGAGCGGAAACAGAACATCCGTCCACTTGTTATCAGACCTGGTCAATCCAGTTTAGGCCTGTGGTGGCCGGAGCCTATCCAGGGAGCATCAGCTGCAAAGTAGGAACCATGTCAGGAAAGAAATAAATATTATTGTGAGTATGTGTGCTATTTGTGCCCAGTTTTGGGGTGGCACCCTCTCCAAGTTTGGGGTCTGCTTTGTTGTTGGGATAAGCTTTTACCACAAGGCTGGTTTGGTTAATACAAGGAATTTTATTGTTATTGTTTTTTTATATGGAGGCCTCAGATGCCTTTATCCCAAGGGAAGGTCTACAGGATGGTAGTAAGACCAGCTATGTTATATGGGCTGGAGACGGTGGCACAGGAGACAGAGCTTTAAGTGGCAGAGTTAAAGATGTGAAGATTTGCATTGGGTGTGACGAGGATGGACAGGATTAGAAATGAGGGCATTAGGGGGTCAGCTCAGGTTGGGAGACAAAGTCAGAGAGGCGAGATTGCATTGGTTTGGACATGTGCAGAGGAGAGATGCTGGATATAATGAGAGAAGGGTGAAAGGGATAGAGCTGCCAGGTAAGAGGAGAAGAGGAAGGCCTAAGAGAAGGTTTATGGATGTGGTGAGAGAGGACATGCAGGTGATGGGTGTGACAGAGCAAGATGACGAGGACAGAAAGATATGGAAGAAGATGATCTGCTGTGGCAACCCCTAACAGAAGCAGCTGAAAGAAGAAGAAGCAGCCTCAGATGCCTTTAGCCAAGAGATTTGTGTCGGGGGCAAAGGAGAAAAATCAGCTTACCGTGTATTCCATAGCAAACGTTATCGAGTCGAGTCAGAGGATCCAAGGAAACTAAGTTACAAAACAACAACCAGGCTTGCCACCGGGGGGGGACAAACGAGACTCTGGTCCGGGGGACAAACGGAAGGGGGCCCCTTCATGCTTGATTTTTTTTTTGGCATGTGGGAACCCAGGGGAAGGCAGAGGGGCCCACACGTACCCAGTTGTCTGGGGCCCAAATATTTCTGGCGGCGGGCCTGCAACAACAACAACATTCATTTGTAGAGCACATTGTCATACAAGTGGTGCTTTACAAGATGAAGAAAGAAAAGTTTATAAAAATTAGAAATATATAAAAATAAGATTAGGCAATACAAAATAACAAAAAATAAAGTAAGGTCTGATGGCCGGAAAGAAAAAAGCCCACGAGACCACCCAGCCATCTTCCCCCTTCCAGGTAAAAAAACCAAAAGTACACTAACAGACACGTAATTTAAGTGTACTTATTATGTTAAAAGTGTGCTATTTTCAAACACTCATTTTGTACTAAGTGTGCTAATGTAATATCATTAGTGTAACTAAATATATATTTAAATACAACTAAGTGTACTTGAGTGTGCTATTTTGAGACACCATTAAGATGTGCTGAAATATGCTTAAGTACACTTTTTTTTATTATTTCTGTACTTTCATAAATGAACTTTGCTTCTACTTAAAGTATATTTGAATCCACATTTTAGAGACTTGTTAATACACTTATAATATGTAAGAAATATATTTCTTTTTCAATCAAAATGAGAGGATAATACATTGAAAACATATTTGTGATATTTTTCAAATGCATTTACAACTCAAATATAGCATACATTTTGTATAGTATATGCCAGAAGTGCAGTAAAATACACTAAAAAAGAAATTAAGTTAATAATAGTGTATGAAAGTACACCAAAATTGAACTTATATTTAAAGCACGCATAGCACAGCATTAAGTAATGCACTAATAACACATCTCTCTATTATAAAAAAAAAAAAATCTTGAGCAGGACACAAGGGAGACGAGATGCTCGGCAGCAGCAGCAGCACAAAGCCAGTAGATGATCCATCCGCTTCTCCTTAGCGTGCGTTCAGATCCCCATTTTGACGTCACGCAAGACTAGACATTACAACCTTAGGAAGCAAGAACCGTGAGACGGTGACTTTTCCACGTCACGCCCTACTTACAAACAATTTAAAACAAGTCCACAGACATTTTGTAACGATTTTTTTCCGCTACACTTTACTAAGTTTAATTAAAGATTGCAGGACAACCTCAACCTGCCTTTAACCCCTTCCCACAGCGCCGAAAGGTGATTTATAATAATAAAACAATATTAAAAAACCCACACAGAGAAAAAAAAAGTGCAAAAACAAAAAACTATAATTATTACACTTTTACAACACCCTCTGAGGAACTCCCCCCCCCGTCCTTTTGATTTAGTGTTTTTCTCGTTTTACTATTTCTCCATAGTCCAGTTCATCAGACATGCCAATCCCAGAATAATAAGATTTACCGCTTACACTGTTTTCGATCCTTTTCCTGGTATCCTCAGTGTATCTGGAATCTTCGAGGTGGCCAGCCCAGACTGCAGTTGACTTGTGGTGCTCCCCGAAAACAAATCTTTCTCCTGGACTTAGAATGGTCATGTCCTTTCCCCCTTCGCCATAAAACTCGGGCTGTCTTTTCTTTCTCTTTCCTCCTGCCTATTCCCGCCTCTACTGTATTTAAATAGCGCGTCTGTTTCCAGGGAACTCCCGGAAATTGTAAATAACAGCCCTGTACCTCCCAAAAGGTCTTCTCTATCTAACCCGCCTATCTTATCTTCCGTATATATATATTTTTTTTTTGACAACAGGATTTTACATAGAGAAAAGAAGAAAAGAAAAATATATACTTTTTATTTGGCAATGATACAATCTAACCTAGCAGTTGTTGGAATGCTTTTGGTAGACGCGCTTCATGTGCTCCCAGCTCTTAAAACAACGACAAGCAGAACACACAGCTCGCCAGCAGCAGCAGCATCAAGCCAGCAGATGATCCGACTGCATCTCCTCAGCGTGTGTTCAACCACCACCTTCACACGCGAGCAGCGTTATACATCCTGCGAGAAAGAGATTTAACCATGCCCGGGGCAGGAAATAAAGGACACATATTTTTTACAAATGTTTTAAAGTATAAGTGAAAATGAATGCATATCTAACAATTTTCATGAAAATAACAATCTCTTTAAATTGTATATCTGGTTAACCAAACCCAGGGTGGGCGAGCAAAGCGAGCGGGGAGTGGAGCCCCCTAGTTTTTATATACTTTAGGGGTAGTATACTTTGTCTGAGTACACTTAATATCAATTTAAGTGTATTAGTGCCAATTAGCATATAGCATATAGCATATAAGTACTCAATGTATTTTTAATTAGCACATTTCTATATTTTCTTTGCACTTATTTTTAGCACACAAAAACAATAATGTGTTAGAAATGTACTTTCTGATATTAAAGTATAGTTTTAGTACAATTAAGTATATTTTATTTTTACCTGGGCTGGGCATTCTACCTGTCATCAATGATCTCAATCAGTCTTATTGGTTTTTAAGGTTCACGCGGAAGAATTAGACGATGATGGTCATGTAGACCTCTGACCTTCAATCCATCAATGTAGGGACTGCATGGCGCCCCGATCAGGGGGTGGTGGTGCAGATCGGCACCACAGAAAACTGGAAAAAGAAGAGCAGAGAAAGTAGGTTTAATACAGATTGTGGAGCCATGATAGAAATGATAAAAGAATGCATATACAGAATATCAGAGGAATTAGAGAGCGTTTAGGAGCACACACTGATACAGTGCATTGCTGCACCCGCCACATGACAAACCAACTCAGGATCCCAGATTAGGACCCGAGTTCAGCCATGCGATGGGTGACACCTCAGCACCGCATTAGTTCAGATGGAATGGAGCCAGTGTGAGATTTTTTATGGTGGCTGGAGTGCCTATTCTGCCACCAGAAGGTTGGATGGCCTACATACAGGGCTGGATGCAGACTAACGTCATACCCAGGATGGATATACAAGGGGGCGGCAGAAATAACTCCCACATTTTAAAGGGGGATTGAAAAAAAAACGGTATGAGGTATTACCAAAAACTTTATTTCCCAAATGTAGATATAAAAAAGTTTTTTTCACTTTTAAGTTTTAAAAATTATATCGCCCAAATGGTGGCCTTGACGGTTCATACACATCAGGAGCCGTTCTTGGAACTTTTCCATCACTCTCACTAGCATGAAATTCCTTCAATTTCTTCTTGAATGGCCTCCTTTAGTTGGTCCAAGGACCGAGGACGATGTTTGAAAACCTCGGCCTTGAGGTACCCCCACAGAAAAAAGTCACAGGGACTTAAATCATGCGAGCGCGGTGGCCACGGAACTGCCTCGCGTAAGGAGACCACTCAACCCAGGAACATCTCTTGCAAAAGATCCCATTACAGCAATCCATACGTCTTCCCCAGTCTACTGGAGACAATTCCTGACCAATCATAATCTTGTATGGGTGTAAATGAAGGTCAGTATGCAAAATTCGCCTCACAGTTCTTTCCCGAAATCCGAAGAGCTGAGGCATGTTTCCATGCTGAACGCGATGGAGACAGCTCAATCGAAGCCCTCACTGCAGCGATGTTTTTCGGGTGTTCTCACATTTTTGGGACGTCTGGGTGGTTTTCTCTTCAGTGCAGATCCTGTTGCCCTTACTCTCTGAACCCACAGCAAAATCGTTTTCCGGTCTGGAACACTTTCATTAGCACGTAAACCGAACCGCGCGTGAAACGCCCTCTGCGTCGCAGTTACAGATTCGCCATTTTTGAAAAAAGCCTCCACTACAAAGCCTCGATGCTCACCCGACCACGGCATGGTGACGACTGACAACTTTATTATGTACCGTACCTAACAGAGTGGACCGCACCCCTCTACCTGCTTTGGGAACCCCACAGTGATTGTTCGAAATGTGGGAGTTATTTCTGCTGCACTCTGTATTAGGGTTACACTAAAATGAAGCGATGAGGAAGCCATGTTAACATAACAGGTTGTTAGCAGTTTTTTTAAAGTGATCCACTGTATTAGCCTGGCAAATTTCTATCAGTAAACTCGTATTCCAGATTTTAGGTGCATAACAGCAAAAAGCCGCCTCACCGCTTTTAAGTTTAGCTCTTGGAATTTTAAGCAGACCCTCATTTAAAGATCTAAGGTTACGATTTGGAGTGTAAGGTGAGAGGCATTCTGAAATATAGGATATAGCAGATTATTGAAGGCTTTGTACACCATCAGCAGTATTTTAATGTCTGTTCTAAATGGCACCGGTAACCAGTGTAATGACGCTAAGACTGACGTGATGTGCTCTGATTTTCTTTTCCTAGTTAAGATTCTGGCAGCTGCATTCTGCACTCATTGCAGTCAATTGATGCCTCTTTTACTGTGCATTACAGTAATCTAGCAAAAAAAAAAGCCTGTACTCATTTCTCTGCGTCTTGCAGTGTTCTAAGAGGTCTAAGTTTTGTTCTATTCTTTAAGTGAAAAAATACTGTCCTGGTAATCTGATTAATATGCGATTTAAAATTGAATGAAAAGGTGCAAGAAGTGCGTTTGTACTCATGAAATGCCCACCAAAAATTAAAAACATCAAACAACAGGTTAAGGTTATCCAAAGACAAGACAAAATCAAACCAGAAATAAAAAATGAAAAAATTGAATATCCCATCTGTTGATGCCTATCTATGTAGTGTGTCACTAATTAATCAAAGGTTCTTTTAGAAACCTTCATAAGGATGGCTCTTGTGGGATCCAGAAATGGTTCCTTCTATGGAATCGTTCTGAAGAGCCACTCTGGAGCCTTAATTTTTAAGAATGTATAAACTGGCAAACACTGCCAAGAAGACCATCAACCTCGTAATCTGAGAGTTTTACCACAAAATCTGCAGAACACAATCTGGGTACTCCTAAAGAAAAGAAAGTCCTCACCAAGCAATCACCGGATTTTTTTAACGTCGCTGTCTGGCCATGAAGTCCAGTTAGCTTGTGGCCATCCCTTTACACACAATACATAATCAACCCTACAATAAGCACTAATAAACTAACAGAACTCCTCCAAATTCCTAGGCCAGCAATGAAAATGAAGGGGTGGTCTTATTATCTGCAGTTATTTGCACAGAATTCTTGGCCTAAGGGGTATTGCTCAGGACAGGAATTTGAGAAGATCTTATTGGTGACCACACTACTTAACCCTGACATTTAGACGGCCACACAGAACCACCACACGAGGCTCTGCGAAGTTCTTAACATTTTATATACTGAGTCTGCAGCCTGGAGCCTCCGCCCTGAAGCTCCAAGTAGGTGGAGTTGACTTAATGGGAGCTTCAACATTATTTGAGAAGCGTCTTGACTCAATTAGATTGCATGATTATGTCACATGGTTTACTTGACAGTCGTCATTATTTGAGTCCGATCATCCTCCCACAACCCTAATCTTGACCATAGTGTAACGGGGTGTACCGCATAACATCACTGACGTCTAATACAAAGCAGTAACCTCCTCAACGGAACGGAAGGGAGCTCTGGAGATCCGCAGTTAAACTCTATTCATTTGTTTGTGTGCGATCTGTGCTACCCATCTAGGACAGGTTGAAATCTAAATTATCAGCATACACCTCAGAATAAGTGTTTGTGGCGCAGTGTGACCGTCTGGTTGCTGCATACCGTTTGGTACAGAGTTCGAAAAAGCAGTGCTATTGTTTGTGATGCGCCATCTGTTGGATAGCAGGCAAATAGCAACCAGACCAGAAGCGACACACAGACGGACACATTGACATATCCTTTTATCAAAATGGATGTTGTGTCACTCTTGCCTGCAGAGAAATCATGAGCCACCAGAGGGCGCTGCTAAAGCTTTATTAGGATCTCGCGAACACCCGTGCTTACGATGGGTAGGCAGAAGGTACCTGCCGTAAATAGACAATAACTGCTTTGTTAGAGGCTACTATTATTATTACTATTATTTTAACATATTTGGTTGAAGCCTTTATTTTATTGTATTTATAATAAGTGGTATTCAGTTAAATTTGTACTTTGTAATTAAAATGACTTCTAAACTATTTATTTAGTAATTAGACATTATGGCGTGATGTTGAGAGGTATATTATTTAAAAACTGAACAAACATGTCTACGTATCTACTTCCAAATCAGACTGTAATACATGCACTTATACAAGGCTAAATAAAGACTAATAATAAAGACTGATAAAGATCTATCTATCTATCTATCTATCTATCTATCTATCTATCTATCTATCTATCTATCTATCTATCTATCTAGCATATACTGCTATCTATTTTCAGTACTTGATTCCAATTTACAGAGAAGTTTAAAAGCAAAATATTTGTTGACCACTAGATGGCAAGCTAAGATGGTTGTTTGATATTTAAATTGCATCTCTAAAGTGAAAGCCATCCAAATTGATGCCAAGTAGGAGTGTTTGTAGACAGAGCGAGGTGGGGGGTTGTCTAATAAATACACTTTCTGTAAAAAAAAAAAAACAAAAAAACAACTCTGAATTGATGCCCCCTGGATTATTCACGTCTTTTGCAAGCCTCAACTCGGTAAGCGGATATGCTGATGGATGGATGGCTGCTGATGGTGAAGTCAAGGCCTAAAATGCTTTTAATTAGGTGGTTGGTACATCAATGAGGTTCACTCCCCTCTGTGCTGTTGCCTAAAACTCACACCCTATATAGTTAAGGTTGTTATTTATTTAAATTTCAGTTCTGTGATTCCACATTCCTCATAGCTGTATGGACCCTGTTTAGCCCCCGGCCTGCCTGCTCTCTCTGTGGAGTTTGCATGTTCTTGAAGTGTTTGGTGGGTTTCCACCCACTTGCAGTGTAACTTATATGTTTAGCTCTTTGTTTGTTTGTCCAGTGATGGAGTGGCTTTCCATTCAGCAGCTGAGACCTTGACAGATGGATGAATATAAAATGAGTTATTGATTTATTCATCACCAAGTGAAGAGCCATTTTCTGTGTATTTTGTTATATAAGTGCAGTTTATTAATGACGCAGCGATTAGTGTGTTTACCTAACAGCTCTGGGTTTCAAATTCTGACCCATTTGTTGGGCCCGTGTGGCTTTTTTCTTCATTTATGCCAAAGAAATTGCAAGCTGATTGTTGACTCTGAACTGGCCAGCTACATGTCAGTGTGCAGTTGTGCCCAATTGGGTGGTCTTCTGACTTCCTGAACTGGGTTGCCTAGTGTCACATGTTAGGCCCTGTCATGCAGGTTTTCGTTTATTTTCCTTTATCATGTGACATGTTCACCCCAGGAGCATTTGTTCAACAGCTGGTGTGAGCCCACCTTCACCAAGACATGGTGACACGCAGGTACAGTGTACAAAATCCCTCATGGTAATCATGTTGTCCCATTAGAGGTACTTTGCTGACTGAGTGCTAAACTTTTACTCTGGTACTATGAAATACACAATGAAATACAGTAGCTATGGAGGATGCTGTCAGTTAGGATGTGTATACTGTATCTCTGGCTAACAAATCCCATCCCAAGCAAAGGCCAAGCCACGTTGAACTTCTAAACCACATCACACAGAACTGGCATGTTTCATGAGATACACACACACTTAAGACGCCGTATCTAAAGTGAAAATGGCTCATTCATCATGCTGATCAATGGCATTTGTGGCATGAAAATTCTGATAGGGCCACTTGGAGGGAGATAACATCAAAAGGGGTGGAGCCTGAGAGAGAGAGAGAGAGAGATGTTGTGAGAAGGGGTGGAGCCAGAGAGAGACAGAGAGAGAGACAAAGACCGAGAGAGAGAGACTGTCAGAAGAGGTGGAGCCTAAAAGAGAGAGAGACTGTCAGAAGAGGTGGAGTCTAAAAGAGAGCGAGAAAGAGAGAGACCAAGAGAGACAAGGGGAGAGAGAGGAGGGAGAGAGATACTGTCAGAAGAGGGTGGAGCCTGAGAGATAGTGTGAGGGACCTAGATATGTGGTGTGGACCAATGGGGCACGTACAGCCACCCTAACCCCGACACAGACAGGCAGGAGACGAGTTATCACACAGCACACCTTTATTTACAGCTATGGAGAGCTCTCTTTTCCTCCTCCACTCCTCTCCCAACAAACTTCATCCACTTCCTCCCGACTCTGGCTCCCCAAATGGAGTGAGGCGGCTCCTTTTTACTCAGATCCTACAAGTGGCTCATCAAGATTACCTGGAATCAATTCCAACTGTGGCAGAAGTCCACTATAGGGCTCCGCAGCTCCCCCTGGAAGCTCTCATGGAACCAGCAGGTCTGTACCAAACTCCAGTTCCCAATGTGCCTTGCAGGAATCCATAGTGCCACAGCCACCCTGGAGGGCTACCTACTAGTGTCTCAGGGAAGGTATTGCCTCACCAATGTACTCCCCCCGGTCCTTTCGTTCTATTGGCGTCCCGGCCAGGTAATAGCCGTGGCCGCCTGTCACATTAGCTACTTGTGGTCTCGGGTAGGATCCTGGCTTGGATCAATTCACAGAGTTAGGGAAGTGAATTCATAAAGTGTTGCCTCTGGTGCCAACAAAGCAGTGTGATATGGAGCCAAGTGGTGTGAATGTGCAGAAAGAAAAATGAATCAGAAAAGGCCAGGAAATAAAGCTATACATAAAGTAGGGAGAAATTACATGATGTCTATAACTCGATACAAATTCCAGGGGCTTGTTTTTGAGAAGGTACTGTGTTACAGAAGATAGGTAGGTAGGTAGGTAGGTAGATACAGTAGATGAAAGGTATTATATATGATAGCCATGCAATCTCCCTGGACAAACACTGGGCCAGGCTGAAGAGCTCAGTGACTTTAAATGTGGCACTGTTTTAGGATGCCACCTTTGACAAAAGTTAATAGGCGAGGTTTCTGCTCTGTTAGATTTGCCCTGGTCAACTGTTAGGGCTATTATTGTGAAGTAGAAGCATCAATGAGCAGCAGCAGGTCAGCCATGAAGTGGTAGACCACACAAACTTACAGAGTGGGGCTACCAAGTGCTGAAGCACATAAAAATGGCCTCTCTTTTGTGACATCACTCACATCAGAGTGCCAAACCCCCTCTAGAAGCAATATCAGGACAAGGACTGTGTGGCGAGAGCTTCATGAAACAGGTTTCCAAGGTCAGGTCTAAGATCACTAGGCAAGCATTGGCTGGCGTGGTGTAAATCACACCACAGTTGGACTCTGGAGCAGTGGAAGCACATTCTCTGCAGTGATGAATCACACTTCACTATCTGGCAGTCTGATGGATGACTCTGGGTTTAGCAGATGCCAGGAGAACGTGACCTTTCCGATGGCATAGTGCCTATGTAATGTGGGGTGGAGGAGGGTTAATGACAGGGTTTTGGATAAACCCCTTTGTTTCAGTGAAGGGTACTGTTAATGCTACAGGAGACAAAGACAGTTTAGACAATTGTGCACTTCCAACTTTGTCATAACAGTTTGTTGAAGACACTTTTCTGTTTCATCATGACTGTGTCCCTGTGCAATCCTGTGGGGTTTGGGTTGCCCAAAATGTATGGAGCACACGCCCTTTAAGTTACCAAAACCGTTCCCCTTGGTGTCCATAGTGCTGACAGTGGTAGTGGATGGGGGCTTTCAGAAAGGCCCAGGAGTACACATTGTTTGAGCGCTCCTTAGTGTCCATGCAGAACATTCATTATTATTAGACTTTGAAGATGGGGTGAATCCCCCTCAGTGTATGATGCATGCACCCCTAGAATTACCTAAATGCTGCCCTCTTTATTGTCCATAGTGCGTGCATGGGGGATACTGAAGTGAACATTGCCCTCAGTTGCCTCAGTTTCATCAACGGCGACCCTCAGGGTGGGGAGCACACTCCTTAAATCTGATAAACTGTGCCCCTCAGGTGACGGCACCCTAGGTGGTCACCTATGTCTCCAAATGGATTGATTGACTCTGTCCCTCTGCACAAATCCCAGTCCAGAAAGACATGGAGGAATGTGAGTTGCCTGTACAGCACTCTATCCTCAAACCCCTAATGAACACCTGTAGGATGATTTGGACCATCGTTTGTGAGCCTGGACTTCTTGTCTAACATCAGTATCTGTCCTTTCAATTGCTCTTTTAGTTCAATGGGCACAATAGAAACATTTCAAAGATCTTGTGCAAAGAAGGGGGAGTCTGCTGTTGGGGGACAACTCCATATTCCTGACCATGGTTTTGGACAAGGATGTCCCAGAAACTGGGAAGGTTAACAAGCAGGTCTCCATAAACATTTGACCTTATTGTCTGTGTATGTGTATATATATAAGATATACAGTATATATATATACTGTATGTATATATATATATATGTATGTATATATATATATGTATGTATATATATATATATATATATATATATATATAGTGGAAGATCAGCCTGACTACAGACAGACACAGGGAATGAAGAAGTCCCAAAACACACGTTTAATTTTTTCTTCTCCTTTTAACACACAACACTGTACACAGCTCTTAAATCAACCACAATAATGCTCACAGTTCTTTTCTCTCCTTTTCACTTTCTTTTGTCTTCACTGCCGCCCTCACTCCTCCACTCACAAGCTGCATCCTCTGCTTCCCAGCTCCATTCAGGAGTGGCTAGTGTCCCTTTAACAGGTCCTGGGAGTATCCCAGGTGATTCAGTAGCATCGCCTGGAATTACTCCCAGGTGTGATGGAAATACTCTGCCGGAATCCTCAGCTCCCCCTGGCGGCTGTCAGGAGAAACAACAAGGCTGCATGGAAACCTTACTTCCAGTCTGCACTAGTGGAACCCGTGGTGACACTGCTGTCCAGGAGAACTGTTTTCCAAAATCCCAAGGGAGGTGACTCCTCACTGGTGCTCTCCCCCCAGATCCTTCAATCCCGCTGGCATCCTGGGCAAACACCTGGGGTTGACAATCACTATATATATATATATATATATCCCTCCAGCCTGCTCTATGCACCAGCCACTTTGCGTCTCTGCCACTCATGTTGTGAAGAGGAGGCCTGAACACACTCCAAGGAGATGCGGTTGTTCTTCCGAAACTCCCTCTTAAACGGTGATACAATGGGAAACAAATACAGTTTTTTTTACCTTCTGTTTGTTCGACCAGCTGCTGGCTTGTTGCTGCTACCATGCTCTATGATCTGCTTCTCACATGGCGCTTCGAACATTTAAAAGCTTGTACAGCAGCTGTCTTTGTCATCTACTCTTTGTCTTTTATTTCCAGCCCAGGGCGTAGTTAAATGTCTTGGCACAAAGTCTCATCTTGCGGGACGTCAGTTCTTGATATTTTATAGTTTATCATTTAAAAATGGAATAAGAATCTGAAAATCTAAGAACATCACATTAATGTTTGATAAATTCTGAAAAGAATGATACCAAACATATATATGTAGGTTTTAAAATAAGCCCGATTTAAAGCGTGAGAAAAAAGTGACATAAACTCGTTGCTCTTTTAGGGTTAGGATTTTATATCTATCTATCTATCTATCTATCTATCTATCTATCTATCTATCTATCTATCTATCTATCTATATATATATATATATATATATATATATATATATATATATATATATAAACATACACACACACAAGAGCAGTGTTTGAGGGTGGCAAGTGGAGCGACCGCCCTAGGCGCTTTTGAGGTCCTCGTGTCCCATTCGAGCGGATTTGTCAAGTTATTTTTTTCAGTTATATTTTGATAAAGTCCGCGTGATATCTTGCAAAAATTTAGCCAAATACTAAAATCCAGTGTATGTTGACATTTTTTTATTAAATTCGCAAGCAGGTTTATACAGTCCACATATACCGGTAACAGCGTTTGACTTAACCGGCTCCGCGTGGGGTTGGACAGCCCTAGGCCCCCTCATCCCGCAGACCCCTAAGGCCGCCTCTGGATATATATATATATATATACATATATGAGAGAGAGAGTATATACTGTATATGTATATAAAGAAATGAACTATTTCAAACCCCATAGCTTGCTGGTATAACGTGAAAAAACGCGTAGCACCTCCAGGATATTTGGTAGGATCTGAGCAAACGAGCGGGAGGTCGCAATCAAGACCGGGAAAATACATTAAGGTCTATAAAAATCATAGAAACAGATGAGAACTCAAAAAAAGGCTCGAGTGTTAGACACAAATGTGAGACGCATATGCTGCAAATGCAAATTTGCCGAGCTCTCTTTTGATGTCATAAATTCTTCTCCCCCGATCAGCTCTTCGCGTTTCCAAGCAGCGAGCCCTGCCGTGAGGGAGGCGGGCGGTGAGCGGTGGGCTCCGCGGCTGGACGGCGGCTCTAATGAGGTGTCAGGCTCGCGCAGTTTGTGCAGATCAGTGGGTGGTGCCGACGAAGCCCACCGCACGGCCTCACATCGCTTTCGTGTTCAGCAAAACCCTCAGGGCTGTCGGCTCAGCCCTCGACATGCCTGCATGCGGTATCGGATCAAAGCGGGCTTGGCCGAGAGCGGAGACGAAGACGTGAAGAGCTATTGTCACGACTGGTGGGAACGGCATGAAAAATGCATGGAAATGATCCTCGGGTGGGAGGCGTTTGGGTTATTAGTCCTGTTGATCAATCCGTCTCTGCTTGGTGTTACGTCAGTTATGGCTGCGAAGAACGGTTTCTAAAGATCTGCGTTGATGACTACGGGGTTTGGTCTGAAGATTATTTTGGCAGTGTTGGATGTAAGGCACGAATCTAACCTGGACACACTAAAGCACAGATTATTGTCTTTCTGATGTAAAAGGAGCAAATGATGAAAAAAAAAGCCTTCATTAATATGTGGTGAACATGTAGCTCTACACAGACAGTGTCTGGGCTGGGATTTGAACCCTGAGGCAGCCAACTCCATCCATCCATCCATCCATTTTCTGCTGTTTGTCCAGACATCTTTTTTCCCTGCCACCTCCTCCAACTCCTTTGAGGGGTTGCATAATGAGGACTTCCCAGCCCAGCCAAGAGATTTACTCTTTCCAGCGAGTCCTGACACTGCCGCGAGGTGTCCTCTCAGTTAGACATGTCAGAAACACCTTCCCAGGTGCTGCTTGTAACCACCGTCTAGTACAGGGGTATTCAACTAAAATCTAAAGAGGTCCAATTAGAGAAAATGTCTTGAAGCAATGGCCCGGAAGATCATGTTGTCTAACTATTTAGTATCATATATATTTAAGTAGCCTAGTAGTTGTATCAGCATCTGCATGTAATCAATACGACTTTCAAATCAAATGAGTTCAGTACAATTCAAAAACATTTTGACAATACTTATTGTCACGTAACACAGAACTGAACATGTACTCTATATGTGGCTACAGATATGTATAATGTTCCTTCACAGTATATAATGTTCTTAAATTCACTAAATAAAAGTAGGGCTGCATTTCAAAATAAGACAAAATAAATAAAATGTGAAAATTGTATATGTTTAAATAAAGTGCTTAACTTCAAAAAAATAAAATAAATGGAGAAAAAGCTTGAATTTCCCCTTTTCTGTTTCATATCTTGACTCAACCGTCTCAACCAATTTTACAGATAATAAATCTCAAAACATCTTAACAATTAAAGAGTTTTAAATGCTCACTTTCTTCCCCTCTGATATTCATCGCCCCACTTTTTTGCTCAGTGAGAGAACTGAACTCTAGCTTGTCCTGCCAGGATTTTAAACCTGGGCTTGAATTAAGTCAGAGCCATTTCTCATAGACATGTGGAGGTGTTCATTGGTGAGCCTGAAAAGATATTTAGTTTTGATTATGTTTATTGTGGAGAAAGCTGCCTGGCAGTTGTGTGTGGAGCCAAACATGGTCAAGATATACAAGGCTACTTTCCTCAGACCTGCACATAAAATTGGTCTGAGCATTTCCTCATCCACTGAAGCATTACCGTAAAGACTACAAAAGCTGTGCCAGATAAAATAGAAGGTTTTAAATCATAAACTCCTGTTTTGGCTGTAAGTCTGGGTCTGTATGAGACAGCTTCTGGGTCCGGACGCGGACCGTGGTCCGCCTGTTAGTGACCTCTGGTCTAGTACCTTCAATCACTACCCATAGCTCATAACCATAGGTGAGGGTAGTAACGTTGATCGACTGGTAAACTGAGAACTTCATCTTTCAGGCTCAACTCCTTTTTCACTGTGACTGACCGGTACAATGTTTACATGACACCCTGCCTGCCGATCTCCAGCTCCTTTCTTCCCTCAGTCGTGAACAAAATCCTGCGATACTTAAACTCCTCCTCTTGAGGCAGCAGCACCTCATCACCAGTCTGGATTGGGAACTCCACCCTTTTCCATTTGAGAACCATGATCACAGACTTGGAGGTGCTGATCCTCATCAAATCCTTCTAATGTAAATGAGTGGGGACAATTCCGTCTAACATGCTCACTGAATTGAGTACCAGCTGATTCATCCTCGTGTCCCGGTGTTATTGGGGTCTCCACTCCACTCACGCTTATTATGATATTGAAAGTATATCTCTCTATTATTGAAAAAAAATCTTGACGAGACGTGATCTTCTCGGAAGACACTTTGACGTCACACGAGACAAGGAAGTGAGACGAAAGGACAGCTGCTGTACAGGCTTTTAAATGATCGACGCACAGCACGACAAGCAGAACACGCATCTCGCCAGCAGCAGCAAGACAGCAGCTGATTCAACCGCATCTCTTTAGCGTGTGTTCAGCTACCACCTTCACAACGCAAGCAACGTTATACATCCCATGAGAAAGACATTTAACCACGCCCGGGGCCAGAAATAAAGGACAAAGAGTAGATGACAAAGTAGAATGTCATAAAAAATTCAAAAATGTTGGCGCGGTACACATGCGCTGCAGGTCTTCTCGGAAGACGCTGTAAAAGATGCAACAATAAACAGCATAAAGGTTTGGGGTTTCCGGCCCTGTATATTGCAGAACAATCCACAATTCAAAAGAAACCAGGTCAAAATATAAACACAAAACAGGTTCATATGCGCAACGCCATACAAGACGTTGGCGGCCATTTTATAAGGGAGGAGCCGGAAGTGGAGGGAGGATGGGACTGATGACGTCAAGAAAGATGGTGGAGGAAGGGCGGAAGAAGCGTACTGCGGGAATGAGGCTTATAGTGGCGGAGCGTCTTTTTTCCTGGAAGAAAGCAAAGGACAAAGGTTAGTACCCCGCCACTCCCTGCAGGCGAACGTCTTCCGAAGCGTGTTAAGGTCTGTCCGCGGTCTCCTATTCGCGCGTGCGTGACAACGCTTTGAAATCTCACAAGACTACTTGCACAACACGCCCTACTTACACACAATTTCTCTGAGACACTTTAACGTCCCACGGAACAAAGAAGTGAGACAAAAGGACAGCTGCTGTACAGGCTTTTAAATGATCGATGCGCAGCACGACATGCAGATCACGCAGCACGGCACTAGCAGCCCCGAATGAACTCATTCACTACAGCTGTATTACTGACAAATAGCCAGAAATAAAAAATGAATGAAAATTAATGAAATGAAAGTAACAATCTGTTTAAATTGTATATCCGGATAACCAAACCCAAAGGGTTGGCGAGCGAAATAAGCAGGGGGCAGAGCCCCCTAGTATGTATAGGTTTATATTAAAGCATGGAGGGGAAGTCCCTATGGAGGTTCAAAAGGGCATTGCTACACAGTTACTGCAGTGGTGAGTGGGAAGTGCAAACGCTTGATGAAAGGACATATTCTTTTCCTAAATAAGGGCTGGTAATATGGGGTGAAGTTCCAATATGCAAACATTCACGACTGGTCGTGATGCGATATGAACAGAGCAGCGGTGGAATGGAGTACTGGTGAGTGCCGGCCCACTTCATGCACTGTCCACATCCCTTAGGCATGCAAGTCTGTGACCCTAAAATGGCTCGTTGTGGCGAGGTGAGGGAGTGTGCATGTGTGCGTTTGTGACTGCACTCCATGATGTCAGCATTTTTGTGCCCCAGAATCACAGTGATAGCCCCAGTAAGACTTGCTGCCACTTGTCTTTGCCACCTTACACACATGAGATCTCAGGCTTGGACACTCTTCATCAAAAGATCCAAGAAAAGCGAGATATGTCAAGGGGTTTGCTTAGTCAGTTTTAAAGCAAGAAAACATGAAATGTGCCTCCTCTTAGGCGTCCACATGTCCAATACGGTTCAGTGTCTAAACCGGTGATTCCCAACGTGGGGTGCAATTAGATTTATTTTAGGGGGGCAATTCGAGAATTCAAGAATAATTCATTCCGGAAACGTCCTCGCAATCCAAAGCACTCCTATATGGAAGTGAATTTCCCCATTAGAAATAATGGAAACTCAGATGATTTGTTCCACAACCCAAAGCTCTTCATATAAAAATGATTAATACAAAATATAAAGTAAAAATACATAAACCAAATTAACCTGCACTTTACCTTTGAAAAGAATCATGTCTGGTGTGAGTGAGTTTCTAAACTCTTTTGGGATTCCACCTAACGGGACGACACGTGGAAGAGCGTCCCGAAGCAACCGCAGGCACCCAGCGCTGTAGCAGTTCGCCATAGAAGCGAATCCGAAAAAGATTGCGGACATGCTATAAGCGCCTGCCGTTGATGGGTTTGATACAAGGAACAAGGAACATTATAAATGCGCAGGGCACAGTATTACTTGGCCAATAATCTGGGCACGACCCTGCCTGACTGCTGTGTCTGTGTATAGTAAGTAGCAGATCCCGCTACAATAAATAACCGCTCTGTTCCTGTTTCAAGCTCAGTAAAGCTGGTGTCGCTAAAGCACTGAGACTCAGCTTCGTGTTTTGGAGTGCAAGACGGGGACTCACGTTACAACACATACACACGTGATCACAATGCTTTAGTAAACAGTGTACGCTTGTACAGATGTTGACTATATGAGTGAGGCATGCCGACTGATGATTACCCACAATCCCGCAGCAAGAAAGAGAGAGAGAGAGAGAGAGAAGAACCATCAGCTCAGTTGTGGTCACGTGACGCTCAGCGGACAAAGCGTATACGGACTACTGTACTCGTATTGCAAGACCTCGCCCGTTTATCAAGTCAAAATGTATTTCAAATTTTTAGCTCGTCTTGCAAAGCACTCGTAAACCAAGGTTCCACTGAAAACGTACGCTAAACAATTTATAAAATGAAAAAACAGAAATTCACTGTTAAAAATGATAGAAAAAAATAAATCATTTTTATTTTTTACAGAGACATTTATATATTTATATAAACATAGAAGGGATGGTGAAGAACCCTTTAATTTATGATTTTACAACCGGCTTGGGTTTTTCTACTTAGAAATAAATTTTACCATTAAAATAATATGAATTGTAACAATGATTATACAATTTTGCAATATAACAAAAGTATAAAATGATCAAAATATTACAGAAAAAGCTGTCATTAAAGTTATTTTATATTTATGAATATCACATCACTTATTATATGTTTTCAAAACTGTATTTGCTGTATTTTCATATTATATATAAACTGCTCAAAAAATTAAAGGAACACTTGGAAAACACATCAGATCTCAATGGGAAAAAGAAATCCTCCTGGATATCTATACTGATATAGACTGGGTAATGTGTTAGGAACGAAAGGATGCCACATCGTTTGATGGAAATGAAAATGATCAACCTACAGAGCCCTGAATTCAAAGACGCCCCAAAAATCAGAGTGAAAAAATGATGTGGCAGGCTAGTCCATTTTGCCAAAATTGAATTGCAGCAACTCCAAATTGTACGCAGCACTTTGTATGGCCCCTGTGTTCTTGTATACATGCCTGGCAACATCGGTGCATGCTTCTAATGAGATGACAGATGGTGTTGTGGGGATCATGGATAGTCTGAGGTGCAACCTGGTAGCATTGGATAGACCAAAACATAATGTCCCAGAGGTGTTCTATTGGATTTAGGTCAGGAAAGTGTGGTGGCCAGTCAATGGTATCAATTCCTTCATCCTCCAGGAACTGCCTGCATACTCTCACCACATGAGGCCAGGAATTGTCGTGCACCAGGAGCCACTGTACCAGCGTAGGGTCTGACAATGGGTCCAAGGATTTCATCCTGATACCTAATGGCAGCCAAGGTGCCTTTGTCAAGCCTGTAGCGGTCTGTGTGACTCTCCATGGATATGCCTCCCCAGACAATCATTAACCCACCACTAAACTGCTCATGCTGAATGATGTTACAGGCAGCATAATGTTCTCCATGGCTTCTCCAGACCCTTTCACTTCTGTCACGTGCTCAGGGTGAACCTGCTCTCATCTGTAAAGCACAGGCACCAGTGGTGCATCTGCCAATTCTGGTATTCTATGGCGAATGCCAATCGAGCTGCATGCTGCTGGGCAGTGAGCTCAGGGCCCATTAGAGGACATGGGGCCCTTGGGTCACCCTCATGAAGTCTTTCTGGTTGTTTGGTCAGAGACATTCGCACCAGTGGCCTGCTGGAGGTCATTTTGTAGGGCTCTGGCAGTGCTCATCCTGTTCCTCCTTGCCCAAAGGAGCAGATACTGGTCCTGCTGATGGGTTATGGACCTTCTATGGCCCTCTCCAGCTCTCCTAGAGTAACTGCTTGTCTCCTAGAATCTCCTCCATGCCCTTGAGACTGTGCAGGGAGACACTGCAAACCTTCTGGCAATGACACGTATTGATGTGCCATCCTGGAGAAGTTGGACTACCTGTGCAACCTCTGTAGGGTCCAGGTATCGCCTCATGCTACCAGTAGTGACACTGACTGTAGCCAAATGCAAAACTAGTGAAGAAACAGTCAGAAAAGATGAGGAGGGAAAAATGTCAGTGGCCTCCACCTGTTAAACCATTCCTGTTTTGGGGGTCATCTCATTGTTGCCCCTCTAGTGCACCTGTTGTTAATTTCATTAACACCACAGCAGCTGAAACTGATTAACAACCCCCTCTGCTACTTAACTGACCAGATTAATATCCCATAAGCTTCATTGACTTTATGCTATACTCTGATTAAAAAGTGTTCCTTTAATTCTTTTGAGCAGTATATATATATTTTTTTAACAATTTCTGAGTGATTTCTTTGTCAATACTTCAACTATCCTTTCCCTCTTTTGTTTCCATGTTCTTTGGAAGCTTGTTTAGACCAAACTAATGACATTTATGGGCTTTCTCCACGTGAATAGGAGTTCAAATTTTGAATAAGTAATAATAAGAGTAAGATATATGTTACAAAGGGGGACATCATGATTTTAGAGAGGCCTAGTATGAGAGGGGTATGGACAAAAAAAGCTTGGGGACCACTGGTCTAAACAGAATCCCACAAAGAAACCAAGTCCAAGTCTTTAACCCTTAAACCGCCACATACTTGGAGGGGTTATTCCCCCCTGCCCCCCCCCGGATGCCAAATACTTCTATGCTGCACTTTCTAAGTTAACATCACAATTCACAAAGAAAATGTGAAATTTTAATGGAACACATTTTTTTCATGCAAAAAAGCATTACAATGAACTTTAAAAACTAATAAAAAAAAAACGACTGCAACAATCCATTATTATATGTACAAAGTGCAGCTGACTGCAGTGATGAAATTCAGTAAATCACCGAGCCAACTGCGCTTGAACTGCCTGCATGCAAGCACACGGGGGCCAATACTGATGGTCGCAGACTAGCTTAGTGCAGCGGCTGAATCCCAGGGACGGTGATGCTGATTTGCCAGGGGGTACCAGTGGTCATGACGAATCTACAGCACTGACTGATTGTAATCAGAATATAAGTTTATATGTTTAATATGTCACTGTGCTCTATACAAAAAATATTTTAGAAATCTGCTTCTTCTCACGTGTACGGCTAACACAAGGCCAGATTTAGCACACAGGGGCTCATCATTTAGAACTGCTAGGCAAGCATTAGAAGACAAGAAAGGGACAACTACGAAAATGGGCATTGTAGTATTTCTGTGTGACAGAGTCAGCATGATCCTCTCTTTGCCTTGTTTGAAATGGCATGATTTACCTAAGTAAGGGCCTGCACATGGAGAAAGAGTATAAAGCCTGCGAACATTGCCTGGCACACCTTTGAAGCCAACAGACAGATGGGAGATAACGTCATCCGATCCTGAAAATCCTTCCAGCGCAGCGATGAAAATGGCAGACTGTATACATCGAGATCCCACTTCGGTAATAGTCTTGCTATGGCTTCCTCGTCTGTTATGCTATGTAAATCGTCATTAAAGAAAGCTTAGTTATTTTCTCTTATGTGATTTCTTACCGCCGTATCACTATGGGAGGGATATCACCTCATTATAATATATCTATTTAGGTTCAGGTTACTTAAAAAGTCCATGATTAAAAAGAACTTGTTCCAACCATGTAGCTATCGCCCCACTATAGGAAAAACTGATCAGCTCTGGCGTGCTGCCAAATTGCACTGGGAACCAACTATAGCTGGTTGCTGCATTCAACGAATGTACATTGTCGAATATACTCGGCTCAGGCGTGCTGGCAAATTGCATTGGGTTTCGGCACTTTAAGGGTTAAGATCTGGTTAGAATAAGAAGTAAGAAGGTCAGCTAATAATGAATGCAATGATTCCCACAAAAATTAATTCTCAGTAAAACATTGTTATTCACTTTCTCAAAAAATAATAATAATTGCAAAATGAATTATGTTTCCATTCCTGTGAAATTTGTGCCACTGACACAAGAAGAGTGATGTTTAGTCCTGTCCTGTTTACAAGCAGTAATTTGGCATGTGTCTGTCCCTCATTTAGTATTCTCTGGGGGGGGGACCCACCAGACCCATTAGATCCCATTTTGTAAAGTTGCCAGAAGTGTTCTGGTAATCCGATACCCACTTTTCCAATTTGGTTGAGAATCCAGGAGATTTTAATCCTAAGGATGCAACAGAGGCAGAAAAGACACATGAAGCTCCTTAGAGTGCACATATCCTCTATTTTAGGGGTCGCTAACTCCAGTCCTGGAGGACCACTGTGGCTGCAGGTTTTCATTCTAACCGTTTTTTTTTAATGAATGCCCTGTTTATGCTGCTTATTAACTTTCAATTTTAATTGAATTGCTTTTTAAAGATTTGTTCCCCTGAATTTCTTCATCGTTTCTCTGAATGGCTTCATTTCCTTCCTTAAATGGACCCCAAATAGAAATGAAATGTGAAGTGAGGGAGCCAACAGAAGACCAGCTAAGTCAGGGCCTCAAACTCCAACCAATTTCACTCCAACCAGCTGCTTAATGGGGCTCCGATTCTTATCGTTATTAAACTCGTTCTTTAATTCCATGGCGTGTTGCTGCTCTCATTGTGCAATAGCAGACATTTCTGACATTGTCGATTTTCTCTTTTCTAAGACCTCTGTTAAAATGTTTTGGGGACTTGAGCAGATCAGCATTCCTGAGACCTTCATCTTTCTTTATTTTAGATAGATAGATGGATGGATCTTTATTGTCATTGTCACTTTTACAAAGGAACAACGAAATTGAAGGTGCAATCGACTCAGTGTGAGGCATAAGAGTTACAAAGTTAAGAAGAGAGAAAATAATAACAAACCGAATAGTAATAAAATTAATTTATAAGATATACTAATAGCACTTGTTATATACAGTATATAAATTGCACTGGTTGACTTAAGGTCTATATTGCACATTGGGAGAATGATATGGAGCAGTTTTATTCTGTGTTCAGGGCCATGATTGCTTTTGGTTGTTTTTATGGCGGTTTGTCCCAGTTTTCATTGCTCTGTATCTCTTGCCCGATGGCAAAAGCTGGAAGAGGCAATGACCGGGATGTGATGAATCCTGTGAAATGTCTATTGCTTTTTTGCAGCATCAGGAGGTGTACATTTGTTCCAGAGTTGGGAGGGTACGACCAATTGTTCTCTCCTCTGTCCTGACGACCCTGTGAAGCGCTTTTATTTCTGAGGAAGTGCAGCTGCTGTACCACACACACAGTCCGTACATAAGCACACTCTTGATTGAACAGTGATAAAAGGCAAGGAGCAGATTTTTGGGGAGATGGTTCTTTCTGAGGATTCTCAGAAACTACAGCCTCTGCTGTGCCTTCTTTAGCAGCTCCAGGTCAGGTCATCATATTTTCAGATATTGTATGATGGACAACCAATTTCACTCCAACCAGCGGCTTAATGAGCTGCCGATTCTTGTCGTTAATTAAACTCGCCCTTTAATTCCGTGGCTTGTTGCTGCTCTCGTGGTGCATTAGCAGACATTTCTAAAATTGTTGATTTTCTCTTTTCATTGTTGAAATGTTTTGTGGACCTGAGCAGATCAACATTCCTGAGACCTTCTTCTTTCTTTATTTTCAGATATTGTATGATGGACACAGTTTGCTGGTCATGTTTTGGCTCATTTTGTATCTCATTATTGTTTGACTGCTAATTAAGGAAAATGAAACAATTAAGGGGTCTGAGTCTTCAGGAACAAGTCAAGTAAAATTAATTCAAAAGAAGTTAATTAGCAGCCAAAACAAGAAAAGGGTTAGAATGAAGACCTGCAGCCACGGTGGTCCTCCAGGACCAGAGTTGGCGACCCCTGCTCTCTCTCATTCTTCTGCATGAATCAAGACAAAGAAATGGGCAGTGGATATGTAATGGCAAGTGGTGGCGACTTCCTGTGCAGTGAGAAAACACAGTAAGGTGCACGATGAGGGGTTTAGGTGTCTTTGTGTGGAAAATATTGCGCATTTTCAAAAACACACTAAGCGCTCCCCCCTACAGTAATGTGAACGAGTGTACTGATAGCAAGCAAACAGTCTGAGTTTTTTTTTTGTAGGAAAACTGGGAGACAAGGCCTTGTCAGTGTCAGAAAAGGTTCAGAACAGTAAGATCCACCACTGAATGTCAACGCTAAAATAAGAAGCAAAATCCAAGTAAAAAACCACAGAGTTAAAATCAAAAAGAGACTAAGTAGAGAGAATAATTCACCATAAAGTCAAGTGTCAGAAGAATTTTTGGAATGCAAAAACCCAGATAGGGAAAATTATTTCGTGGGGGTCCTTTTTAGAGGTGGAGTGATGGCTTTGAGGCTAGGGATTTGCTCCCGCAATTGGAAGGTTGTCGGTTCAGATCCCATAAAATGCTAGAAGTGACTCTATTACATTGGGCCCATGAGCAAGACCCTTAACCTGCAATTGTCCTAGGTATGACTTTAATCTGTTTCCAGATCCACCACCTTGCAAGGAAAACCTGGGGGTTGGTGGCAGGATTGGAACTCCAGGATTGGCACAATGACACGGCTGCACTTGAATCTCAATCCGGGTGGTTTGTTGTGTGGTGGGTGTGGCAACGTGCTGTAATCACCGCATGCTCCCAAACTCTCTGTCTCGTTACACTGTTAATGCAGGTTGTGACATCTGAGGGAACACCCTTAGCAACACCAGATCTGCCCTAACGATGGGAAAACAAAAGAGTTATGACAAAGTGAACGTATGTGCTTTGCTTGACCTCTTGAATCCTGTGGCTCATGCGATTACCTAATGTTGTGACTGTGCGTGTTGAACTTGTGCACCTTGAAAAGTTGCCCAGAATGATTGTGTGAAGAGTTGACTTTAATTCAAGAAATCATTCATCATTAAGACTTTTCATCAGAGGTGTCTGCTGTAAGTGTGTCACGTGATGGCCGAAGTTTAGCATTCACTCTAATGACAATTGATCCATCAGAACACAATACTAGGTACGGTAGATGCATACAGCAGCAGAAACATAGCAAACAAGGATACAGACTCAGAGGACAAATAATACGGCCAATCAATCAATCAATTGATAAGTAAAAAAATAAACTTAGAGAGATAGATAGATAGATACTTTATTAATCCCAAGGGGAAATTCACATTCTTCAGCAGCAGCATACTGATAAAAAACAATATTAAATTAAAGAGTGATAGCAATTCAGGTAGAACAGACAATAACTTTGTATAATGTTAACGTTTACGCAAAGGGTGGAACTGAAGAGTGGCATAGTGTGTCAGTCTGTCAGTGGAGCAGGACGGTGACAGCAGTCTGTCGCTGAAGCTGCTCCTCTGTCTGGAGATGATCCTGTTTAAGCACTGAATTAGATAATAGCAGTGGGCAGAAAAGACCCCCAGAGGTGATTCTTGGCACACCGTGGTAAAATGAGCCTGTGGCTAAATATGCTTCAAAAGAGGGTATGTTTCATGATGACATCCAATTTTGCCATTATTGTCATTTCCACAATAGCTTCCAGTGTGTCCTGAGGAGTAAAAATGACCGCTTTTAAATCATAGCGTATCTCACGTTGTGTGTGTGTGTCACTGAAATAAGTGATTGAAGAAATAATAACATAGATACATAAAGACCTAAGAACAGATTTGATGGCACATTTAATTACCCCCACATATAAGTTGGGGTTTGATTTTACCGTATAATTTCCGGTATTTTATAATGATGGTCATTTAAGTCGAATGTAGAAAACTCACGCTATTGGTCCAAGAGATTACGATATGCTAACGCCCACCTGAGAGAGTAACCACGGAGCACACGGCCTTTTCTTTTCTCTGTATTGTGCCTACGTGAACACATGGTAAGACCTAAACTGTTCCGAAGCGATGTCTGCACTGTTTTGTGTTTTTTGTATCTCACACCCTCATACACCTTTATCGTTAGAGCATCTTCATCTACGATGGAGCGTTTTATTAGAAGAAAATATGACGCTGGTTTTAAATTAAAAGTCATTGAAGTGGCGAAAGAAATTGGTAACTGCGCTGCTGCAACAAAATTCGATGCGTCTGAGAAACTGATGCCAAATTGGAAGAAGCAACTTAGTTTCGTATTTTTGAACGGGCATATAAGTCGGGGTCTGATTATATGATCGATTTTTCGGGTTTCAATACCCAACCTATTATGTGGGTATATACAGTATTTATCATATTTAATTTTGTTAATTACACCGCTCCCTTCACTAGGAAAAGGGGTTTTAGAAACTTTGAACGGATTGTTTATCTACTGTCACATTTCAACAACAACAACAACATTTGTTTATATAGCACATTTTAATACAAATGATGTCACTCAAAGTGCTTTACATAATGAAGAAAGAGAAAAAAGACAAAATAAATAAGAAAATAGAATTAGGGAACACTAATTGACATAGAATAAAAGTAAGGCCCAATGGCCAGGGAGGACACAAAAAACAAAAAAAAAACTCCAGACGGGTGAAGAAAAAATAAAATCTGCAGGGGTTCCTAGGCCACGAGACCACCCAACTCCCTCTAGATGTTCTACCTAACATAAATGAACTCACAATCAGTCATCATTGTATTCAGGGTTCACAGGGAAGAACTTGATGATGACAGTCATGTGGACTTCTGGCCTTTAATCCAACAATGTAGGGACATCGTGGTGCTTTGATCAGGTGGTGGTGGCGCAGATCGCATTTCACAGTTGTTTTATTTATTTATTTTGTTCCAAATATTTCTCCATAATTTAGGCTCTGTTTCTAACTACATGCGATTGTAAAGTGCCATTAAAAAGCGTGTATTTAATGTAGTCTAATAACGCATGTAATTGTATTCCATTATCGCTGCTGTTTCTGAATAGGACTCGCTGTTACAAAAAAATATTTAATAGAGAAAAATGTAGCAAATGACTGATTAAAATGTTCCAACTTTCAAAACAATTAAGTCCCTGACCGCACCTGAATGTTACATACACCATGTCAACATTTTCTAGCTTGTTTCCTCTACTATTCTTCATTCACAAATAGCTATTTTTTTTGCCATATTTACATTTATCTCCTTTCTTCTAATTGCTAGATGACGTTTGTTTCCGCATGTTTTCTTTAGGTTTACCCTTGTCATTGTTATTTTCTGTATTCATCTCTTCCATTTACTTAATATCCACTACATTTAACCCCTGCCTTTTTGAACATCTGCTCTTAATTCTGGTCCTACACATTTCCCAAGAGATGCATGAAGTGGCAGACATAGCTGTCGCCTTTTGCTTTCCTTCATTTTCCCATCGATGGGCCGGCTTATACTTTACACTCAGAACGTGTATGCACACGCATCATGGCTGCCATGCGTTCCCAGCATTCATTTGATGTGTCCTCTGAGGACGTCCTCAGAAATTAACGCGACTCGTGCGCGAGTTGCAGTACCAGCAAAAAGTCAGGGGCGCAGTTTGATTAAGCTGGAACTTGATGTCAGAATCTCTGTTTACTATCTACAGGGTGGTCCAGATCTGATTATGTAATTTTCATTACACTATAACTTAAGTTTATTACTCCGAGCAAAGGTGGGTAGTAACAAGTTACATTTACTCCGTTACATTTTACATCAGTAACTTTTTAAAAAAATTGTACTTCTAAGAGTAGTTTTACTGCACCATACTTTTTACTTTTACTTGAGTACATTTGTGAAGAAGAAACGCTACTCTTCCTCCACTACATTGGGCAACACCCGACTCGTTACTTTTTTCCACTTATACATTAAACTATATTTTTGCAAGAGAGAAGTTGCCATTGGATCTACTGCAGGACTGTTTCACCAATCAGACATAGCCATGCAGTCACATGACCACACACAAACTTCCTGTGTCTTGCAGCCTGTGAGAGACTTTTTAGTCATGTGGGGCTCCTGTTCACTGCTAAATGGTCACAGCTTCACTGCAAGAACCAGATTGTCTTTCCCAAGCCTGCCTTTTAACCTCATGTCTTTTCTTTGATTCCTCCATCTTTTTTGTGTTGACCCATATATATACACTCCCATCTCCGTGGGCCTTAATCACACGCCACAGGAAGCCAATAAATCAATTGAGGATGATCGGACCAGCACGTGCAGGTGCAACTCGCTCCAACTACCTCATTAACTCCCCGCGGTTGTGCAATTGCACCCATGGAGAGTGACACGGCTTCATGAATTTGAAACTGGCCTTTTTGAAGCCGCGGACCGCTTAAGTGTACAGGATATCTCGTCACTGTAAGTAGTTTGCACTTTTCAAACATACATGTTACCTACTGTGGGTATCGGCTTCAAAAGCTTTGTTGTGAAAAACTAAGATTTGGATCTTTGTGTTATTTGTGCATTTTTATTTTGACTCATTTTTATATTTTGTTAGATAGATAGATAGACAGATACTTTATTAATCCCAAGGGGGAAATTCATTATTGGGAAATAGCAGAATTTGCACATTATTTTATATTTTTGTCTGTCTTATTACAATGTTTCTAAAAAATAAATCATTTCTTATGTTCAAACAGTTACTCAGTACTTGAGTAGTCTTTTCAACAAGTACTTTTTTACTCTTACTTGAGTAAGTTTTTGGTGGACTACTTTTTACTTCTACTTGAGTAATATTATTTTGAAGTAACGCCACTCTTACGTGAGTACAATTTTTGGCTACTCTACCCACCTCTGACTCCAAGCCTGTATCCAATTGAACGGAGGACAGGTGGGACATTACATGGAAAATCAGTGAATTGGTTCAATGTAAGTCCATTTCCGTTTATTACAAGATATTTCAAACAATTCTTTTGTCTTGTATTGTTTTCCTGCATTGCATTAAAAGTTGCATAATTAGATCTGGACCACCCTATATATGTAACAGAAAGCCGCTTTGCTGATCATACAGGATCGATGCGCCTGCTTCGATGTTTGTTTGATGAATGGTTCAATGTGGTGAAGCAAAATGTCGACATACAAATGCATTTGTGGTGCTTTTATCTATACATATAAAAGGCAAAGCCCTCACTGACTCCTCACTAATTCTCCCACTTTCCATACAGGTGGGAAACTGAAATTTCGTGTGCTCATTCCTTACAGTGTACTTACAAAAGTTAGGTATGTTTCATGTCCTATTGCAACACCCAAGGGTGGTAAACCGGGTGTACCCCCAAAACTGTATATATGGATAGGGGAAATCCTTCCTCACTATTTCTGGGACTTCCAATATATGTAGGAAGCCCATATTTTCCATGCTCATCTTTTATACTGTACTTACAAACATTAAGTATGTTTCATTTCGCGCCATGCCCGGTAACGAACATTCAAAAATAACGTCTTCTTTTTGGCCACTCTCACCATTATGCCGTAAGGAACTTTTGGAAATGACCTCTCCTTTTGGCGGTTTCATCCCTTATTTCCATTAACAGATTATTTATTTCACGGCAGAGACGCACAAGGGCCGCCCCAATCCCCTTTCCATTTTCCACACTTCCGCTGTCCCCGCACTTACCACGTGGTTGGCTCCCTGCCTATATACATTGACGACATCCTGTGCTCATGTGCCTCCGCACTCGCTTTCTTACTTTCCTCAGCTGTTCGTCGTGCTCACTGCTCCCTTCTTCTTTACTCCACCGCTTCAAGCCTGTTATTATTGGCCTTGCTTCACGTCTTCCTGTTGGTAAGCCCAGCCTTTTCATTACAATCATCAAAATAACTCTCAATACTAAAATAAGCCTACGACAATTACATTGACAATCATGTTACGTTATTTTTAAAATGTTTCCTTTTAATCATAACTGCTTTAACACACTACTTCTCCACTGCAAAGTGCATGTATTTTGCTAGTATTTTATATTCCCCAACATAATACAATACAATACAATACAGTTCATTTTTGTATAGCCCAAAATCACACAGGAAGTGCCGCAATGGGCTTTAACAGGCCCTGCCTCTTGACAGCCCCCCAGCCTTGACTGTCTGAGAAGACAAGGAAAAACTCCCAAAAAACCTTGTAGGGAAAATGGAAGAAACCTGGGAAAGGCAGTTCAAAGAGAGACCCCTTTCCAGGTAGGTTGGCTGCAGTGGGTGTCAAAAAGGGGTCAATACAATACAATACACAGAACAGAACAATTCCTTAATACAGCATAATAATAAAATTTTAGAAGTACGGTTTAACAGTAGATGATATGACATAATTAGGTTTGGATATTTTTAGAGTCCTGAGACCTCATCCATCTAGCTGCCTCCCCATTTGGCCATGCCACGGCTGAAACGTTGCTCATGAAAGGACCCTCTTTCCCATGATTCCTGTGATCCTCCATCAGGGATGACTTTACCATAGGCAGGCAAACAACTTGGCAGGTGGGCGTGGCACCAATGCCACATTTGGGTACCGAGAAAGAAACAGAATAGGTGAGGGTTAGTATTCAAATATAATTATCATGTTACTTATGTTTAGTGCTAATGACTAACAACAGAGATGCAGTATGTACAGTTAATCAGCAGCTCTAGTCAGGATATGCTAAACTGAAGTAGTGAGTCTTCAGCCGGGATTTAAAGGCTGAGACTGAAGGGGCATCTCTTATGGAAGCAGGAAGACCATTCCACAGTTTAGGGGCCCTGTAACTAAAAGCTCGACCTCCCACTGTTATTTTATTAATCCTTGGAATCCTAAGCAGACCGGCATCTTGAGATCTTAATGTGCTCAGGTTTGTAAGTCATGATAAGTTCAGACAAGTAAGCGGACCTTGGCCATTTAATGCTTTATATGTTAAAAGGAGGATTTTGAAATCTGCCCTAAACTTAACTGGGAGCCAGTGTAAAGATTTAAGAACTGGGTTATGTGTTCATATTTTCTTGTTCTTGTAATAATTCTTGCAGCCATTTTGGATTAACTGGAGGCTGTATAGAGAACAGTTTGAACAGCCAGTGAACACCGCATTGCAGTAGTCAATCCTACTAGAGATAAATGCATGAATTAATTTCTCACAATCCTGTTTATTTAGAAAGCCTTAATTTCCTAACATTTTTAAGATGGAAAAACATGTTTTGGACGACTTTGTAATATGTGCTTTAAATGACATGCTAGAGTCAAAGATAACTCCTAGATTGCGGCTGATTCAGTAAAATTAATTGGGATTCCAACTGAGTTAAATGACGACAAAATATTGCTGTGATCAGCGTCATTCCCTCCAACAATTAACATCTCTGTTTTATCTGTATTTAAAGACAAGTAGTTCTCATTCATCCATTCCTTTAATTCACTAACACAACTAATTAAAGACAACATCGGAGAAACTTCATTTGATTTAAATGAAAGGTATAACTGGGTGTCATCTGCATACGAGTGAAAATTAACATTATGTTTCCTAATGAGAGATCCCAGTGGAAGCATGTAAAGTGAAAACAGTAAAGGTCCCAGTACTGAGCCCTGCGGGACACCATATTGAACTTCTGTGTATAATGATGGAGTACTGTCAGCACATTTCTGTACATACTGGAATCGATTTGATAAATAAGAACTGAACCAAGCGAGCACGGGCCTGTAAGCCCAACATCGCTTTCTAGCCTGTGCAGTAAAATAGAATGGTCAATGGTGTCAAATGCTGCACTTAAGTCCAACAACATAATTACAGTGGAGTTTCCTTCATCAGAGGATATCAGAATGTCATTTACAACCCGTGTTAGTGTCGTTTCTGTACTATGACCAGTGCGAAAGCCAGACTGGAATTTCTCAAATAAATTGTAATGCGTAAGGTGTGACTGAAGCTGACTGGCGACTACTTTTCTAGTATTTTAGAGAGAAATGGTAAATTTGAAATAGGCCTATAGTTATTTAGTATGTGTGGGTCTAGGTCTGACTTTTTAAGTAAAGGTTTAATGACTGACACTTTTAGTGCATCAGGTACTGTGCCATGCAGTTAATAGGGCTGCAAGAACATCCATTGCACTTTTTACTAGTTTTGTTGGCACCGGATCTAGGGAACAAGTAGTGGGCTTCATTTTAGTAATTAAAGTTAAGACTTCCTGTGAGTTACAGGATTAAAATTATTAAAGTGCTGAATGCAATGTAATGCAGGGTCTGCTAAGCTAGTATTTGGTTTGTACTGTGATGCTGAGATCTGGGATCTTATATTTTTAATTTTCTCATTGAAGAAGTTCATAAAGTCTGTACTGCTAATATCTGTTGGTATTTTGCACTGTTGATCTGAATTCCCATTTGTTAATTTAGCCACTGCTCTAAAAAGTACCCTAGGATTTTTATTATTGCTATCTATTAATGTAGAATAGTATTCTGAGCGAGCTTTAAAGAGGGCTTTTTATATTTTTAACACTCTCTGTCCATGCAATTTGAAAGACATGTAGCTTTGTTGTTCTCCATCTGCGCTCCAGTTTTCGACACTCTAATTTAAGAGCTCGAGTATTTTCATTAAACCAGGGAGAGTTTCTATGTGCTTTGATCACTTTTGTTTTTAGGGGAGCCACTGTGTCCAGAGCATCTCTCAAGGTCACATTATAATGTGATATTAGCTGATCTAAATTGTTTTCCACGTTTACATTTGATGTTAACTGATCTAAATGGTTTTCCACAATTACACTCGACTTACTCAAGGTATCTATAAATTTTGAAGCAGAATTACAATCTAGATGTCGCACTGTCTTTGTTTTAATCTGTGAGTGCTGGCATGGGCAGAACTAAATCAAATGTAATTAAGAAGTGATCGGAAATAACTACATTTAATGGAGTAATATTTAAATTTTGAATTTCAACTTTGTAAGTTATAATTAAATCTAATGTATGGTTATGATTATGAGTTGGACCTTTGACAATCTGACAAAATCCTACTGAATTTAACAAATAAGTAAAACATTTGCTAAAAGTGTCAGTTTCCACATCAATGTGTACATTAAAATCCCCATCAGAACTACGTGATCATAATTTATAGCCAAATCAGACAGAAGGTTGCTAAATTCAGTCATGAACAATGAATATGGCCCTGGTGGTCTGTAGACTAGCACTATAATTGTGTTGGAATCTGTTTTAATATTTAAAATGAATGCCTCAAAGGATGTAAAGTTGCCTAAATTTTTAGGAGTGATTTGCATTTTGTTACAATGAATTATTCCAAGGCCTCCTCCTCGACCAGAATCTCTAGACTTATGAAGGAACGAGTATCCATCTGGTGACGCCTCAGCTAGGGGACAGTGTCACATTTACTAAGCCAGGTTTCAGTAAGAAGACACAGATCAGATTTTGTACTTAATATATATCATTTACCAAAACAGCTTTAGTGCCAAGAGAGCGAATGTTCAATAAACAGCATTTAAAACTGCATGGTTCTTTCTGAACTGCTGATATATTTTTGTTTTAATTTGAATTAAATTTCTATTACAGATGCCCCTGGTGGAGTGTCTGGTTTTATCCCTTGGTCTAATTATACACCTTATTTTTGGTTATCAATTAATTTATGGTTTGTATCAAGACTAAATTTACTGGATGCCCCACAACAGGGATTATGGGTAACAGCTTCAGGAAAATAACAGGTGGGATAAACAACAGCCTGTGATTTAAGATCACATGACTGCGGCCTGGATGGTGCTCTAATCAGTCAACCAGGCAGTTTTGCTGCCATATTTTGGGATAATACATAAGATCCCTCCAGTTAGGATGAAGACCATCTCTTCTGAAAAATCCAGGCCTTTCCCAAAAATCATCCCAATTGTTCACAAACGCTATGCTTTTATTTGCACACCAGGTTTCTAGCCAGCAGTGAAAGGAATGCAATCTGCTATAAATCACATCCCTCTATATAATCTTGGTAAGGGACCAGATACAATTAAATTCGACATTTTGTTTTAGCTTTGGTGCATAGAGAGATGAAGTTCCGCTTTAATACCTCAGATTGCTGTAAATAAATATCATTAGTGCCGACATGCAGCAATAAGGTAGATACTTCATCGCAACACGGTCCAATGCGCCTTTATGCCAGAAATCTTGGCCCCTGCAAGGCACTTAACATTAACTGCTGGTTTAACATAGTTTGGAATTCTAACATTCCGCACTATGGAATCGCCAATTATGAGCACTTTATTATTCTCAGTTTCACACAGGCTGCGGAGAGCTGAGAACCTGTTCTGGGTCCAATTGGTGACCTGGGTGCTGGGGACTAAATTTTGGATTCTTAGACCCCGTCTTACTGTTACCCACTCGCCCTGTGGCTGAATTGGTGCTGCTGATTTCGCCGCACTGACTACAGTGGGACCTGGAGAGACTGAAGCCGAATCAGAAGTAGCCGAACTATCTAAACAAACCCAGTCGATCCAATTTTCGGTTTGCCTAATCGCTATCAGATTCCTAACGCGGTCCTCCAATTCGCGTATTTTCCCGACCAACTCTAAATTAACTAAACATTTTTGGCAGGTGAAGCTATCTGCACTGTCGGCCGGAAAACCTGAGCTGTACATACTGCAGGACACACAACATATAAACGTGCCCTCGATGGGCAGAGAGCAGATAGAACTTACATTAAGTGTTGAAGTCATCTTTGCTGTTTTTATAGGTGCTTCGGCGCTTTCCGTGTTCAGCTGAATCACCGTCTCTTTATGTTTCCACCACCCGCTGAGCGATTGACTTTAATTTCTCACTGCCGGTTATTTTTACTGGTCAGCTGCCGGTTTTACCTCAGGTGAACTTGCTCGGGTGTTTGCGAAGGGCTACGTGCCTGTGGGAGACGCCGCCGATCTCTGCTTCCGCTCGCTGATCCGCTCTCTGCTTCCGCTCGCTAATAAGACACAATACATTTTAAAAGTCTCACATACTATCTTCTGTGCCGTCATTTTTTTTTTTTTTGCACCTTTACAGCAGCATCAGAACGTATGCATTTGAGCCACAGAGAAAAAAAAAGTTAGAGACACAGTCAAAAGGTGCATTTTGTGATTAAAGTGGAACTTTTGGCTTAAATCTTGAAATGTCCACTTTAATCTTGTAGTTTATTTTATCATCGAAGTACACCATCGTAAACGTCATCTTAAAACCGACCCAATTGTTAATCACTATGAGCTTCTGGGGCTTTCTCCTGAACTGACAGCAGCGGCAAGCAGCATTCACCACAGAGAACACATTAAATTTATGATATTCCAGCTCTCTGCAGATGTGAGATTTGTACTTGTTACCACTTTCATGATGAAAATGCATTAAATTGTGTGAATTACATTTTACAGATAAATGGTTAACTTCATTTAACTAATGAATACTAATTACACATGTGGTGGGGTCACAGTGGCAGAGCGGTAGCGCTGCTGTCTCACAGGGGGTCACATCCCTGGTGTTCCCTGCCTGGAGTTTTCATGTTTTCCTGGTGAGTTTCCACAGTGTGCTCCAGTCCCTTTTCAAAAATATGCAGGTTGGGGGATTTGATGATGCTAAAATGACGGTAGTGTATGTGAGAGCTTGTATTCACCTTACAATGTGCTGATGCCCCATCCAGGGATTGTTTCAGCCTCGTTCCCAATGATAGCTGGAATGGGCGCATCCTTGGATTTAATGAACGTAATCATTAAGCAGCCATCCTTTTCAGAAATATTGTGGCAAGGTGTCCAGGACCTTAATGGGTGTTTCAGGCAATTCACAACACAGTGAAGCCGAACCTGTTCTCACCGTGATATTTCGCACTGCCCGGTGGAATCTTCCAGATTTACGTAAAGTACGTGTTCAACTATAAACAGTGCAAAGCTTGTGTAGCAGTAGCATCCGCTGGAGGACCTGAAGTATAATGACAGAGCCACAACTGAGACATCCAGTGTGCGGAAAGACGAGCCGAATGACAGTACGACCTGAAAGTCCAAACGTCTCCTATTTTCCAGGGCAGTTACCAACTTTAATGTCCTGAATAATTAAAAAAAAATCCTAATTTGCCCCATGTTTGAAACAGGACTCGTTTCCCAGTTCATCCACAGAAGGCATGCAAGTCGTTGTATGAAGAGCACTTTGGAGCGGACATCCTTCATTGTATTAAAAAAATCACCAATCATATCAATTCTCTGTCCGACCAATCAGATGTTGTATTTTTTGGCGCGAAGCTAACGAACTAGGCACTGCGCAAGCGCCTAATTGTGGCGGGTAGTTTGGACGGAGACAACTTGCTTTAGCCACGCGTCTATGCCATCAAGTGACTTCGGGTGTCTGTTCGTTTAACCAAGATCTTCAGATATAATGTAGAGTTCAGAACATGATGTATTTGATTCCGAGAACAACAGACTAACATACCGAACATGTGGAGACATATGTTCAACTTTACGTGGAAGACAAAGAGATACCACTCAGCATATCAACACGAAAAAAATAATCGTAAAGACGCAGTAAAGGAGTTAAGTGTAGCCAGGTAGGCAAAGATTTGAATCGGACGCTTTTTGCGCAAGCGTTGGGCTGTTCGCGTTATCATTCAGTAGCATAAATGAAAGAATGATTTCTAAGGTTGTGTATGGCTTTCTAATTCAACTGAGTTATCGCATGAACAAGCTGTTTCAAAAAGTGCTGTTTAAGTATGCAAGCAGAAACGTGCCTCACTAAAGAAGTGGCTTTGAAGGCCGTGTTTTTATTTGGGTTTGTTCTTTAGAGTTGTTATTTTTTTTAGCGGTGTAAATGTATTTGTATACAGCATTGTAAAACCGCTATACCCCCAGTCCCTGCTCCCAAATAACATCCCCGCTTCCAGAAACGGATCGTCCTTTATTGATTCAGAGAGAGTTCAGGTCGCGCTATTACTAGATGAAGATGAAGCTCCCACATGCCGCGTTGACGTGTTTTCTTATGATTTCCCTTTTGTCGCTTTTATTTCGTACGTTTGTCTCTCTTTGTCTCTTACCGTATTCTCTGCCTTTTCAGTTTCTGGTATTAATTCTGCCAATGTTGTGCATGAACTAGTTCAAAAGAGCGCGTTCATTGAACAAGCTCATTTTTCTAAGAACGGTGAACTTAACGTAACGTATTTACAAGTAAAGAACTTGTATGTGATATTCTGGATCTGGTTAGGTCCAGATCAAACGTTTTGCCTTACCCTGTAATACGGTATTCGGATAAGCACAAATAGTTGATTTTTTACGAATATTTATTTTGTACTGCTGGGTCTGCCTACTTGTGCTTAAGCTACACCCCCGATGACGCGAGCACGCCGTGAATCTCCGCTTTCGCTTTTAGGAAAACGTTGCACTTCGCGAGGCCACTTTATATTTTTATTGGACATGCAATATGTGACGCGAATTTTGACCGGCAGCGTAATCGGTTAGTTCACCTACCCGCTGATTCCTCAGTCACCATTTGTGTCACACGGTTGGAAATACAGCGGTAATTTATATGGATAATTGCCAACTGTTACATTTGTTCTTTGACCGGGAGGATATTAGCATATATGGTTATACTTGTTTGTTGCTGGGTATAACTCAAAGTGTTTTTAAATAAAAAAAAGTCTTTATAATTATTGTATTTTATTCAAGAACACTGTAATAGCCTAATATAAGGCATGCAAAATTGAAAAAAAGTAAACTCACGGGTCATTTATTCTCACTCCTTACAAAATACAAAATAAACTGAACATGAACTAGTTCAAAATTGAAATGGTGAATTATGAACGTGAATGTATTCTTTTTAATCTGTGTGAACTGAACTTTGAGCGAGTTCTTGTGAGGTGTGAACTTGCACAACACTAAACTCTGGTCCTACACATTTTCTGTTACCGAAGAAGCATAGACTGTCCGGCATATCTGTCACCTTTTGTACAGTGTAATGTGCCAAGCTAGCGGAAGACGAGCCGAGTGACAGTCTGCCAGCCCACCACAGCGCAATCGGGATTTGCACACCAGTGGTCTGCTTTCAGAGCAGTTGGCTGACTCGATTTCAGTTGTTTTCCCCAGACGCCCCCAACCCGCCCCTATTAAAATTTACCGATCAGTTTTGGGCAGAATCGATGAACTGTCTTTGTGTGAGGATTCAGGGGGGCGCTTCAGGAGTGGGGGAGGTGAAGCGCTACTGTGCCCAAAGAGGTCACGGTGGGCGGACGCTCTGCTTGTCAAAGCTTTTGAACTCTGACCTCATCGTCATTCTTTCTAAATTTTGTTAAATAAATCGTTAAAAAAAAAGACAGGATTCCGGGTGCCCAGCTGCAGCTGCTGTGATTTTATAAGGGGTCTTTTCACTTTTGGGCAATTATGTTCAGCGTATTACTCCCTCCTCCGTCCCAAAAAGGGACTACAGGAAAGAAAAGCACATTGGTTACTGCTGCATCCTTACAGTTCCTTTGACTTGGGTTTATTCCCTGTATGTGTAGAGTTTGACAGCATTTCCAGTGTCCATGTGAGTCTTAATTCTACTCACATGGCAGGCTGATTGGCAAGAAGTGTGCAGTGTGATGAACTGGCATCATGTCCAGGGATGGTTTGCCTTAACATGATGACAGTATTCAAAGTGTTTACCGGACGCTAGTCCATTGCCTTTTCTTTATAAGCTACTAGCAGCTGGTATCCCGGGCACCAACTAAATTTTGAAATTAAACCTAGCTTATGTACAAATCCGTACAAAGTTTAGTGTACATTAAGTTTAACAGTGTAGACAAACACACATGCACACACTATGTTTTATATATTAGGTAGTCTGTGATGGGCTGGCCTCTTTTCTAGGTGTTGTTCCTACCTTGTGCCTGGTGCTTGCTGGGATAGGCTCCAGCTGCCCCATGACCCTGATCAGGATAAGCAGGTTAAGAGCATGAATGTAGAGACATTAATGTATTGTGAATAATGGTCCAAAAAATGGACTGGCATCCCGTCCAGGGTTGGTTCCTCCCTTTAACCTAGTGCTGTTGGGATACTCTTGAAATGGAATGAGTGGTTTAGGGAATGTTATCTTATTTAATACTAGCTGTCCCCAGCGGCTCTGCCCATGTAGTAGTGAAACAGGACAAACTTAAAAAAAAAAAAAATGTAAAAAACCCCCGCAATTTTGGCCAAGCGGAAGGTAGGCAGCATTGGCACTGTATCTGATCATGTTCAGCTCTGACGGGAGAGCGTCCCCAACATGGGGAGAAAAGCACGTGGCCGTGATATCTCTGCGATTGAGCAGGTACCCTCTAAACACAAGTAGCTCTGATCTCTTTCACAAAAATGTCAAACATTACTCCTTAACAACTCTGTAGATGATAATGTCTGCTGAACAAACAGGTCTTGCTAGCTAAGTGGAGGCAAGGTACACTCCAACACGTGGCGAGAGGTAGACGAGGCTGAATGGAGGCTGGCACATGAGTGAGGAGGGCCCCTTCCCTTCTCCTGTAGCCCCTCTCTCGGATTCGCACAAAAAAATCGGTACCGCGAGCAAACTTTGATACTTAGCGTGATGAGAGAAGTCGCAAAATCAATCGGAATGTTCAAGCAAATTATGGAAAAAACCAAATCCTTTAAGTAGTTCTCTCGTGAAAAGCGGACAGACAGACAGACATACATTGGATTTTATATATATAAGATAATACCTTTCTGTAGTGACCACTATCCCAAGGATCTTTAAAGCATGGAAGTGTAGTACAAATTTTTACATGTAATGGACGCATCTTCAAGAGTTTGGTGGAAACCAGCATATAGAGAGAACATGCAGCTCCATATATAATCAGGCTAGCTTTTAAGAAATGGTCTTTGTAGCTCTGACACCACAGAAAATCCCTGACCATCTAACCAGCAAATTAATCACTTTTATTTTATTTGCTTTTAATTATTTGACTGACCCATTTATCCAAGGCAACTTACATCATGTGAGATACGATTGGCTCAGGTTACATTCCATCTATCCATTATCCAACCCGCTATATCCTAACCACAGGGTAACGGGGGTCTGCTGGAGCCAATCACAGCCAACACAGGGCGCAAGGCAGGAAACAAACCCCGGGCAGGACGCCAGCCCACCACAGTCAGGTTACATTTTATTTTGTTTTTCCAATTGGAGCAGAAGCAGGCGAACTGACTAACTGATGGTCTCACGGTGTTAGGAGTGGGATTTCAACCTGTAACCTAAGTGTTTGCGGTCCATAGCCTTATCCAGTATGCCAGATTGTCAGCCTTTTTTAATACTAGTAGGGGTACCCAGTGCTGCCCAGGGTGGGGGCATCAACTCATTTTTGGAACATAATCTAGCTTACGGTCTTCCTGTGTACAAGTGGGGATTCTGTGCAAACTTGGCAGAGATCTGTTCCATTCTATAAAATACTAGCAGAGCTACCAACTACATTTTTGACCATAGCATGGCCTGTGATGTCCTCCTGTGCAAAAATTAGCTGTGAGAGGTCCAACAGTATGGATTTGTATACTGGACCGGACCATAAATTTGGCTTTATGTATGAGATTGTGTTTACCACGGTTTGGTGAGATACTCCCTGGCTGTAATGGCTGAAGTGGGCTCAGAATATGACAGAATGGTGTATGTTCTCCTATTAAACTTCATATTTTGAACTAATAATACTTCAGCATCCATAACTAAGTTTCATCTCCTATTCCTCGTATGTATTCTGAGGATACAGTTACATGGTGCAGTGGATAGCATTTGCGACCCACAACTCCCACAATCTCAAGTCAATTCTTAGACACGGTTCTTGTGTGGTGTTTAGACCAGGGTTCATTTCCTGACCTTCTCATTGTTTGCGTATTCTTCTTAGTCCTGGGTTCAGTTTCTCACTAGAGGTTAGGGTCAGTACTGGTCTGGTCACTGTCTGCTTGTTCTTAAGGGTGTTCCATTTGTGGAATGGTATTCAGTTCCTGGCCATGACAGTATAGTAATGTTCTCCAAATATATTTTGGGTTTAATTACTTGATTTGCCACCACTTCCCTAGGACTAGTGTTCAGATTCTGCACTAGGTACTATAGTTATGCTCCCAGTGGATCTGGATTCAAGTCACTGTAAGAATTCTCTAATTTAATTTCTGCCTCGTCACACTGATCTCTGAAATCAAGGGTTCAGTTCCAGTCCTGGTCACTAGACATTAATTCCAGGGATTGGTGTGTTCCATGACTGGGCAAGTCGCAGCCTCACAGGCACCTGCTTTCAGTTCCTGGCCTAATCATTGCTTGCATGTTCTCCCAGGACCTGGAGGTTCCTTTACTGTGCTGGTCACTGATCATGCCGACTTTGCATACTTTTCAGGGACCGGTGGTTCAATTTCTGTGCTGGTCATTGTAAAGATATTCCCAAGCACCTGGAATCTACTCTAGGGATGGTCACAGTTTGTGTAGTTAACATATTTTCCATTACTGGGATCTGCTATCTGGCCTGGTCAGTTTTGGAATTGCCTCCAAAGATTTTGGATTTCACTCCTGCTCCCAAAGGACTTTGGTTCAAATCCTGACCTAGGGAATACAGGGGTGCTCCCAGGGCTAGATTAAGGTGGGTGCTGTTGATGCTGCAGCATTAGGCCCATTCCTGAAATAGGCCCAGATGAAAACAGACGAGAATTTTCCGGAAGCTGAACAGTTTTCCTTTGCTATTAACCTCAAAATAATTCTTAGAATGAAATTTGGAGTCCGACTTTCGGACGCCTAGACACAGCGTTACTTATTATACAGTTACTATTGTGCTTTGCGCTGTGACATAACTATAACGTCGTTGTGTTTATTGTTAACCGAAGATTTTAAGTTAATGCTACGTTAATTTATGTCAGTTTTTAGGTTAAACAGTTTACTTAGTAATTTAGCTGCGTTTTTTGCAATATTTTGCGCATTCTTGCCACTTTATTACTGTTCGGTAAGTGCCACGTAGTAAATTTTTCACCTTGAAAGTTAGTTGTACAGTAAAAATCGATGGCTATTTAAATGGCTATCTGTAAAAGTAAAGCTAAAATCCGGCCCGTGGGCCCGGCATGGATGTTTAGAATTTTTAAAATCCTCGACAGTATTCTGGTCTATTATGAAATTTAAATTGTGGACAAATTTTTACCCTCAAGACCCTGAACTGAGTCACTTTGACCCAATGTCTCTGCAAATTCATTTTTTCTTACTCTGTTTCATAAGAGAATTGTGAAATTGTGTGTATTTCATTGTTAGGTTTTCTGCATTAAGTGCACTTTTCAGACAATTGCTATTGAATGTTGATGTTACATAGTTTGATGTTAATCTCAAGTTGTTACGATATTACATCGTTATTATTATTCATGTTCAATAAAGGCAGGCTGGTTGCATCGCAAGCAATTAAGGCTCCTTGGTCGGTCTGAGTGCGCATGTACGGTGAGTGTCGAATGCACAAGCACCAATGCCGAGAAAAAATAGACCCTTTTTGCGTTGCAGCATCAGGCCCAATTTCGTCTTAATCCAGCCCTGGATGCTCCTCATGGTCTTGGGTTCAGTTCTTGCATGGTTACAGTTTGAATACTTTCTGGGGACTTGGGTTCAGTTCTTATGCTGATCGCTGTAGGCATGTGCTGCAGAGATCTCTGTTCTATAAAAGCACTAGTCATTGCTCCCTAGGGACCTGATTTCATTTACTAGACTGATTACAGTCTGCCTGTTTTCTGGGGACTTGGACTCAGATCTTGGCCTTGGCATTACAGGGATGCTCCTCATAGACCTGGGTTTGATTTCTGCCTGATCACTGTTCCAGCGACTTGGGATCAATTCCTGGGCCTGATCCCAGCAGGCAGAGTTGGAGTCTGTTATTCTGTTTCCTAAAGATGCCAGTTTGATTGATGACCCTCCACTGTCCCCAGTACATACGTGTGCGTAAATATGCAATTTGATGGACTGGTGTCCCATACAACGTTGGTTCCTGATGCTGCTAGGACCTCAGAGCAAGTTCTGATAGTGAAGGGGTGAATAAAATGTCAAGGCGCAGGTTTGAATTTGTGCACAGCTAATCCCTTGAAAGGTGCTTGGTTGGTGTGGTTTGAGTGTTGAGTTCCTAGTCTTCTGCATTTTACAAAGCGCCTTTCACATAAAAGTGCATGAGAGCAGACACCTCGAAACAATGCTGACCAAGATAATTGGTCACACCATAATTTGCATAAGCATGTCTTCAACTGCTGTAATACTTAATACCCTATTCTTTTTTTTTTTTTTTTTGCTATTATTTTCTAGCATTTTCCCCTTCCTTTCATCGCTTTACTGTATTGATTGCGTCCATTCACATGTGAAATAACTGTATGGCTTCAGAACCTCAATTCAATTGAAAACCAACTCGCTCTGCCGTTGGCAACGTCGGGGTCCAGCGAGCCCCAAAATGATTTTGATCAGTCTCCAGAAAGCCTGTGATCCAAATCAACCAGCTCACTCAGCAGAGGATGTTTAACCCCGTGCTGCCTGAGGGTCTGAATGGGGAACATTTGATTATTTCTGTGATTTTCATATAGCACCTTTCCATAACAAATACCTCCCCAATGCTCATTACAGGTACAGGCCATTACTTTCTGTATTTATACACAGTGCATACTGGCATGGGCCAGTGGGGTGGCGCAGTGGTAGTGCTGCTGCCTCGCAGTTAGGAGACCCGGGTTCGCTTCCCAGGTCCTTCCTGTGTGGAGTTTGCATGTTCTCCCCGTGTCTGCATGGGGTTCCTCCCAAGACATGCAGGTTAGGTGCATTTGTGATTCTAAATTGTCCCGTGTGTGTGTGCACCCTGCGGTGGGTTTGTTTCCTGCCTTGTGCCCTGTGTTGGCTTGGATTGGCTCCAGCAGACCCCTGTGACCCAGGACTTAGGATATAACAGGTTGGATAATGGATGGATGGAAAGTAATTCCATCAGAGTGATTGAGTGGGGGTGTTAGTTTTTTGTGATTTCATATAGTGCCTTTGCATAGCTAACACCACCCAAGGCTCTTAACAGGTACTGTATAAGCCATTAGTTTTCATGTTCCTATTGTAACAGATGGCTGGGCCCATGCCTGGCCCAGATGCCCCTTCACCACATCTGCCAGGAAGACGATGGTGGGAAACCCAGTCTCTCCCCCCTCGACTCTAGATGGCAGTCTCCCTGGGTTGCAGTGGTGCCTCGGACTCCCCCAGGGCTTCATGGGGGTTGGAGTTCTGTGCAGCTCTGTGGGGTTCTGCAGGCGCCGCCAGGGGGTATTACGGCAGCAGCTGCTGGCCCCTTTTGGGCACTGGTTTCACTTTACCTGGAAGTGTAGCCAGATTTCGCCAGTCAACCACCTGGAGCACTTCTGGGTACCCAATAAAATGGAGCCAGCGACCACCACTCCACAGCCAGAATCGGGAGGAGGAGGACGAGGTTGCCAGGGAGGAGTGGTGGAGGAAGAGAAAGTGCTTGGTTTGTTGTACTGTACTGTGCTTGGGACTGTGTTGTGGCTGGAGGGATCACAAGGAAGATATGCCCTCGAAATGAAGAATTTTATTTTACCCATGCCTCCGTGTCAATCTGTGTCGGGTCGGGCGCTATGTAGCATCTTTTTACACTACACAGTGAGCACCAACAGATGAAGTGATTCTGTCAGTGGGTCAGTTGTGGGGAATCATTTCTATGATTTTAAATGACAAGAACCAACTCAGGTTAGCATGCCGGTGTAGTGGCAGACATGTTCCCTTACTCACATTGGGTACCTTGCAATTTTTAGGTGAGTTGTGTTCCCACATAGGGATCATGTCGAGTCACCAGTCAGCCCAAGTGTGTGCCTCTAGAGAGAGAGCACACAGTGCCAGTCATAGTTTCACTGTGCTACCCCTTGTTTGCACCTATTCCATTATTCCAATTCTCACTAAGCAAATGACAATGACAAATCCAGGTGGGAGGCTTGAGATGGGCTGGTGTCCGCCGATCCACCGAGGGTTCACATCCTTGCCGTTTTACGATGCTCTCCTAATGATTCTCTCACTCTCGTTGGCAGCTTTGATTTCTTGTGATGAACCTCAGTGGCTTAACTGATGGGTGTTTAACGCCGGGTGGAAAAAAACTGAAGTACTTGTGCCACGTGTTTGGAGAAATGCTGACCGTATTGCCATAATGCTTACTCCACAGGACCTCCATTAGCGAAGTAAGCAAATGAGATAATCAATTAACAAATCAGTTTAAACACATTCTGGAGAGTCGGCACTATGGAGTCCCAGAATGAAATGCGTTAAGCTGAATGAACTAAAAACGGCCCCTCTTGCCCAGTTCCAACACAACTGCAAGTTTCATTATTATTACTTGGCAGGCGGAGTACAATATTTCAGATGCAATCAGTTCCATTTCTTTTGTTTTTTTCCAACGGGCAGGTGAAGTGACTTGCTTATGGTCATACAGTGTAGGATTTCAACTCACAATCTCTGGTTTTGAAGTCCAAAGTCTTAAACACTACACTGCACTGCTTTCATACAGAGTCACTGGCAGCCTTTCAGGAACCAACCCTGGAAGGGATGCCATTCTGCTACAGGGCATCATCACACTGGGCCCAATTAGTCCACAGTTAACGACCGGCAAGCTTTTGGGATGTGGGAGAAAATGGGAATTCTTGATAAAATGTAGTGTTTAAGATTCACAAGTCCAAACTGTGCAGGTCCAAGGATGGCATATGTTCAGTGCTAAAGCCTGAAACTGAACCCAAGTCTCTAGGGAGCAGTGACTAGCCTTGTCATGCAAACTACACGCACTGAGCAAATTCTTAGGACCATCACACTAATACTGGGTAGGGTCTCCTTTTGCTGTGAACAAAGCCTCGGTCAGTGGTGGTTCCAGACCAAATATACCAGGGGGGCCAGGGTGGGGCCAGTGTTTTTTCATGGGGGCACAGAACATCACCGTAAGTAATTAATTAAAATTTTATCTCTTCAGCACAGGGGCCAGGGCCAGTTCTACAGGGGCACTGGACCATGTTGGCCCCCGTCTAAAATGGCCTTAGTTCTTCATAGCATGGAATCTACAACATGTTAGAAACATTCCCTTAAGATTTTGGTTCAAGTTTGCAAATTCTGTAGATTTGTCAGCTGCACATTCATGCTCTGAATCTCCCATTCTACCACATCCCAAAGGTGTCTTAGGAAGCCACTGAAGAACACTGAACTCCTTTTCATGTTCATGAAACCAGTTTGCTTTGTGACATGGTGTATTATCAGGCTGGAAGTAGCCATTAGAAGATGAGTAAATTGTGGCCACAAAGGGATAGGCTGTGGCATTCAAGTCATGATTGATTGGTATTAATGGCGCAAAGTATGCCAAGAAAATACTAGCCACACCATTACACCACCGCCAGCCAGGATTGTTGACTGCAGGCAGGTCAGGTGCATGGATTCACGCTGTTAATGCCTACCAATTGTGTGCCTCAGCAGAAATTGAGATTCATCTGACCAGACTGTTATTCCAGTCTTCAACTGTCCAGTTTTGATCAGCCTGTGCCCACTGCATTCTTCATTTTCTTTTCTTGGCTGAGAAGAATGGAACCTGATGTGGTCTGCTGCCTGTTGTAGTCCATGCGCTTCAAATTATGATGTGCTGCGGCATCTGAGATTTTCTGTCCACCTCAGTTATACAGAGTGGTTATGTGAGTTGGCATAGTCTTTCTGTCAGCTCAAACCAGTCTGACCATTCTCCTTTGACTTCTCTCATCAATTAAATGTTTCTGTCGGCAGAACTGCTGCTCACTGGATGATTTTTTTTTTTTTTTTGTTTTTCGCACCATTTTTAGTGTCATGTTTCAGACAGTGTTTCTCCCCTGGCTGGGATTCAAAGTTGTGTTTCTGGTCTACTTTTTCTAATTTTTGTGCTATTTCTTTGTAGTAACGTGTTTTTTGTTTGTTATGTACATTTTCTTTTGTGTTTATGTGTAACTAGCTGCTTGTGGGACTCCCAAGTCACAACACTTAGTAAACTCTTGAGCCAGTTGTGCGTAAAAATCCCAGGAGGTCTGCATTTATGGAAATACTCAAACCAGTGTGTCTGGCACTAACAAACATGCCATGGGTGAAATCACCAGAGATCTCATTTTTTTGTCCCTATTCTGGCATTTGATGGGAACATTAACTGACATTCCTGACCTGAATCTACAATATTTTATACATTGCACTGTTGCAACATGATTGGCTGAGTAGGTGATCGCATGGATAAGCAGGTGTATGGGTGTTCCTAATAAAAAACTCAGTGAGTGTAAACACCACCAGTCGACAGCCCAGTAATGGAACCGAGAGTACATGCAAGCAATGACAAGGTGTGTGGAACTCAGGTCCCTGGAAATAATGCCTATAGTGATTAGGCCGGCTTCTGAGACATGCACCCTAGAACGCAAGCAGACAGCGATCGGCCAGGTTGCTGGTAGGCATGAATATGTGGCACAAACAGGCCCTAGACTGTGACAAGGCCAGTAACTGAGTCCAGGTTTTTGAGAAGTATTTCAACAGTAACTATGATAGAAGTCAAGTCTGTGTCCCTGAAGAGCAGTGACCACCCAGACGCCTATAAAGCAAGTCAGGAATTGAACCCATGTCCCTTAAGAGCATGCAAATTTTACACAGCTACTGGAATAGAAATTGAAACCAGAAGGACTCAGAAAATAATGTTATCTCGGGAAGGTACAGTCCTCACTGCTCAGGTCACATTTTTGGTCATAGTAATCGGTCCAGCATAGTTGCCAGGCACTTCCGTAGTTCCGAGGGACCCTTAAAAGACAAATGCACCATTATAATTAACTCAAAACTACGTGAATTTCTCCTTTTGAAATGGCTACAGTGTATTTCGTTGAGTTTGCTGAAATGTCTGCACATTTCTATGTTTTTGCCACTCTCAAGGCAAAGGGAATTGCAGCAGGGTTCACTAATTACTTATACCCTGTACTTTGAAAAGTCACACATTCTCACTGTTAAACCCACTGGAAATGCATCATAAGATCACAAACACCCATTGGAAACTGACCACGGCTATGCTTGCGCTCTTCTTTCTTCACTTTAACTTGGTTGTCTTCCACTGTCTTGGGTTCTTCCTCATCTTCTGCAATGGCTTTTCTTAATTCTCATATCCACCTGCCTTCTTTAACCTTCTCTGGCTAATTGTGTTCAGCACAGATATTCCCAATATTTGTTGAACTCAACTCTCATCATTCAGGAAATGGGTAGCTGTCACTCAGGTGTCCAGCCTCTTTAGAGTTACCATTGCAAAGTGTTACTTCAAAATTAAAATTTTGATTACACCCCATCTCCCTCCTTAGAACCGCTTAGAAATAATTTGTGACCCCACCCCACCCCTAAGTCACCTGCTGGTGCCATACCTGTAGTCGTCCTACACTCTTCAGTGAATAATGTGGCATGAAGGGGATGTACAGTGGTGCTTGAAAGTTTGTGAACCCTTTAGAATTTTCTATATTTCTGCATAAATATGTCCTAAAACATCATCAGATTTTCACTCAAGTCCTAAAAGTAGATAAAGAGAAACCAGTTAAACAAATGAGACAAAAATATTATACTTGGTCATTTATTTATTGAGGAAAATGATTGAATATTACATATTTGTGAGTGGCAAAAGTATGTGAACCTCTAGGATTAGCAGTTAGTTTGAAGGTGAAATTCGAGTCAATGGGATGACAATCAGGTGTGAGTGGGCACCCTGTGTTATTTAAAGAACAGGATCTACCAAAGTCTGCTCTTCACAACACATGGCACGAACAAAGGAGATTTCTGAGGACCTCACAAAAAGAGTTGTTGATGCTCATCAGGCTGGAAAAGGTTACAAAACCATCTCTAAAGAGTTTGGACTCCACCAATCCACAGTCAGACAGATTGTGTACAAATGGAGAAAATTCAAGACCATTGTTACCCTCCCCAGGAGTGGTCGACCAACAAAGATCACTCCAAGAGCAAGGCACACGTGTAATAGTCGGTGAGGTCACAAAGGACCCCAACTGAAGGCCTCTCTCTCATTGGCTAATGTTCATGTTTTGCCCAGAGGGGACTGGGCGGTCTCATGGTCTGGAATCCCTACAGATTTTATTTTTTCTCCAGCCGTCTGGAGTTTTTGTTTTGTTTTTTCTGTCCCCCCTGGCCATTGGACCTTACTCTTATTCGATGTTAATTAATGTTGATTTATTTTGTTTTCTTATTGTGTCTTTTATTTTTCTATTCTTTACTATGTAAAGCACTTTGAGCTACTGTTTGTATGAAAATGTGCTATAGAAATAAATGTTGTTGTTGTTGTTGATGTTCATGAGTCCACCATCAGGAGAACACTGAACAACAATGGTGTGCATGGCAGGGTTGCAAGGAGAAAGCCACTGCTCTCCATAAAAACATTGCTGCTCGTCTGCAGTTTGCTAAAGATCACGTGGACAAACCAGAAGGCTATTGGAAGAATGTTTTGTGGATGGATGAGACCAAAATAGAACTTTTTGGTTTAAATGAAAAGCGTTTTGTTTGGAGAAAGGAAAACACTGCATTCCAGCATAAGAACCTTATCCCATCTGTGAAACGTGGTGGTGGTAGTATCATGGTTTGGGCCTGTTTTGCTGCATTTGGGCCAGGACAGCTTGCCTTCATTGATGGAACAATGAATTCTGAATTATATCAGAGAATTCTAAAGGAAAATGTCAGGACATCTGTCCATGAACTGAATCTCAAGAGAAGGTGGGTCATGCAGCAAGACAACGACCTTAAGCACACAAGTCGTTCTACCAAAGAATGGTTAAAGAAGAATAAAGTGAATGTTCTGGAATGGCCAAGTCAAAGTCCTGAACTTAAACCAATCGAAAAGTTGTGGAAGGACCTGAAGCGAGCAGTTCATGTGAGGAAACCCACCAACATCCCAGAGTTGAAGCTGTTCTGTACGGAGGAATGGGCTCAAATTCCTCCAAGCCGTTGAGCAGGAATGAGCAAAAGTTACTGGAAACATTTAGTTGCAGTTATTTGGGGGTCACACCAGATACTGAAAGCAAAGGTTCACATACTTTTGCCACTCACAAATATGGAATATTCGATCATTTTCCTTAATAAATAAATGACCAAGTATAATATTTTTGTCTCATTTGTTTAACTGGTTTCTCTTTATCTACTTTTAGGACTTGAGTGAAAATCTGTTGATGTTTAATGTCATATTTATGCAGAAATATAGAAAATTCTAAAGGGTTCACAAACTTTCAAGCACAACTGTAAGTCAAAGCCTCCTACATAAAACATTGCACACACTGGGACAGTTTAGTGTGACCAGCTGAAACCAGAATCTTCTGGATACCAAACCTTATTGTGACCAGGGGCATAACTAGGGCAGAGGATACATTGCATAGAAGGCCCATAAAGAGCGTTGCTTAGTGTTTTTGTCGATGCATCTTTTGGTTGCAGCAGACTAAATTACATTTCTGTGCCTTCAAGAGAACAACCCTGTGCTGTAGTAGACTAAAGCATGTTGCTACAGGACCAATAAGCACATCTTGCATGCCTATGTCAAAAAGACTTACTGCAACCCTGAATGTGACCGTCACTCGCACGGCAGCACCCTCTTGTTGAAGCGTGAAGACCAGATAATGCTCGGTGCATTTTGCAGAAATAACTGAAAAGCTGCTGGTGCCATTGGATATCTCTGCTTTCTGCACAACGTTGTTAAAAAGACACATATGCTAAGCGCAATCTCTCCACTACCTTCCGTGCCTGCATAGCGAGTGCCATGCCGTGAAAGTGTTTGCTTTGCAGATTTCTAAAAGTCCCCGCCAGCTGCATTTAACGATGAAGTCCGCCTGCCTCAGCGCTTCTCACACCCGCATCCCGTCCAGAGGGCATTCCACTTACTCTGTCAGTTCGAGGCACTCGACTCGCTGTGCGGTGAACCTCATCTGAAGAGGCCAACTGCGCCTAAAGCAGCCCGCTCCTCTTAGTCAGCGCTTGGCGGCCGAGGCCATCCCAGCTCGCTCTTAACAGTTAATGCAATGTTTGCCCTTTTGCCTCTAATCACAATCTGGGCATGATACCAATACAGTGCAGCTTTGCTCAGTTGGCAAAGAAATTTTTCTTTAGCCTTGTCATGCCGTGCCTTGAGCCCGATCAGTTTTGCTCAATGGAAGGGTGACTGATCAAGAACTGCCTTCTGCTTTTTCTAAATGCCCTTGCTGGGTGGCCAGGTTAACCCTTACTCAAATAAGCCTATAGCCTCTTTTATTAGGATAATCTGTTGTGGCAGGATGCCCTGTGGCAGGCTTGGCACATCTTTGTAAATAATTCTAGACAGTGATTAGAAAGTCTATTCCTCCTACTCTAAGCAAGTGGCTGTATACAGAAAAAAGTAAAAGGGGAGAGAAGCAGGAGATTAATGAACCATTCAATAGTTTATATAGTCCCTTGAATATCGTTCATTTAGAAAATATTTATAGAACTATCATTCATTCATTTATTCATTCATTTAGGTAGATCTGCCAGATTTGCTTCAAGGTAGGAATCAATCTTGGGTGGGGTGGCAGTCCATTGAAAGGCCCACTGGACCAATTTAGAATGGCCAGTTAACCTGACGGGCATCAGGAGGAAAGTCTAGGGAGGGAAACACCGTGCCAGGAGTGTTTGGCCAGAGGTCCTGAACTGTCAGGAAGCAACAGTCTCCATTGTGCCATCATGCCGTTCGGTAAAAGTATCAATCATATAGCATCTTTCAAAAGGGCAACTGTCAGACATTTCTATATGGCATTTATCATCATGGACACTGACAGTCAACTAGCACAATTTTTATAACCTAACACGCTCAATCCCACTTAATCTAATTCAGAATTGCAGGAGTTGGAGACCATCCCAGTGGCATCAACACATGGCAGGAACAAACCCTGGAGTGGGTTGCCAGTACATTGCAAGGCCGCAGCTGTGTACTTGGAGTATCTCTTTATCTGAATAATCATGAGAAATGCATACTTAGCAGCACAGGTTTACTGTTTACAGGGTCGTCATTGCTATGTGTGTAGACTATGATGAAATTCGCACTTGCATGTGCATCATAGCGTGTTTAAGCAGCATTTGAAGTCTCTCTTCTTCTGTGAATGTCTGTCTAATTAATGAAGGTTTTAATGCTGACAAAAGAGCAACTAATCCTGTGTAGGTTAGAGGTCTCCACTTCACTGGAGGATGTCAGATTACATGACCAGAAATTTCACTGTATGTCAAATTGATGTCACATTACATGACTCTTAATTGGAGGAGATGTCAAAATTAATGACGGCATTTTCTGATCTCGTCGCCTGAAGATGACACACTATGTGAAAAGAAATTGCTGAAGATGTCAAATTACACAACTCGGTGATGACATTCTATCACAGTTTCACATTTCCAAAGTATCACAAACTCTGTCCTTCTTCTGACAGCCAATAACATGATGACTGACAGAGCCGCTGCTGTGTGAAGGGTTTACAGCAAGTTCAGTCGCAATCTCAGACGGGACTTACAAATTCCAATGCACCCACAATCCTTATTCCTCTTCACTGCATTATGTGCACCATACTTCTAGATTGATGCTCATTGGCTGTCCGGTCTCACTTAAGCTAAGCCTGTCCCTAATACTAAAGATAAAATTAGGTTTGTCTAAAAGTTTAAAAGATCATTCTTGGGATCAATTTCATATCCTAATTTTGTGGTACATTTTCCTTTAGTCCAACTTCTCTGGGCCTTTTAGAAGAATGACCTGTTTTCTTCCAGGTCTTCCTCCTCTCTTTATACAATACAATACATCCATCCATTTTCTAACCCGCTGAATCCGAATACAGGGTCACGGGGGTCTGCTGGAGCCAATCCCAGCCAACACAGGGCACAAGGCAGGAACCAATCCTGGGCAGGGTGCCAACCCACCACAGGACACACACAAACACACCCACACACCAAGCACACACTAGGGCCAATTTAGAATCCCCAATCCACCTAACCTGCATGTCTTTGGATTGTGGGAGGAAACCGGAGCACCCGGAGGAAACCCACGCAGACACAGGGAGAACATGCAAACTCCACGCAGGGAGGACCCGGGAATGAACCCGGGTCTCCTAACTGCGAGGCAGCAGCGCTACCACTGCGCCACCGTGCCGCCCACAATACAATACAGTACAATACAATACAATACAATTTATTTTTGTATAGCCCAAAATCATACAAGGAGTGCCGCAATGGGCTTTAGCAGGCCCTGCCCAGCATCCCCCTAGTCTTGACTCTCTAAGAAGACAAGGAAAAACTCCCAAAAAAACCCCAGTAGGGAAAAAAATGGAAGAAACCTTGGGAAAGGCAATTCAGAGAGAGACCCCTTTCCAGGTAGGCTGGGCATGCAGTGGGTGTCAAAAAGAAGGGGGTCAATACACAGAACAGAACAAATCCTCAATACAGTATACAAATAAAAATTTTACAAGTACGTAGCAGAATTTAACAGTAGATGATATCACATAATAGGATTTGGATTTGTTTGGAGTCCTGGAGACCTCCGCCATCAAGCTGCCTCCCCCATTTGGCCATTCCAAAGCTGAAATAGCGCTAATCCCATGAAAGGACCCCTCTACCCCATGATTCCTGCGATCCTCCATCAGGGATGACTTTAGCTTAGGCAGGCAAAACAACTTGCCAGGTGGGCTGTGGCACCAAGTGCCATATTTGAGTACTGAGAAGAGAAACAGAATAGGTGAGGGTTAGTATCCAATTCTAACTATCATGTTACTTATGTTTTAGTGCTAATGACTAACAACAGAGATGCAGTCTGTACAGTTAATCAGCAGCTCTAGTCAGGGTGTGCTAAACTGAAGTTGTGAGTCTTTAGCTGGGATTTAAAAGATGAGACCAAAGGGGCATCTCTTATAGTAGCAGGCAGACCACTCTACAGTTTAGGGGCTCTGTAACTAAATGCTCGACCTCCCACTGTTATTTTATTAATGCTTGGAATCCTAAGCAGACCGGCATCTTGAGATCTTAATGTGCGCTCAGGTTTGTAAGTCATGATAAGTTCAGACAAGTAAGCCGGACCTCAGCCATTTAATGCTTTATATGTTAAAAGGAGGATTTTGAAATCTGCCCTAAACTTAACCAGGAGCCAGTGTAAGGATTTAAGAACTGGAGTTATGTGTTCGTATTTTATCATGGGTCCTACTGCTTCCAGCAGGTATCCAGTTCAGTAAATGGACATTGGCCTAACTATATGCTTTGTCCCCAGCACTGCCCGCTGTGTCTCTCTTTATCTGCCCTAAAGCTTTGCTGGGCCCTATCTGAGTTCAGTTGCCCCATCTTTTATTCCCATAGCCCCCAGTTCCTTACCTGCCTTTACTGCACAGCCACAGCATGTCATCAATTTAAAAGAAAGTAGACTGGAATTATGGATGATGCCTCCTCCTTTTCCTCCTCTCTCTGTTCATGTCTCTCATGTGTGTGTGTGTTTGCCGCAGACATCATGTGAAGAACACTTTGGATTTTTCCACCTGTCAAGTCCAGTTTGTCAGCATCCTGGTGCATTGCACGGCCGGCCTGTTACTGCATATTAGGAGATTAACCTCAAAAATTGTTTTCCCCAGATTTGCTCATCACACAGCTGTGCAGTTTGTTTAGATCCTAATTTGCCTTTTGTGGTGCACAGCTGAGTTGCCTGTTGTCTGGATGGATGAACCTCTGCCCAAGTGTTTCACTCGAAAGCTAAGTGCTGAGGCAGCTGTGACCCTCTGTGTGCCAACTCCATGTGTCAGTGACTGCCAATAAATAAATCAGATGGCTTAGGTATGAAGACGGGAGGGGAGGGGAGGGGAGGGTGGTGGTAGGTCAAATAGCCCCTGTGTGAAAAGGCCAGGTAGGTTTCAAAAGAATCTGCCAGGTATTCCGTCAATGGGGAGACTTTTTCATTATTTTGTCAGCTTGAGGACCCTGTTAAAATGTTGGACCACTGTTCTATTTTGGACACCGTAACATTTAAAAAGAGTGGGGGTTGGTTTTGTACACAATTGTAGAGGACATGTTCACACGATCTTCATGGCACTTCCCTTTAGAGGACGTCTTTCCATGTAATTTCAGGCACATCCTGAAACCTCTGGGGTTTCTTTGTTTTGATGCATAGCTCACAGAGCCAGTACTTTGCCACTTTTTCAAAAATTAATATTTTGAATTCCAGTCACAACATTATCATGGAAGAACTGGAGGCATTAAAAAAATAATAAAAGCACACGACAAGGCCAGAATAGCTTTTATTTCTAGTGTGGGCCTTACTCCAGGTAGCCTAGCCTCAAACTCAAAGATAGGGTTCCATCCTACACAGACCCAGAATGTGGCTAAAGCTGTTTAAAAATATCTGTCTATTATAAAAAAATCTTAGGAGGGAGATGACAAGACATGATCTTCTCGGAAGACACTTTGACGTCCCGCGAGACAAAAGGACAGCTGCCTTACAGGCTTTTAAATGATTGACGTGCAGCACGACAAGCAGAACACGCAGCTCACCAGCAGCAGCAGCACCAAGCCAACAGCTGATCAGACCGTATCTCCTTAGCGTGCTTTCAGCCACCCACCCTTCACAACGCGAACAGCGTTATACGTCCTGCAAGAAAGAGATTTAACCAGGCCCGGGGCCAGAAATAAAGGACAAAGAGTAGATGACAAAGTAGAATGTCGTAAAGAATTCAAAAATGTTGGTGTGGTACACATGCACAGCAGGTTAGAGATAATGAAAGTACTAAAAAGCCAAAGTCTCAAAAAAAGGATAGGAAAGATCGCATTAGTGCAAACAAACGGAAATTATTACTCAGTGAAATAACAGAACAGCAAAAAGAGATTGAATATATTGTTCAGATTTAAACTTTAAGCCGGAATCTTGTAGATCGTCTAATTTGTGTGGCCAGCGAGAATTAAAAGATTCTTTAAAAATGCTGACGCAGTATGAAGTCCCGTGAGACGGAGACTTTTAACATGAGATTCTTTCAAGTCATGCCCTACTTACAACTATTTTCATACAAGACCATGGTCATCTAACCTCAGTCGTATGAATGCTTTTGTCAGACACACTTCCTGCGCTCCCAGCTCTTATAAATTTTATCAGCACAATAATTTTATATGTTCTAGATGACACGTCCACAACAAACATTCGAGAAAGTCATTTTATTTATTAGAGAGAAAGAACCAACATTCACTCACAGGCAGTTATACGTTGCGTTGTCACGATGTAAGTCCAAACACGGAATCAAAATTCAATGCGATCTTGAACAAAAGTTAATTCAAAAATTTTGTTTTTACAAAAGTTTTAGAGTAAATGTGAAAATAATGCATATTCTCATGAAAATAACAATCTCTTTAAACTGTATATCCGGTAAACCAAACCTGCGAGCGAAGCAAGCAGGGGACGGAGCCCCCTAGTAATCTAAAAAGAGGAGAGAGTGGGAAACTATAAACCTCTACTCCAAGGACAACCCCAAAACAAAGTTTATTTATAATTAAATATAATTATTAGGAAATCAAGGTGAAACACAAAACATGCAGGTCAAAGCATAAATGGTTTGCCTAATGGCAACCAAAGCAAATCTGAAATCCAAGTACAAATCGACAAAACAGAGGGAAAAAATCACAAAAAAAGAAAACACAATACTGTTCTGAAATCTAATATTGTCCAACAATGTCACCCCTCTTGCTTTCTTCTTCTTCTTTGCATTTGCCCAATTGAAAGCACATTATCTCATTATCTATCCATCCATCCATCCATTATGCATCCTGCTATTATCCCAACTACAGGGTCATGAGGGTCTGCTGGAGCCAATCCCAGCCCACACAGGGCGCAAGGCAGGAAACAAACCCCGGGCAGGGCACCAGCGCACTGCAGATCTCATTATCTAGAAATGGCAAATTATTAAATTATTTAATCCATTTTTTTCTCTAAATCCTTTGTATTATTTTCTTAAATATTCTCACTTATTCTGTTTATTTAGGGAAAACTATTATCACATGTCTAATTACAGTGTGGCGGATCGCCGGGGCCCATGCCCGACTGGACGCCCCTTCAGTATATGTTCCAGAGGATTAATCATCAGCTAGTCAATACCTCCCCCTGGACGCTAGATGGCAACCCCAGCCCTGTTGGGTCCCACAGGCACTGCCAGGGGGTGCTGCAGCTGGAGCTCCTGAGCCCTTATGGGCAGTGTTTTCACCACACCCAGAAGTGCTGCCAAAACTTGGCAATCAAGCACCTGGAGCACCTCCGGGTGCCTTATAAAAAGGAGCCAGCAACCACTACTCGAATAAGCCAGAGTTGGGAGGAGGGAGACAAAGTTGCCAATGAGGAGTGGAGGACTTAAGGGTTTATTTGGTGTTTGTGTTTTTGGGTGTGCTTTTGTGGGACTGTGTTGTGGCTGAGGGACACGGGGAAGAAGTGACCCCCTTCTAAAGCAGAAAATAAAATACTTTTTGGTTTATTTTAACATGCCTCCGTTGTCAGACTGTGTCGGGTCGGGTGCATATATAGCGCCTTATCACAACAGTTATGTGAAACATATGTACACGCCATATTTTTCAACATATGTGGACATATCAAGACTTGATCCTCATTTAACTAGAGCCTACAGATAAAGGTGATATAACAAACATCAAGAACCCATTGGTTTTACACCAACTGTAATGAAATGTTATGAAAAGATAATTATGTCCTACATCACAGTGAGCACCCTGGTCCCATTTGACTGATCCAGTATGCTTATCGCTCAAATAGATCCACAGAGGATGCCATAACTATTGCAATTCAGTCTGCTTTGAAAGCCCCCGGATCTTCAAAACAGCAATGTCAGAATGTAATTTATTGATTATAGTTCTACATTTGATAGAATTCTCCTCCAAGCTGGTCAACATACTCCAGTCCTTGGTTAGAAAGTCCAGTGTCCAGTTGAATAGAGGGGTATTTAGAACCAATGCCTTGTTTTTGTGTATCGGTGTACCGCAGGTCTGTGTGCTGGTCCTCCTCCTGTATTCACTCTTCACTCATGAATGCATTCCTGATACGTATCCTTCATTATGACTTCAGTTTTCCTAATAACTAAATTGATTCACAATCAGAGGGGGTACAATATTCATAAAGAATATAAGGGGTGTTCAATAATTTATCTACCTGAGTATGAAAGAAAGTAGCAAGCATGTTGAAGCAAGTTATGACAGGTATCAAGGTTACTCCTGCACAGTTGTGGCTCAGTACGAGTCTAACATTCCAGGAGACAGGAGAGTCCTTGTGTGAATCAAGTGAGAAAGTGCTAGATTTGGAGCAACGTTCAGTGATAAAATTTCTCACAAAAGAACTGAACAAGCCCAAGGAGATCCATGAATGCATGAGTGAAGGTTATGGTCAGTCTGCCCCATCATCCTACAAAGAAAGTGAGGTAGGGAGTCCATTGAAGATGACCCTCACAAGCAGCTTCCACAGAAATGTGCAAGAAAGTCGAAGATTTCATTTTGTCAGACAGACAAATTAAGGTTGCCCGAATAGCTGTAGAAATGGGCATCTCGGCAGGGACGGTTTGGAAAATAATTCATAAAAAGCTGGACATGTCAAAGGTCAGTGCAAGAATGCTGATGCCATGTCAGAAGGCCACAAGGCTCCAGTGCTGTCAGGAGATCGTGGAGATGCTCCATGAAGACCAGGTGAATTTTTTTCATTCATTTGGTGTCTAGAGATGAGATTTGGGTCTATCAATAAGATCCTAAGTTCAAAAAGGAGCCAGTGCAGTGGAAACACAAGTCATCTCCCACCCCAAAAAAGTTCAACACAGAAAAATCTGCAGGCAAAGTCATGACAACTGTCTTCTGGGATACTGAAGGACTTTTGCTTCTGGAGTTGATGACACACAAGACAACCATAACCAGGGAGAGTTACGGCAACACGGTGATCGCTTTGCGGGAGTCAATCAAGGAGAAAAGACGAGGTGTGCTGCATCTTCACGACAATGCATCGGTTCACATGTCACGTCAATCCATTCCAGCAGCTGAACCACCCCACCTACAGTACAGTCCTGACCAGGCTCCATCAGATGATTTCCTTTTCCATTTTTGAAGAAATCTCTCCGTGGACAGCGGTTTTCAAGTGATGAAGACGTCAAGGCAGCTGTGACGTCCTGGTTTGAAGGTCAAAGAAAAGATTTTTTTTCAAAGGGGTTAAAGTCATTCCAAGAAAAGTGGATGAAGTGTACGGAGCTATCAGGGGACTATATTGAAAAATAAAACATTTTTTTGAAAATTCTTTTCTTCCCTACTGAGGTAGATAAATTATTGAATGCCCCTTGTATCTCATAAAGAATAACTTTACAGTAGAGCACAAGCTTCATATAATACATAATGTAAAAGATCTCATATCCGATCTGGAGAGAAACCGCACGATACTGCACCTCCACAGCACTCTGAAGGAATACAGCAAGGAAGAAAATGGCAGCCTCTTTTCAAATGTGTACTTTCCAAACCAGGGGCCAAACAGCATTGCACACCTAAAAAAAAATATGAAAGTGGGTGAAAATAGTTTCGATGAATTGAATATTTTCAATTCAATTTCTTGCTCCTACTCTGTTCAATGCTTGTATGGACTGGGTGTTGGGCAGGGTTGTGGGGTCCAGCAGCTGTGGGGCATCTGTTGGTGAAGAAAGATTCACGGATCTTGACCTTGCTGACGATGCTGTGATCTTCGCGGAGAAGGTCAATGAATGTAATGGGCAGGTCTGTTTTTGAAGACAGTAATGTTGAAAATACGCCTTCACTGTGTGCCATTTTGTTACACCACAATTGTTTCCTGTTTGTAATGCAGAGTTGCTATACAAGACATCCAGAAGTGTGCAATATGTGACGTAATTACTGTGACAGTATGAAGGTCATTATTACACACTCGTCTCTGGCTCATTCATTACTTGACACTTTAGTTTTATAGAGCTCTCTGGCTATGAAATGTTTTCTATTCTACAACAATTTGATTTGCCTCTTGTGTTTTGGCTTAGGCTAAGACCAAGTGAAATATTCTGGTTGTTGACTACGTCTGTCTACTTACTGTTTTGTGTCTCCTCCTAGCCTTTAGTGGTTTTGTTTTAATTTTTTTTGTTTGGTTCATTATGCTTGGCTGACATTATTTGCACCCATTTGGGGTTTTGACTTATAAAGAATCTGAATTTTGCTGTTGTTTTGGGATATACATTTTTTTAATGTTCAGATCTGCGGTGGGTTGGCACCCTGCCCAGGATTGGTTCCTGCCTTGTGCCCTGTGTTGGCTGGGATTGGCTCCAGCAGACCCCCGTGACCCTATATTCGGATTCAGCGGGTTAGAAAATAGATGGATGGATGGATAATGTTCAGATTTTCCCTTATTGCTGAATAAAGGCACTAAATTAAGTCAAGAGGAATGGATGGATGAATGGGCAGAACTTGCCAAGGGCTTCTATAATTTTGGGGGTTTGCACTGTGGCTGCTGCCATGGCACAAATAAAGTTGCTAAGCACATCAGATGAAATGCATTTAAACTGTTAAAACACCGAGATCATTCTAGCAATGCGAGTTTGCTGTGCCACTTAAAAAGAACAATAACCACCCATCCATTCGGCCGTTCCCTAATCTACATAGCCAGCCACCATTAAAGAGATTAGAATCTTTTGCCGCTTACCCTGTGTCAAACCGATGAAGCCATGTGATTTTGAGGAGCCTAAACCAGAACTGACAAGCTGGCAGCTCTTGCAGTTGAGTAGCCTCTTCTGCCACCCTTTCAACGCTTTTGTCCTCAGTGTGACTTGTTTGGTACATTTTCATAACCTGGCATATTGGGAGTTTGATTTGGAACTAGAGGGGCCTTCATATTTTGTCTTTTACAGGAACATCTTTGCTGAGGCCATGTAAACAGCAATTGTCGAGCTTTAGATGTTCTGAACATTATTCTTAATTAGGGTTTGGGTTGGCATCACATTTCAAAGTCTAAGTTGGCCACTTTCACAAGGCCTAAGTATTAACAACATAGATTAGCGGGTTCCAACTTCCATGGCCACCATCCTGCTGTCCGTATCAACCAACACATTTTCTGGGATCTGATGAGCGTCGGCATCGGGTGCATTAACCCGGTGTTCAGTTCATCCCGCAGCATCTGTTCTGCTTACCAAAAGTGGCCCACTAGGCACTCGACATTCCACGCCGCGGCTCCACGCCAGTGAGCTGGGCTTCTTACCCATTTAAAGTTTAAGAATAGGTTGAGATTGTTTCGGCCCCAAGACCTCTTATCATTCGCTTTACCAGATAAAACTACGTGCCAACGAGTGCCAGCTATCCTGAGGGAAACTTCGGAGGGAACCAGCTATTTAATGGTTCGAATAGTCTTTCGCCCCTATACCCAGGTCGGATGACTGATTTGCACATCAGGACCGCTGCGGACCTCCACCAGAGTTTCCTCTGGCTTCGCCCTGCCCAGGCATAGTTCACCATCTTTCGGGTCCTATCACGTATGCTCTGGCTCCACCTCCCCGGGACTGCAAGCAAGATGGGCCGATGACTGGCGCCACCCCCTTCACTTTCATTGTGCCACAGGGTTTCGAGCGAGACCTACCGCCCCTGGCCCCTGTAGGGGAGAGGGGGGGGGGGTCCCAGAACCCTCCGACTCGCACATATGTTAGACTACGTGTTTCAAGACGGGTCAGGTGGGGAGCCGACTTTACCACCGACCCCTGGCGCCCCGTGAAACGTGGGCAAACCCCACCATGGACTGATGTTCTGTCCACAGTCGTCCTCTGCACCCAGTCATGTTGGGATAGGGATGCAGAGAGTCAAATCCTAAAATATGATTGGCAGAAAGCTGGATGGATGAGCTTGTCAGCCTATCAGAAGTCTATTAAAACAGGTAGTTACATTTATATACACCTGAAGTGCTTTTCTAGACACTTTACGTAGACAGTTGGGAGCCTTCACACATCAGCTACTAGGTGGTGAAGGGGTGAGTGAGATAGCCAATAAGAGACAGGGGATGATTATGGGGTTAGAATGGACAAGGTAATGGTAGGGATGCCCAACAATCTTTTATGACCACAGCGAGTCATCACTTCAGCTTACATCTTATCCAAGGGACGGCACCATTTTTCAGCACTGTGTCCCGATCACTGCACTGGGGCATTGGGATCCACCCACAGACCACTGGGTAAGCAAGTGCCCCAAACAAGCCTCACCAACACCTCTTCTATCACCAACCCCAGCTTTTCCTAGATGGTCACCCATCCAAGTACAGGCTGGTCCAAAACATGTTTAGCTTCAGGTGAATGACCTGTTTTGAAGTGCAGATGGGATGGCTGCTGGCCAAGGGTCACATTTCATTGTTGTATATTATAGTTTTGTGTTTGCGCTATCCATCATCATGTTGGAATTTGTTACGGTCAGATTTTATCCTTGTTTAATCAGATTTGATTGGTTCTTTTAACAATAAGAAAGTAAATTAAAAAGCATCTGCAACATACTAAAATGAATAAAGAAAGGAGGTGGAGTTTACTTGAATATCATTTTTCAGTACCGCAGGCCAACGGTTTATCAGAACCACAGCATGGGCGTATTGCATTTTATCAGAACTAGTGGATATGGATAAGTGACCCGATTGTTCTTCATCTGTGATGCTCACGCTGCCATTTTCTGAACCTTTTAATTATTTTGTAGATACTTCACTGAGAGAAAACATAGTGGGAAAACATGGCAGTAGGTCTGTGCTACTGACACAACCTTAGCACACACAAAAATTAGAAAAGAACATGATGCTCTTCAATGGGGCATACGCAGAGGGGAGCAGCCATTTTAAAAGATGTTTAACATGCCAGCAACTAATGAGGCCAGTTCGGACCTGTGCCACAGAAAGTATTATTATTATTATTATTATTTTAATTTCATACTAGGGGGCTTTCCTCCCGGGTTGCTTCGCTTGCCAACCCCTGGGCCTGTGCTACCCACCAGCCTTTTTGTGATTCACTCACGTATGGGGATGCGGTTGTACAATTTAAACAGATTGTTATTTTCATGGGAATTTTTACATATGTATAATGGAACTATTTTACATTACAGCGAGTAATGAACCATATTAAAAAAGAGTAAAACGTAATAATTTGAAAGTAAATTATGTTTCATGTTGCGTTAGAGTTATTTGTTGCATTGTACGATTTTGTTGTGTTTGGCTTTGAAATTAACACGCAAATACTTTTTAAACTTACACTTTTACTGTAAAACTTCAGTAAAAGCAATTTTTTTAATTCATTTTTCGTCAATATTGCATTTGAATTTTGATTCTGTGTTTGGAGTTTCATTGTGGCAACACAACGTATAACTGCCCGTGATAGAATTTCGTTTCCTTCTCTCTATTAAATAAAATGACTTTTTCAAATGTTTGTCCCTGTGATTTGTTAACTGTCTTTGCAAAAGATATTCTAACGAGAAACTGTGAACATTTTAATACGAATGGCATATCGAGATCTCCTTTGGTGTCTCATGTTATCCCCTGAAGATGTACTACATTACCTTTCTTGGGTGCATTCTTCTTTCTACAGTAATTTGTGCGGTGGAAGACCGGATGGTGTTAATGGTTGTAGATATTCTTTGTGATAAGTTGATGTTTTCATCTTCTCCACGATTACCACCAACTGTTTCAGCACAGTCTATTAATACGCATTAAACCAATTTGGTGTGTTACCGATCGACATTTTGGCACTAATTCGTTTGACTTCCTCGTTTCTTGGTGCTAGGATTGCCTGGGTACTCATTTTTTCTGTTGATAATCCTTAGTGATGAAATTCTTCAATAAAATTTGGACATAATACGTTTTGTTTAATTGGGAACTTAAAGTGTGGAAAACAATAAAATGAGAGCTGAGAGAGCAGGAACTGTGTCTGTCAAAAGCATTCACACGAATGAGAGGTGAGAGGACCGTGGGTGTGGTTTGAGAGGTGGGCGGGACTTGAAAAAATCTCACGGCCAAAGTCACAACTCACAGGACTTGAAACAATCTTCCAAAAAGTCTCATCTCGTCGCAGGATTTTTTTCATATAATAGAGCCATATAATTTGGCAAACATACAGCCTCTGAGATACAAGAGGTTACATTTCTTTTGTTTGTTTTTTTTTTTTTTAATTGGAGAAGAGACAGGTGAAGTGACTTGCTGATGGTCACATTGTGTCAGTAGTGTGATTTGAACCTACAGCCTCAGGGTTTGAGGTCCAAAGCTTTGGCCACTAGATAAGCAAAGTTCACTCCTACCTCAGCCAACAGTAAAAGTGTTAAAATATTGTTGTGGATACTTTTTGACCAAATCTTGTAAATTGAAAAAAAACAAACGAATAATCATGTTATGAGTTGTAGATGGCAGATGGAATCCCTGTTTAACAGCCAGTAATAACATCAACAATGGAATCTTATCATTGTGGGGGACTGAGCCCCATCTTAGCATTTTGCTCTTTCCTGCCATCCACCCACCCATCCATTCATTTTCCAGTTTATGGCCACACGTTTCAGTTGGAGCTGATTACTGCCACATCACAGAGCCACCTTCCGAGTGACTTAATGGCTGTTGCCATATGCGAGGTCAAAAATGCCTAATAACAAGAGAAGTCCACATTTCCAACTACTGTACAATCATTTACCGCAATCTGCCATTCAACACAACACACCATGAAACTCACACTGTTAACAACACGGGTTCTGTAATGGCACTTTACTGGGTTGTATGGTTCCTCGTTGACACATTGCTTGACAAAGAATAATCTCATCCTGCGAATGAGATTCACGGATCTTGACTTTGCTGATGATGCTGTGATCTTCACGGAGTCAATGGAGGCTATGAGCAAGGAGTCTCAATGTCTGGGATTGCGCGTGTCCTGGATAAAAACCATGATCCAGGGCTTTAATCAGTGTAACAGTATACCCAACGACATGGCTGATATGTTAAATAATAAAGAGTGTGAAGCCAGCAACAGTTAGCAACAGAAATGGAGACCTTCTGCCGGTGAGCACAACAATCACAGTTTTCAAAATGCCACCTGAGGAAACATAATTTTTTTTGTTTACAGCCCATTCTCCCCAACCTCTGTATATCATTTGTGGCATTAGATAATCAATATAATCAATCCACTTACAATAAGAATTGCTGCACAGGCTTCGTGAAAACATGCATTCCTTGAACATGGGACAGAAAAAAATAATAAACATTGCTTTTGGAAAAAAAATTTAAAACAATATAAATGATTTGCTTTTGAACACTGAAAACACACAAATTGGTATTCAGAACAATAAAATGTGTAATGTGGAGTTGAATGCGAAACGAAACTTGGCTGCTGTACTGGTTTAGGCCCATATGGAAGCTGGGTGGGGGATTTACAATACAATACAATACAGATTTTATTTTTGTATAGCTTAAAATCACACAAGAAGTGCCACAATGGCCTTTAACAGACCCTGCCTCTCTAAGAAGACAAGGAAAAACTCCCAAAAAAACCCTTGTAGAGAAAGAATGGAAGAAACCTCGGGAAAGAGGATATCCCCTCTGTGTCCCTAATGTGCACACCCCTTGAGCTGAGAGTGGTCCACTGTTAGGCTATAACCACTAAGAGACTGGATGTACACCCAGAGCCAGGAAGTTATGTTTACAGTGAAATGTCTCATCCGGGCTCTCGGCCTCACAGTGGATATCTGCAGCCAGACTCCATTGGCTTGAGTTACCAAAATGTCACCACTCGATGTCCATAGTGAGGAAGATCCAGAGTGTGTGCCACATTGAGTTACATAAATGGCGCCCTTGGTGTCTGGTATGTGTATGTCTTAGTCGAATAAACACCGCCACTCGGGTGAAGGCAATAATATCCAACTGCAGAACCGCAGAGCCATACATCACCAAAGTTTTTGATCGCAGTTTCTTGGTGGAAGTAAGTTTAGGAGTTAGCGTGGCCTGGGTGTAGTATAGACAATTAAGATTAGGGGTAATTTAAGGTTAGGTACTTCAATAATTTCATGATTCTATTCTTCACATTCGTTATAGTTGTATTTTTTTCATCGCTACTTTTCTCTATCTTAAGAAGTTAGAATATTAATAAGGCACTAGATGTTTATGTGATTCTAAGGGTCCACGTTTAACTTTTTTATTTTGTTGTTTCATAAAGTTAAAAATGTTACGTGACAATGCCGATCTTACCACAAATACTGCCTGTGGCGATGCTGTCCTTTTCACATTCTCCAGTCAAGCTCAATAACGTGGAAGGCGGGGATTTACATGATAACGGTGGTGGGTTTGTGACCTTTTGAACATCGATACCCAGGAGCATAGACATAGAATTACTAGACGCCGCATGACCAGCAGCATCATACGTCAACACCGCTGCCATCTTGTGAGTGGCACTGCTGTGGAGTGACGTAATGGATAAAGATGCCTCACGCATGTGCTGCTTGGGATTGTACAAACCGCTGTACGCTCCAAACCAGACCCTGGGAGATTACATTTCATAGGTAAAGCTGAACAATTGTTTTGGTTATATTTGGCCATTAGAAAATCCTGTTTTATAATCTTCAAGGTCACCTTAAAATAAAATTAAGCAATATTAGTAAAATTAAAACAAGAGAATGATAAAACAAAAAGCAATAATTAGCAAACAAACAAAGATAACTGGCAGTAACAGTGCAAAATCCACAATTGGTATGCCAGTTTGAAAAGAAGTTTTGAGGGCAGTTTTAAACTGTGTTATTGAATCGAGCTGACGGATATGAGAGAGAAGAGAATTCCCGAGTTGAGGAGCACCAGGAGAGACACTCGAGCTCCCATAGCACTGAGTCTGACGTGTGGTAAAGAAGGTAGAGCTGCAGAGGAGGATCTGAGTGAGCGAGAGGAGTGCAAGTCTGTGGAAGCCAGTGAAGTTGGGAGAGAATAGGTGTGATGTCTTCAGTGGATTTAGAACAGCAGGTTATCATCCTGGCAGCAGAATTTTGAAGAATTTGTAAGCGATGGATACATTTTTGTGGGATGCCAGATAGAATAGCATTACAGTAATCTATACGTGAGGTGACTCGGGTATTAACCAATACTTCAGTACTGTGTTGTGTAAGAACAGGACGAAGTCTAGAAATGTTTTGGAGATAGAAGAAGGGAGTCTGAGAAATGTTACTTATATGGGAGGAATTATTTAAAAATAATAATAATTATTATTATTTAATAATTGCCATTATTAATGTATAAATGGATATAAATAATTGCATGTAAACGATTCGCCAAAATCTGTTGTATGTAAACGATACTGTTTTAAACGTTATTGTTTTTTCATCAGAAAACCCGGTTTCCACGTCTACCTGTATTAATTTAAATGCCACTTTTGCCACTCGCAATATGGCGGACGCGCGGACGTATCGTGTCGACTGGGCAACACAGTGAATACGGCGTCTATCTATATTGTATATGTCTATGCCCAGGAGCCCGTGGGGGTCTTAATACGGCCGTGATGACGCGTATTGCAGGAACCAACACGTGACCTGTCGCTCATCGCAGGACAAACGCCTGGCCAGTTTAGAGTCACCAGTTAAATCGCACGTTTGTCAGTTTCACAGGGGTAATTGCATCCAGCCACATCTACGTACGCTTTTTAAAATATTTTGGATTTGGGGAACCACTGTGATAGCAATGTCAGCAACAGGCTTGCAGGGGGCGCTAATTTATCGCAGATGCCGCTCGGAAGAATTTCCAGAGCCCGGTCCCGTGGGGCGTTTGCACGTTTTCGCGTGGGCTTCTCCACCTGCGCTCGAGTTTCCCTACTGATATGCGTTGTTATGTAAACTAGCGGCTCAGAGTTGTCCGAGTATAAGGCTGTGTCCGATTGTGCGTAGCTACCCGGATTGGAGAGTCAGCGAACGGATGAGGGGAGCCAGAGAATCAGCTTTAACGTCAACTGTCGGTCGGTGGTGCTGTTCAAAATTTAATTCTATGGATGCTGGACGTCACATTGAATCAAGCAGCGTTGGCCATCCTTCCTGCAGCTTTCACTTGTGTATTTTTTTTAATTACAGCGCTAGCAATAAATAACGCTGCCCAAGATACACTAAATACGTATGATCGATTTCCAGCCACGTCCTTGTTTGTACTCAGACACGCTTTTTAAAATAAAAGCCCAGCGATTGAATGCAAGCGAGCGAGCGTGCGTGCGTCATTCTGCGTTTCGGAAAAAAAGAGCAGTTTTTTTTTTTTTTGCATATTTCCATTTCTGCTCTTCTTTTCATTAAAAAGGCACCGGTGTTGCTCACTTTGAAAACGCACGACGACGCAAGCCATGAATTAGGCAGTGAGTCATGGAAAGAGGTGAGCGCTCACTGCGCAGACCCCGGTCTTGGCACAACGGCGGCTCTCCGGGGGCACCGCGCCCGATGCGCTAATGAAGATTCAGTTTATTTAGTTGCTGGCATTGTCGCAAAGGCATTTGGTGAATTAATTTAAAGTAAAGTAAGAGTAATCAGATAATGCATCCAGTGCAGGGGTGGTGGCTAAAAAGCTGGAAGGAATTAAGTAGGGGCTTTGGGCCATCAAGTGCCACTAGCAAGAATGATGAACATTTTTAAAAATACTGTAATTTATGAGGTAGAAATGCGTAACACATAAGAATAGTTGCGTCAGATAGTTGAAATATTAAAACGTGTGCTTCACTCTAAATGTTTAGAGTGTTCTTAATTTGGGCGACACGGTGGCTGCTGCCTCGCAGTAAGGAGACCGGGGTTCTTCTCCCCGTGTCTGTGTGGGTTTCTTCCGGGTGCTCCGGTTTTCTCCCACAGTCCAAACACATACAGGTTAGGTCCATTGGCGATCCTAAATTGTCCCTGGTGTGTTGTGGGCTGGCGCCCTGCCTGGGGATTTGTTCCTGCCTTGAGCCCTGTGCTGGCTGGGATTGGCTCCAGCAGACCCCCGTGACCCTGTGTTAGGCTATAGCGGGTTGGACGATGACTGACTCTTCTTAATTGTAATAACGATTGGTCATTTTTGTCCTTTTGTTAAAGATCCATAGAATGCTAATAAAGAGTCAAAACTTCAATATAACAAATATAGTCACTGACTTTGAAATAGTCTAAAATGTATCATTTCTAACTTGGGAGGGGCTCTTAGAAGGCTAGGAACACCAGTAAAAATGCAAATATCAGTAATATTTTCGTATTTGTGATCAGCAGCCTCAAAATAGCATATTACTAGCCCCCCCTTTTTTTACAATGGGGAAAATAAGTTTTTGATACCCTGCTGAATTTCTGAGATTGTTCACTTACAAAGAAATGAATACATTTTTATGGTAGTTTCATGTTAATGGAGAGAGACAGAGTATCAACCAAAGATACAGAAAAAAAACATTACATAAAAGTTATAAATTGATTTGCATGTCATTGGAAGAAATAAGGACTTGATCCCCTGCGACCCAGCCAGAATTTTTGCTGCCACAGATTGACTGAGTGCACAGATTACAATCAATCAATCAATCAATCAATCAATCAATCAATCAATCACTTACAGATACTCCTGATCTGAACCAATTTTGTGTATGAAACACACCTGTCGACAGAATCAATTTCTTCCATTCCAACCTCTCCACCACCATGGGCAACACCAAAGAGATTTCAAAGGATGTCAGGGACAAGGCTGGGATGGGCTACAAGACTATCAGCAAGAAGCTTGGTGAGAAGGTGACAGCTGTTGGTGTGATTATCCACAAATGGAAGAAATATAAAATGAGCATCAATCGCCCTCGGTCTAGAGCTCCACGCAGATCTTGCCTCATGGGGTGGGGATGATCATGAGAAAGGTGAGGGATAAGCCCAAAACTACACAAGAGGAGCTTGTTAATGACCTGAAGGTAGTTGGGACCACCACAGTCACCAAGAACACCATTGATAGAAGGCACATGTACAGGCCCATCTTAAGTTTGCCAGTGAACCTCTGAATCATCACAGGCCTGTACATGTGCCTTCTTGAGAAGGGTGACCTTGCAGACACTGCAAGATTTCAATCCATTTTGGCGTAGTGTGTTACCAATAGTGTTCTTGGTGACTGTGATGTCTGAACTACCTTCAGATCATTAACAAGCTCCTCCCGTGTAGTTCTGGACGGACCCCTCACCTTTCTCATGATCATCCTCACCTCATGAGGCAAGATCTTGTGTGGAGCTCCACACCGAGGGTGATTGATGGTCATTTTATAATTCTTCCATTTGCAAATAATCGCACCAACAGTTGTCACCTTCTCACTAAGCTTCTTCCTGAAGGTCTTGTAGCCCATTCCAGCCTTTTGCAGGCCTACAAATCTTGTCCCCAACGTCCTTTGAAAGCTCTTTGGTGTTGCCCATGGTGGTGGAGAAGTTGGAATGAAAGAAATTGATTCTGTGGACAGGTGTGCTTTATACACATAACGAGTTGAGATCAGGAGTATCTGTAATTGATTGATTGATGGATTGTAATATGTGTGCCCAGTCAATCTGTGGGAGACAGAATTCTGGCTGGGCTGTAGGAGATCAAATCCTTATTTCTCTCAATGACATACAAACCAATTTCTAATTTTTATATAATGTGTTTTTTTCTGGATATTTGGTTGATATTCTGTCTCTCTCCATTAAAATGAAACTACCATAAAATTAGAGAGACTGTTCATTTCTTTGTAAGTTAGCAAACTTAGAAATTCAGCAGGGGATCAAATCCTTATTTCCTCCACTGTAATTTTGTGAAGAGGAGTAACTTTGACCACTCACATCAAATTATGGGGTAAACACCTGCCGTCAGTTGATGTGGCACGCACAACTTCAAGTCCATCTGGTCATTTTTAGCGAAGACAACGACTGGTTTACTCCTTATCATAAAGATGTAATTTCCTGTACAAAACTGGTCCTAAAATGAGGATTTTTTCAAGTATAGAGGGCCATAAATATGATGGACCACCAAAAAGTGACCTCTTGCATAACTAAACATCAAGATGAGTCAAATGGTATATCATATGTGTGGTTTTTCTCATACTGAATCACTGAAGTGATCTCAGAGCTTTCAAGACTAATTCTTATGAACACAATAAAGGAAGACAAAATGAAACCCAGAACTTCATAGCTGGCAGCTCAGACAGGACTTCATCCTGGATGGGATCACAAAATGTCAGACCCCAGGGAATTTATTAACCCACCCAGGCATAAGACTTTGGCATTGATGATCATTTATGTAGCACATGGATGCCACACTATGGTGCTGATGTGTTGCCATGGCATATTGCATTTCTGGCAGTGCTTGGAGGAAATGAGCCCTAACAGAGTGAAGCGATCGTGTGCTATCCAGCTATACACCCAGCCAGCACTCTGCCGAGTTTGGGGACGTAGAGGCAGTTGAGGGACATGTGGCTTGTGTTTCTGTTGATCAATAATGCACTTGGTGATTGAGGCTAATGAGATTGAGGATTTGAATCAGGGTCTTCATTAGACAGCAGATGCCGTAGTATCCGACACGAATGGAGAGGTGCACTCAGGTTATTAGCTGGTGGCTTCAGTCTGACATGCCTCATTGTTTGGCAGGCAGGACCCGGTTTTAAATTTTCCTCTAGCTCCTCCGACGTTGCCTCCTCTTGTCATCTGATATAAAAAGAACAACATTTTCAGGCGGAACTTTAATATTACAGCATGTCGGGTTTTGTGCGATACAAATCAGACGCCGTTAGCTGCCACAGACTTAACGGGATCAGGATATTGGAAAAGGTGCAGCAAAAAACAAAGGGCCTCACACTAGCCTCACTTCATGAGCATGTGCACGGGCGCACACACACACACAAATGGAGATGGTTACACACACATACTGTACATATGTATCTCACTGAAAAAGTATAGCATTGATGTTGTTCATTCAACGTAAATTTTCTCTTTCAAGCAACTTAGTCATTTAGTGTCGTAGCTTGAAATATTTGGTTTCAGATCTCAATCAAAATAAAAAAAAAAAATTGTTTGTACCAAAGTAAGTTATGGTGAAGGGAATAAACGTAAAAATCCTATTTCAGTTAACCTAATATTTAGGTTGTTCGTGTGCTGTGTTTGAGGGGCCGTTTGTATATTCTTCCGGTCAAACTTTCCAGCGTGATGGCTTTCCAACCGCCAAAAAAGAAGAACAACTTAAAAAATAGATTAACTTCAGAATAAAACATGTGAATTGCACCCAATCACTCTAAATGTTTGCCTCAACTTAAAAATTGTGGGATCATTAAGCTAAAAAGAATTATATTGGTTCAGATTGAAAATATTAAGTGTGAATCATTACCCAACTTTTTTCAGTGTACAAGTACACACACTGACAAGTCTATATGTGCACACATAGACACAAATAAAAGCACAAGCCAGCAAACAAACACAAATGAGCTTACATGTACACGCATTACAACATTAGAAAAAGGTTTGACAAAGCACGCCAGTTCTATGCACTAAATTCAACCAAAGCAACATCAAGTCGAGTTTTGAAGGTCCCTTATTGTCCACCACACTACAGTACATTGTCACTTATTCCATGTGTCTATAGCTCAAAAGTCTGTAAAAATGTAACCTTAGGAAGTTTCCAACAGTACCCCCATATTCTTGTTGAACTCACTTTAAAGTGACAGCCTTGATCCACCGGAATAATTCCTTTCACAATTTCAAGCACATCAATCGTGTCACCGCCTATTCTTCATCTCCGTTTGCTTAAACTAACAAAGTTCATCTTCTTCAATCTCTCCTCATAATTTATACTTCTTATTCCTGGAATCTGGCTGCTCGCTCATCTCCGGAGTTTCTCTAGCACTGATTTGTCTTTTTTTGCAGTTTGGGCACCAAACCTCCACTCAGTATGCCAGATGAGGCCTGACTTGTACACAATATAACTTTAGCATAGCTGCATTGGGCTGCTATATAATCTAACATTCTATCAGTCTTCTTGACCACTTCTTTCCACTGTCTTGATGTTGATAGTGATGAGTCCACTATGACTCCCAGTTCCACTTCATAAGGTGTGCTCTCAAGTTTCAGACCACTCATTGTATACTCAAATCTAACATTTCTTTTTCCTATATGTAATACTTCACATTTTCATAGGGTTTTGCCATGTAGTCTTCCACTTGGTGAAAGGGGTGTGAGGCCTCCAAACTCCATAAATGGCAGGCTAGCCACTTGAATAACCTTTCCAGAAGAGGCTCACTCAGACTCGGCCAGGCCCCCAAATGCTACCTGCTGCTTTAAGCCAGAGCAGGCCCCAAATATCATGTGCTGGCAAAACAAATCAAAATATTGAAAAATATAACAAAAGCCCCACAAGAAGAGGGATGACTGTAAACCCATGGCTTGTTTAAAAAGGGACAAAAAAGAATCTTTAACAATTGAAGATTTACTTTACACAAAAAAAGAAAAATACAAAGAAAATGTCAAATTTGCAAAAAGAAGCAAACAAGTCCGAATACACAGTCTACAAAAAAAACCTAAGAACACAAGGCAAGAATAATCAAAAAAAAAAGGAGAAAATAATGACTCCCAAGTAATCCGCTGTGAATGAATGATTTCCCGCTCCTGAGCCTTCTCAGAAGACTTACCGTATATACTCACGTTTAAGTTTTCCCGCGGATAAGTCGTGACTTGAGTTTACCGTATAATTTCTGGTATTTTATAATGTCGCTCGTATAAGTTGAATGCGGAAAACTCATGCTATTGGTACAAGAGATTACGATATGCTAACACTCACCTGAGAGAGTAACCACTGAGCCTTTTTTTTTCTATGGATTATGCCTACGTGACCACACGGTAAGACCCGAACTCTTCCAAAGCAATGTTTGGACTGACTGCGTTGGGCTGGCGCCCTGCCCAGGGTTTGTTTCCTGCCTTGCGCCCTGTGTTGGCTGGGATTGTCTCCAGCAGACCCCCGTGACCCTGTAGTTAGGATACAGCGGGTTGGATAATGGATGGATGGATGGATGTTTGGACTGATTTGTGTTTTTTGCATCTCACTCCCTCATATACCTTTATTGTAAGAGCATCCCCTGTCTACGATGGAGCGTTCTATCAGAAGAACCAGATGATGCTGGTTTTAAATTAAATGTCGTTGAAGTAGTAAAAGAAATTGGTAACTGCGCTGCTGCAACAAAATTTGATGCATCTGAGAAACTGATGCGAGATTGGAGGAGGCAAGAAGATGTAAAAAAAAATTAAGTGTTGCATTTTTGAACGGGCGTATAAGTCGGGGGCTGAGTTTATGATTGATTTTTCGGGTTTCAAGACCTGACTTATACATGAGTATATACGGTATATAGCCGGAGGGAGGACTGGGAGTGGTGATGTCAGAGCGGTCCCACCTCCCGGGGTTCCACCCACAACTTAAGAACATAGAAATTTGACAAATGAGAGGAGACCATTCAATCCATTTGTCATGCTTTTGTTTAGCTAATAGCCGAGATGTCCCAATATTACATCCGGACCCTTCTTAAATGTTGTCCAGGTTTCTGCTTCCCCTTCATGTCTCAGTAGTTTATTTTAGATTCCCACAACTCTTTGCATGCACAAGTGCTTCCTGTCTTCAGTCCAAATGCGGTTGCCCTTACTTTCCACTGATGCCCTCAAGAACGTGACTCACTGTTACCTTGACAGAATTCTTCTGGATCTGCTTTATCAATGCCTTTGAGGACTTTGAAGACCTGGATTAGGTCCCCATGCAGTTTCCTTGGCCTTTGACTAAACAGGTTTAATTCTCTGAGTATCTTACAGTAGGACATGTCCTCAAGTCCTGGGAGGAACGTGATAGCTCTCAGAAGGAACATTAAAGAGACCATACACAATTAGAGAATTAGAAGTGAAACCAACAGAAATTACACGAAGACATGAAACATAACTCAAAAACAAACAAAAAACCAGTAAAACTTCAAATACACAAATTGAAACTGAAACGTAATAATAATATTTCTTTACATTGATATAGCGCTTTTCTCACTACTCAACTGGACACGCATACTGTATTCGGATGTCTCAACACATGTTCTCTGTTTTCTATAAAGTCCGTTAAATTTATGCATTTCAGTACATCGCAGTGACATGTGGGCAGCACGGTGGCATGGTGTCAGTGCTGCTGCCTTGCAGTTAGGAGACCAGGGTTTATGTCCCGAGTCCTCTCCACGTGGGTTTCCTCCCACAGTCTAAAGACATGCAGGTTAGGTGAATTGGTGATACTAAATTGGCACTTGTGTGCGCTTGGTGTTTGTATGCATGTGTGCCCTGTGAAGGAGTGGCACTCTGTCCAGGGTTTGTTCCCTGCCTGGCACCCTATGCTAGTTGGGATAGGATCCAGCTGACCCCCGCCACCTTTTTCAGGACTAAGCAGGTTAGAAAATGACTGACAATGACAAGTTACATTTTCCTCTCATGTGCAACTAAGAATTTTACTACGCTGTGTACACGCGACTAGACTCCACTACTGAAACACAATCACGTGTGCACATGCATAACTGAAGCCATACAAAGGCGCACACACTCAATGGCACGCACACACAAATAAGTGCAAACCCTCACATCAGCAGCCTCACTAGGCGTGGGCATTCAGACAGGGCCGGATTAAGAAGAAATTGTCCCTGATGCTGCAGTGTAAAAAAGGCCAATTTTTTCTCGGCTTTGGTGCATTCGACACTCACTGTACATGCGCACTCAGACCGACCAAGGAGCCTTAATTGCTTGCGACGCCACCAGCCAGCCTTTATTGAACATGAATAATAATAACGACGTAGTATCGTAACAACTCGAGATTAACATCAAACTACGTAACATCAACATTCAATAGCAATTGTCTGAAAAGTGCACTTAATGCAGAAAACCTAACAATAAAATACACACAATTTCACAATTCTCTTACGAAACAGAGTAAGAAAAAATGAATTTGCAGAGACATTGGGTCAAAGTGACTCAGTTCAGGCTCTTGAGGGTAAAAATTTGTCCACAATTTAAATTTCATAATAGACCAGAATCCTGTCGAGGATTTTAAAAATTCTAAACATTCATGCCGGGCCCGTGGGCCGCCTTTTAGTTTTACCTTTACAGATAGCCATTTAAATAGCCATCGATTTTTACTGTACAACTGACTTTCAAGGTGAAAATTTTACTACGTGGCACTTACCGAACAGTAATAAACTTGCAAGAATCCCCAAGATATTGCAAAAAATGCAGCTAAATTACTAAGTAAACTGTTTAACGTAAAATTGATAGCATTAACTTGAAATCTTTGGTTAACAATAAACACGACGAGTCATGTCACAGCGCAAAGAACAATAGTAACTGTATAATAAGTAACGCTGTGTCTAGGCATCCGAAAGTCGGACTCCAAATTTCATTCTAAGAATTATTTTGAGGTTAATATTGCAAAGGAAAACTGTTCAGCTTCCGGAAAATTCTCGTCTGTTTTCATCTGGGCCTATTTCAGGAATGGGCCTCGTGCTGCAGCCTCAATAGCACCCACCTTAATCCGGCCCTGCATTTGGATATTTATGGAGTGTTGGGGTTATTTGTACTGATTCTTCATTAGGTGGGTATCCAACCACCCCCACAACCATGCCTACCTGTAGGCACACATGCACCTCACACCTAAACATATGCACATCCTTACAAACGCCACACATACAGTACACAAACACATGCGCATGCATATTTTTTTAATACTTGTTTTGTTTTGTCTGAAATATTCCTCCATATTTGTGCCATGACACTGAAATAAATGCATGAAGAAATAAATATTTAAAGAAATAAGCAATAAAAAACATACTTCATCCATCTATCCATCTGTTTTCTAAACCTGCTTAACCTGAGCAGGATTGTGGGAAGCTGGAGTCTCTCACAGGAGGATCTGGACATAAAGCAGGAATATCACCTGGAGAAGGCACCAGTACATCTTAGGGTGGCCACACACACACACATGCATCAAACACACACTAAGTCCAATTTAACATGGCCAGTTCACCTAACCTGCATGTCTTTGGACACTGGGAGGAAACCAGGAAGTGCAAGCGTGAGACAGAAGTGGAGGAAAAAGCTGTAGGAGGCACGCTGAGAGTCGCCTTTAAAGAGTGAAGTATAAAAGTGGACTGGAGGCAAGCTGGCTTTATGCATTGGAGAGGGAGTGCATGTCAAGAGAGGATCAGACACGCGAAAATGCAGAGGCACCGAAAGTACACCTAAGGCAAGAGATATGAAGTACAGTACTATTAAATGTATTTGTTGAAGATGTCGAACTGTGCGCTTTATATCCTGCTACAAAGTGCACAATTTACTAACACAGCAGTTGTAGAAGGCTCGATAATGGATCCAAATGAAATTGTTCTCTTAGGTTCTTGGTGATGGTGATCACTGTGAAAGGCGCTATATAAAGTAAAGAGTATATTGAAATGTTTCTTGCCACCAAAAAGGTAAAATATTTCTAATGCCTGAACCAACAGAATTGATGTCGTTACTTCTTTTTGATAAAAGACCTCAGATGTTTTCTTCTTCTTATTTGTAAACATTATTTTCGCTTATTCCTTTAGCCCGTTTCTGATGGCTCAAGGTTACAAGGTGTGTTGATCTACTTTGACGTAGACGTGACAGCTCCATCGTTTTACGTCGAAAGGACTAAACGTTTTTGATAAGAAGACGACGACGCGCTGTAGGGGACTAGAAAGCCGAGCAGGAAGCTTACAGTCGGCGGCGCCCCCCGCAGCTTCAACCCGTGGCGCTGCGCTGTTCGAGGTGTCGCTCCTTCCCAGGAGTCATTAAATTGACATGCTGTCTGCTCCGCATGCATGCCGTGCTACATTTTAATAGATGGCCGGGGTGACAGCCCTGGTGTTTCTTCACGATCTCACCCCTTTCATATTAAAATATCATCAAAGAGTCTCGCAGGACAGCAGCGGCAGAAGCCGATCAGCAGCACGCTGCCCTGTTCCACTCGAGCGGCGCATAAGACATCGCGGAATCTGCTGAGCTGAGAAAAAATGTGAAGTGCCTTGGGGCTCCCGAAAAGAAAGGTGCTAAATAAATCTAATTGGCACGAAAGGAGCGGGGGACTGGGAAGAGATGCAGGTATAGCATTCGATGGATCCGACTCCATGGACTCGAGCGTGATGTAAAATGAGGGGAAAAGCCCAGCCATGCCATTCTTTATTGATATAAAGTATGAGATGAGCTGTTTGGGCGTTTAATGGCACTGGCTCGGGGTAAGGATGCCCTTCCTCTTTGGCACAGTTTGTGTATCATCGATGGGTACACCGTGCACTGTATTGAATCTCCTGATTGCTCGTTAATTCATTTACTCACTAGTTCTTGTGTGCTAGTCTTTCATGTGATTTAGCACAATCCGCAACCCGCAAACGGTCATCTATCAATTTTTATGAACTTGCTCTTCCCAGTACACTCCTAAAAATACTGGTTCTTTAATGGCTCTTTACTGAGTTGTGTGGTTCCATGTAGAATCCTTGGTTGACAAAGAGACATTGGAAGGAATTGTTTGTTCTTTGAGCTCTGGTTTGTTTCCTGCCTTGCGCCCTGTGTTGGCTGGGATTGGCTCTCCATGACCCTGTAGTTAGGATATAGCGGGTTGGATAATGGATGGAATTCTATCTATCTATCTATCTATCTATCTATCTATCTATCTATGTGAATTTCCCCTTGGGATTAATAACGTATCTATCTATCTATCTATCTATCTATCTATCTATCTATCTATCTATCTATCTATGTGAATTTCCCCCTTGGGATTAATAAAGTATCTATCTATCTATCTATCTATCTAGTGCCTTTCATTTATCTATCTATCTATCTATCTATCTATCTATCTATCTATCTATCTATCTATCTATCTATCTATCTACAGTATAGTGCCTTTCATCTATCTATCTATCTATCTATCTATCTATCTATCTATCTATCTATCATATAGTGCCTTTCACATCTATTTATCTATCTATTATATAGTGCCTTTTATCTGTCTACATTCTCACCCCTACCAACTTTGCCGTCAGTTCCTCTACCTCTTCATATCTTAAATTGTTCTTAAGTCTTCAATCTGCCTCAAGTACCAGCTTAAGTGAAAAAGTAAGGAAAGCTTACTAAGTAATTGCAATAGAAACACTGACTTAATCAGTTTTAACGCGAAAAGAGGCCAACTAAAGAAGAGAAGCAGTGGGCCGCTAGAGTGGAGAAAAGAAGAGCTGCTCAGGAAGCAGCAAGCACATCAACCTCTGTGCCAATGAATGCTAAACGTACAGAGAAAGAGGATGAAAACTGGGAATGCTCAAGTCAAGTGTGTTCATTGCACGTTATCGGGTAGTGCGCCATTACTGGTAGGTGGATAAAGGTAAAGACTCTATATGATTTATACAGTAGATAGATAGGAATGGCACTATATAACAGATATATACCAATTACTGATGGTGTGCTCCCAGTAGCTGAGACAGCGATGAGCAAACTTCCCCATTTGCCCACTTACACATTCTAGAAGTTTGAAAATAATTACATTGTAGTCATGAAACAGGATGGGATTGTGTTGTCTGTGGAAAAACCGAAATCTTCTTGGTTTATATCTGGCAGTAACTCACAAGGTGGCTTGGAGAGTGTCACCTAATCTGCCAGTGTTTACACAGTAGAAGTATGGAAACATTGTGTTATACATTACTTCTCAAAAGTCTTCACCCCCTTGGACGTTTTCACATTTTATTCTTATACAACCTTGAATAACAGTGGATTTAATTTTTTTTTTTTGACAATGATCAGCTGAAAAAGTCTCTTTAAAGTGAAAACAGATCTCTGCAAAGTGGTGTAAATGAATTACAAATATAAAGCACACCATAATTGATCTCACAGGTATTCACCCCCTTCATGTCAGTATTTAGTAGACGGCAGCTATGACAGCCTTGAGTCTGTGTGTTCAGGTCTCTTTCTCTCTCTATCAGCTCTGTCATTTTTCCACCTTCAAAACTGCTAAAGGTCTCTCAGATTGTGAGTGCACAGCCTTTCTCATGTCCAACCACAAATTCTCTATTGGACAGACATCTGCACCCAGCCTTCACAACCTTTTCAGCTGCTTCAGCTCATTCACATTGTTGTTTCACATTGAAGCCTTACCTGTGATGCTTTGTGTTTCTTCTTAAGCTTGTCGTCTTGCCTGAAAGCAAATCTATTAAGGTGCAGCTTTCTTGTAGACTCCCCTTAGGTTTTCATACAGGATTTCCCCATATTTTGCTGCATTCATTTTGCCCTTATAAGCCTTCCAGGGTCAGCTGCAGAAAGGCATCTCCACAGGCTGATGCTGATGATGATGAGGATGGTTTGTTTTAGCAAATGTGCTGTGTAACATGGCATTTCATCTGATGGCCAAAAAGCTCAATTTTGGTCTCATCAGACCACAGAACCTTCCCTTAACTGGCTTCAGAGTTTCCCATTTCTCTTCTGTCAGGATGTCCTGTGTGTGACCGGTGAAGTACCTGGACATAGTAGTTGTCTGCACATCCAATCTCCCCCACTGTATCTTTTGACTCCTTTTCAGAGTTCTCAGAGGTTTCTCAATGGCCTCCCTCACTCGTCTTCATCAGTTTTTGTGGACGGCCTGCTCTAGCACATTCCCACCTCAACCATACTCTTTCCATTTCTTCATGGTTGATTTAATGATGATATTTACTCACTTGGAGATTTTCTTGTCTCCATCACCTGACTTATGCTTTTCATGGAGCTTTTATCATCATTGCGTAGGTTAGACCATCATACTGGACCTTCTGGTACAATCAAGTGAAACCCCAAGCAGGTGTCCTGCATTGAATTAACGAAGGGACTTCTAAAGCCGGGCGGCATGGTGGCTCAGTGGGTAGTGCTACTGCCTCGCAGTTAGGAGGCCTGGATTCGCTTCCCGAGTCCTCCCTGCGTGGAGTTTGCATGTTCTCCCCGTGTCTGCATGGGTTTCCTCCCACAGTCCAAAGACATACAGGTTAGGTGCTTTGACGATCCTAAATTGTCCCTAGTGTGGGGGTGTGTGCCCTGCGGTGGGCTGTCGCCCTGCCCGGGGTTTGTTTCCTGCCTTGTGCCCTGTGTTGGCTGGGATTGGCTCCAGCAGACCCCATGACCCTGTGTTAGGATGTAGCAGGTTGGATAATGGATGGATGGATGGACTTCTAAAGCCAATTGGTAACACTAGTGATGATCTAGGGGTGTCATATTAAAGGGGGTGAAGACTTATGAGATTAATAACGTGATTTATAGCTGTCAATAAATTTAGACCACTTTGCAAAGATGTGTGTTCACTTTGACAATAAAGAGACTTTTCTGTTCATCAGTGTCCAAAATAAAATAAATTAAGTCCACTGGGATTTAATGTTGTATAAAAATAAAACGTCCAAAGGAGGGTGAGGACTAGTGAGACTTGTATTTGTCACTGCACACGTGGTGTTCTTTGGGGTGGTGCTCAGCATTGAAAGGTGCTATATAAAGTAAAGATTGCTTGCCCTCTTGCGTCTCCCAGTGAGTCACTAAACCTCAAAGGTGGATATTAATTCTGAAGGATTATAGAAGGATGCTCTATAAAATCGCAGCGTGACCCTGAATGACTCACTCCATTTGCCGGCACTTCCACATAAACTTAAACGTAAATCATACTTCACTTTGGAGAAAAGCATCCGCTGGTGAAGCAAACATAAATTACAGCTTTTTAGTTTCTTTTTTTCATAATCAATTTTTGTTGGTTTAATAAACACATATGGAAGGATGTTATCATAGAAAGGTACATTTCATTTTTATTTGTCTTCTGTCTTCCCCTACTCAAAACTCTACACCGGGTTGTGCCACCATGTTTGTCTGGGCACTCCCATGGACATGCCCACAGCATGCCGTCTTACCAGTGTGTGCGTATAATGTAACAGGAGACTGCTGTCTCATGAAATTATTTGTAAATGCATCCATGGGGCAGGAGTCAACGGTTATAAAATGATCTTTTCTGTGGCAATAACCCTGTGAATTACTCTGATGCTATTATGAGCAAAAAACAATGCAAATATAGGCCATTAAAATGAATTAATTCAATTGTTATGCACTTGAATTCTTAGCTATTTAATTATGTAAAATATTTAAACTATTGGGGGTGTCACGTTGGCACAGTAGCTCCCACTCCTATTTGTGACAATAGAGACTTGGATTCAGTGCCCTCCCACATCCCAATGACACTAAGATGCCCACTTGGCAAGTGTAACAGGCCCAGTATGAGTCAGTATGCCCAGTGAGTGACTGGCTTCCCATCTAGATTTGGTTGCCCCTGGTAAAGATGGAATAGACCCCCACTCCCTGTGCCTTTATAGTGAAATGAGTTCAAAAAAGTAGGAATTAGCATAAGACGCCCTAATTCAGGATGTTTACAAGAAATGTAATGAGTTACTTCCTGAGACAGAAGTTCATCATAAACAAGAAGAGCAGCATCAAATACTTCAAATATTAAAATGTGTCTCAATTTAGATGTTTAAATCTAAAAATTCTTAATTGTAAAAGAAATTTGTCTTTTTTTTTTTTTGAGGGCCATAAAGGAGAAGGAGGTTAGGAACAGGCACTGATACAGCATGTTGCCGCATCCAGCACATGACAAACCACCTCAGGATCCCAGATTAAGAGCCGAGGGCAGCCATGCGACGGGTGACACCTTAGCACCACACTAGTTCAGATGGAATGGAACAGGATGAGGTTTTTTTATGGGGCTGGAGTGCCAATCCTGCCACCAAACCTCAAGTTTTCCCTGCAGGTTGGAGGGCCTACTTGCAGGACTGGATGCAGGTTAACGTCATACCCAGGATGGAGCACTTGCAGGTTAAGGGCCCAATAGAATAGAGTCATTTCTGGCGTTTATGGCATTCGAACTGGCAATTGGACAGATCCCTAGCCTCATAGCCACCACTCTGCCCATTTAGAGGGATAGACACTTAGTAAATGAAAATTAACATCACATTCATAATCACTGAACTTGAAATAGTCTAAAATGATACCCTACATACTTACACTTGAAATTTGTTATTTTTAATCTTCTGGGAGTAGCTCTTAAAGGTCTAGGACCACCAATAAAGAATCAAATATCAAAAATATGATCATATGTATGACCACCAACCTCAAGTCATGTCAAGTCGGTGAGCATTCACTGGTACAGTGCGTTGCCGCACCCACTACACGATGAAACAACTTGGGATCCCGGTTTTCAACCCCCCAGGCATGACCCTCTATCTGCCACAGCCAGGTGTTACGTGGGCGACCCCTTGACCTGGTCCAGCCACTCGGGTCTCCAACAATGAGGATCCTAAGAGCTGGATCACGCTTGGGGAAATGCACCACATGGCCGTAGTGCTGTAAGAGACGCTCCCTCACAATGCAGGTCATGTGCCTCATTCAGGAATCCATGAGCAACACAAAGTCAAACCAACAGTACCCAAGGATTTTTCCGGACAGTACCAAAGTCTTTGTCTCGCAACCATATAGCAAGACAGAATGCATTAGGACTCTAAAGACTTGGACCTTTGTCCTTTTGCATTGATATCAGGAGCGCCACACACTACTTTCCAGTGACCTCATGATCCCCCCATGCTCTCCCAATCTGTCTACTGACTTCATAGGAAGAGTCACCAGAGACATAAATGTCACTGCCAAGGTCAGTAAACCTCTCGACAAGGTCGACACTCTCTCTGCAGACAGACACACTGCTGATGGCCGTGTCCAAGAGGTCATTAAAGGCCTGGCTCTTGGTTTTTATCCAGGACACTCACAAGCCCAGACACTCAGACTCCTCACTCAGTCTCTTGAGCGCCACAATCAGAGCCTCCATTGACTCAGCGAAGATCACAGCATCGTCAGCAAAGTCAAGATCCATGAATCTTTCTTTACCAACAGATGCCCCACAGCCGCTGGACCCCACGACCCTGCCCAACACTCAGTCCATACAAGCATTGAACAGAGTAGGAGCAGAACACACCACTGACGAACCCCAGAATCAACTGGGGAAAACGCAGAGGTCCTGCCTCCACTCTGCACAGCACTCACAGTACCAGCATATAGGCCGGCCATGATATCCAGCGACCTCCCGCGATCCCTCAGGTTCAAAACAGCATAAAACGAGGCGCAACATACAAGTATTACTGATCCCCATTTTTTTTTTTTTTGTGAAAAGGAATACATTTGACCCCATGTATTTGGGTGATGTGGGAAGGTACAACATCAAGTTCTGTAGACTATAGTTTTGCTGAAGGCACTAATTGGTTTTCTGTTTATTTCCCAGCACAAAATAGAAAATGGCCTAAAAACGAGGATTTTTCAGGTCTAGAAGGCTAAAAATAGTGGACAACCCCAAAAAGCTTGACATCTTGCATGAGAGGACATCAAGATGAGTCAAATGCTATTTCATAATTTGGGGTTTTTCTTGTAGTGGTGAGTCAGTAGGCACCAGACAGAAAAAAACTGAAGTGATTTCAAAGCAGGCAGAAGAAATTCTTATGAAAGCCAAATGGATGGAATATTGAAATGAGTGTAAAGGAATATGAAAAATGTTCATAAAACATTTCACATTACTTGTGTCGAAGAATTCACATGTCAAGTCATTCGGTCGTATGCTCATAACTTGCAAAACACAGGCGCTGTTTGCTAAAAAAATGTTAAATAAATGCTTCTGGAAAAATCACAATTCAGTGACAAAAGTCTGTCACTGAAGCTACTCCTCTGTCTGGAGATGACACTGTTAAGTGGATGCAGTGGATTATTCATGATTGACAGGAGTTTGCTTAGTGCCCGTCGCTCTGCCACAGATGTTAAATTGTCCAACTTTAATCCTACAATAGAGCCTGCCTTCTTAACAAGTTTGTCCAGGCGTGAGGCGTCTTTCATCTTTATGCTGCCACCCCAGCACACCACCGCGTAGAAGAGGGCACTCGCCACAACCGTCTGGTAGAACATCTGCAGCATCTTACTGCAGATGTTGAAGGATGCCAACCTTCTCAGAAAGTATAGTCTGCTCTGACCTTTCTTACATAGAGCATCAGTATTGGCAGTCCAGTCCAATTTGTCATCCAGCTGCACTCCCAGATATTTAAAGGTCTGCACCCTCTGCACAGTCACCTCTGATGATCACGGGGTCCATGAGGGGCCTAGGCCTCCTAAAATCCACCACCAGCTCCTTGGTCTTGCTGGTGTTAAGGTGTAAGTGGTTTGAGTCGCACCATTTAACAAAGTCTTTGATTAACTTTCTGTACTCCTCCTGCCCACTCCTGATGATCATCATTATGATAATAAATGAGTGAGGGGGGAGTTGAGGATTCTTATATTATTATATTCTTGTAACCACACTCTGTGTGTATCTCTTGAGAAAGTCTCTTGTCTATTCTGCATTTTTTAAAGAACTCTCAGACATGTTGATAATCATATATGATAGACTATCTAGAATGGGGAGTAGTTTGTTTTAAATTGGTCACAATTTATTTTTAACTCTGCCATATCAATGAATACAAAATGGCTGCATTTATGAAACTCTGCATGTCACATTTCCATAATATGAGATGATGCTTGGCGTCCTGTAATGGATTAAAATCTAGCCATGCAAGTAAGACTTGAGCCGATCTGTAAACACCAGTGGGCCCTGTGCCTAAAGCAACTGAGGTCTTTACGTAACAGATGAGTGTGTTTCATTCTTGTGAATATGTCTGAGAGGATACCACTCAGCCCTTATAATATCTTCTAGAATTGTCTGAGCTTAGTAGGTCAGATCCCTCCTCTGTCCCACCCAACTGGTGAATTCACATCTGATACGCTCGGCAGACTTATGGAGTGTGTGGAGAACGCTTCCCAAGATTCTGCTTCTGCACTCTTAAAAATAATGCTTCTGTAATAGCCCTTTACTGGGCTGTGTGGTTCTATTGTTTGACAAAGAGCCTTTACATTCTGTGAAGGCTTCTTTGTTTATGAAATTGGGTCTCTGAACTCTGAAACGGTTTTTCATATATGGACAAAAATCTTTAGGTATATTAGGCAGGATACAACAGACCAAGATGACCAGAAATTAGCCTGTGTCGTTGTAGGTAGGACCCCATTAGTATTTCACAAATCTGTTATCAGTTTGTGGTTAATTACAGTATAATGCAAGTGAGGAGAGTGTGTTGAGTAGATGGAAAGAGTACTTTCAGAGGCTGATGAATGAAAAGAATGAGAGAGAGAAGAGGTTGGATGATGTGGAGATAGGGAATCAGGAAGTGCAATGGTTAATCAAGGAGAAAGTAAGGACAGCTATGAGAGGATGAAGAATGGAAAAGCCATGGTCCAGATGACATACTTGTGGAAGCATGGAGGTGTTTAGGAGAGATGGCTGTGGAGTTTTTAACCAGATTGTTTAATGGAATCTTGGAAATTTAGAGGATGCCTGATGAATGAAGAAGTGTACTCGTGCCGATATTTAAGAATAAGGGGGATGTGCAGGACTGTAGTAACTACAGGGGAATAAAATTGATGAGCCACAGCATGAAGTTATGGGAAAGAGTTGTGGAAGCTCAGTTAAGAAGTAAGGTGATGATTAGTGAGTAGCAGTCTGGTTTCATGCCAAGAAAGAGCACCGCAGATGTGATGTTTGCTCTGAGGGTGTTGATGGGGACGTTTTGTGAAGGCCAGAAGGAGTTGAATTGCATCTTTGTGGACCTGGAGAAAGCATATGACAGGGCTCCTCAAGAGGAGTTGTGGTATTGTATGAGGAAGTCGGGAGTGGCAGAGAAGTACGTAAGAGTTGTACAGGATATGTACGAGGGGAGTGTGACAGTGGTGAGGTCTGCAGTAGGAGTGACGGATGCATTCAAGGTGGAGGTGGGATTACATCAGGGATCGGCTCTGAGCCCTTTGTTATTTGCAATAGTGATGGACAGGCTGACAGACGAGATTAGACAGGAGTCCCCGTGGACTGTGATGTTTGCTGATGACATTGTGATCTGTAGCGATAGTAGGGAGCAGGTCGAGGAGACCCTGGAGAGGAAGAAATATGCTCTAAAGAGGAGAGGAATGAAGATCAGTAGGACCACCAAGGCAGAATACATGTGTGTAAATGAGAGAGAGGTCAGTGGAATGGTGAGGATGCAAGGAGTAGAGTTGGCGAATGTGGATGAGTTTAAATACTTGAGATCAACAGTACAGAGTAATGGGGATTGTGGAAGAGAAGTGAAGAAGAGAGTGCAGGCAGGGTGGAATAGGTGAAGAAGAGTTTCAGAAGTGATTTGTGACAGACGGGTATCAGCAAGAGTGAAAGGGAAGGTCTACAGGACGGTAGTGAGACCAGCTATGTTATATGGGCTGGAGACAGTGGCACAGGAGACAGAGCTGGAGGTGCCAGAGTTAAAGATGCTAAGATTTGCATTGCGTGTGACGAGGATGGACAGGATTAGAAATGAGGACATTAAAGAGTCAGCTCAAGTTGGACGGTTGGAAGACAAAGTCAGAGAGGTGAGATTGCATTGGTTTGGACATGTGCAGAGGAGAGATGCTGAGTATATTAGGAGAAGGGTGCTAAGGATAGAGCTGCCAGGTAAGAGAGGAAGAGGAAGGCCTAAGAGAAGGTTTATGGATGTGCTGAGAGAGGACAGGCAGGTGTTGTGTGTAACAGAACAAGATGCAGAGGACAGAAAGATATGGAAGAAGATGATCCGCTGTGGCGACCCCTAATGGCAGCAGCTGAAAGAAGTTAATTACAGTATAATAAATATAATACCTTAAGGTTCTTTCTAGAACCTTCATGTGGATGTTTCTTGTTTGAAACAAAAATGTTGCCCTCATGGCATTCATTGCTTGGAAGAACCACTTTATTTGTAAGAACTCTTCTGTTACCATCAGTTCATGGTTATTTATGGACCCTATTGCAGATGAAAATAAAAGGATCCTTCTGGAACTTTTTTGTGGGTGGTTCTTTAGTGACCCTAAAATGGTTCTTGTATGGCTGGGGTTTCTTAAACTTTTTATTTCTTTAGACTTTTCATAGTGCCTTCGATACCCATTCCATCATCGGATCATTGGGTTGACATTGTATTGTGGTTTGGACACATTTGATGCCCATATGGGTTTGCTACCTGGGTTAAAATACACACAATCAAAAATAATGCCAACCTTCCCTTGTAAGCTTTACAATGCAGTCTTGTTTAAAAATTATATTGATTTACAGGCTACGTCTTATCTAAATAAGCCTAAAATAATCCTTATTTACCTTGGCAGTGACATTCATGTCTCTGGTGATCCTTCCTATGAAGTCAGTAGACAGATTGAAAGAGCACGGGGGGACATGAGGTGCTGGGGTGTGTGGAGCTCCTGATATCTCTGCAAAAGGACAAAGGTCCAAATCTTTAGAGTCCTGGTGCTTCCTGTCTTGCTACATGGCTACGAGACATGGACACTATCCAGTGACCTGAGAAGAAGACTGGACTCCTTCAGTACCGTGTCTCTTTGGAGAATTCTTGGGTACCACAGGTTTGACTTTATCTTGCTCATGGAGTCCCGAATGAGGCACCTGACCTGCATTGTCAGTTACGGCACTACGGCCATGTGGCGGGATTCCCTGAAGGTGATCTGGCTCACAGGATCATCATTGCTGAGGACCCTAGCAGCTGAACCAGGCAAAAGGATATGCCCACGTAACACCTGGTGGTGGCAGATAGATGGTAATTTCTGGAGGATGGGACTTGACCACGTGTCTGCCTGGGGGGTTGCCAGCCCGGGATCTTGAGCTGTTTCTTAGTGTGGCTGTACCAGTATAGGCTCCCCAACTTGACATGACCTGACATGATCCACACAAATTAAATATTACAAGTCTTATTTAACAAACTGTAAAAAGCACATTTTTTTTTCATATATGTGCCTATTGAGGTAGTGGTGGGGGGGTCAAGTTTCAATACACTGGGGTCCATGGGGGTCTTAATCCAGCATTGAGGACTGGTTATGGGATTCAAATCCAGCAAACTATATCCATGAGGCCTTAGTGTTCACCTCTATGGTGCTGCCCACCTTTACATTTCATGCATTGGTTCATTGATTCACTGAGTCAAGGGTTCAAGATGATATGCAGCTCACTAAGATCTCGCCTCACTCTGTCTCACTCCTGTCTTGGATGGGTCAGCCTTTTACTGGATTGAGCAAGCGCAGAAATAAAATGAATGAATGAAGACATCAGGCTGGCATAAATGAAATGTGTAGAACAAGGAGAGATGCGTACAAAAAAGCTGCCAGCTCTTTAATGCTGACTCAAGGATGGTGATATTATACAAGCCATGTTTTTTTTTTTAAGTTTTTTTTTTTTATATTCAGTGAATGTACAAGGATTAGTAGAATATCCTTTTCAGTTTGACATTGCAAATTTTTTGTGCCATTCATGTAAAATCCTTAATGAAATATTCTATAATGCAGCAGCACAATAGCATGAAGACTTTCAAGATACTGGGGGACTCATTTTATAGCAGTTATTTGGAAGGGACAATGGCAGTGGTGATGTCCTTAATAATGTGCAGTATTGTTAGATTTGTTTGGGCTCCTGTTTTCTACATATTAGCTTTAAATGAATTATTAATATTAGAGGAATGCAAGTCTGGTGCATTGGTAAGCATTGCTGCCTCACAGCACTGGAGACCCGGGTTCAAACAATCAGTCTGCACCGCAAGCACATGTCTGTCAAGGTGTGTGTGTGTATGTGTGCACAAATTCTGGTGTCCCATTCAAAATCATTAAGCCAAAAGCCCCCAGTGCTGCTAGGATAGTCCCCAGGTTCCTGTCACTATACTGGAGTGTGCAGGTTCAGAAGATGAAAGATTGATATAAATCAGAGAGTGAAAGTTTATCTCTTAAATTTCAAATTTACCTCAATGACCATTTTGCAGAGTTTGTGATGTGGAACACCAGCCTTCAGATGTTCACAGATGTGTTTGGTTGTATTTATGTCTGTGGCCTGACTTCTTTCTTCAGTGAATTCTCCTCCAGACGATGTCCACTCTGTGTGCTTCCATGATTAAAGCAAAGAGACCTTATCAAAACAAATAAACATCAATTTGTTTTATATAGCGCCTTTCTGTACTCAACATCATCCCAAGGCGTATTCCAAACTACTAGCTCTATAGCTCAGTATTTTAAACTGATTTCTGTTATAGTCATAGGCAGGTGAAGTGACCCATTTAGCAGCCTACTGATTTAAAGACCAGTAGCATTACAACAAAGCCACAATGCAGCTGGCATCAGAGCCCCTTTATTTTTTTATTTTTACAAAGTCTCCCCCCAAAAAAACACAGACACACATAGATACATCTCTGCATATGTATGTATATATAAATATATATATATATATATATATATATATATATATATATATATATATATATATATATATATATATATATATATATATATATATATATATATATATATATATATATAGAGAGAGAGAGAGAGAGAGAGTTTATTTACCTATCTGTAATATAGTTCTATCTATCTATCTATCTATCTATCTATCTATCTATCTATCTATCTATCTATCTATCTATCTATCTATCTATCTATCTATCTATCTATCCATTCTAGACTACCTCTTTATCTGTCTAAAGCAGTGCTGTCCTTTGCAGATCCTGGCAAGCTTCACTGGCTGCCCATATCTAAATTATAAAGTCCTTCTTGTGCTTAACGGCACCTTTCATTAATTAGACATTCTTATCCTTGTTCCTGTAATCGTTCTGCTGTGTCACAAATTCCTGTCCATGTAGATTTTACTTTTCTGGGAAAATCAACACAATGTTTTGTGGACTGGAAAAGATTATAACTCCTGAAGTCTTCAGTTTTTTTTTCCCTTTTTTTTTTTTTGTAAATATTTATATAAAAAAAAACCTACTGAATAATGATCACAGAGGTGCAAGAGTTAACAATTAAGCTGATTAGTTCTTGGCTACTTTGTTATTTAAGCTTTATTGTGAGGTACCTGCATGTTAAGAAAAAAACAATGAAAAAACACATCATTATTAAAGTTCATCCTAAAATGTATATGCTGACAAGACTTCAGTGAGCTCAAAGCCAAAACAGCAATAACCATTTTTTTTCCAAATTTCAAACAGAAGTTCACTCTCACTAATGCCAAGACCGAGACAGTGCTGGACTCAGCCATCTGATTTTGAGAAATTTGGTTAACAACTTGGATTAATATGAAATTAAGAATATGGAAGGAATGAAAGTCTGCAGTTGCAGCAGCAAGCGATTGTCAGGACTTGACACTCCAGATATAAAACTTATTAGATGTAGCCATATAAACCAGTCTGTCTCATGTAGCACCATTCATACCTATTACCTGTTTTTCCATTTTTTGTTATAAGAGAGTGCCTTTCAAATCTATTATATAGTGCCTTTCATATCTATCTATCAATCGTTATACAGTGTCATTACTGTGTATCTATTATATAATGCATTTCTCACCTATTATATAGTGTCTACAGTTTAGCCAGTTATAACAGACACATTGGCACAGGGAAAGTACTTCTATATCTTATTATTCTATTATCTTATTTGTGAATTTCCCCTTGGGATTAATAAAGTATCTATCTATCTATCTATCTATCTATCTATCTATCTATCTATCTATCTATCTATCTATCTATCTTTCATATAGTGCCTTATCTATCGATCGATCGATCGATCTATTATTTTATTCATATTATGTGTACTTCTGGGGTTTTATATTCTATTTTGGCACTGAAACAAATGAATTTCCTATCTATCTATCTATCTATCTATCTATCTATCTATCTATCTATCTATCTATCTATCTATCTATCTATCATTATATAGTGCCATTCCTGTCCATCTCTTATATCTACCTTGATGTTGTGAGTTGAAATTCTTCCACTTTCACTTCACCTGCCTGGGCTCCATTTGGGAAAAACAAAGAGCTGTAAGCAATTGTGTCACAAATGTCGTAAGGCCCGTGGATAAAGGTATCAGCTAAATATTATCTGTGTATTTATATATTATATAGCGCCATTCCTAATGGTCTACACAGTATACAGCACCTTTCCTAACTGCTTCTTTATTATAGAGCGCCTTTCATATTTATCTCCGCCTCTTATCTCTCTCCCTCCCTAAGCTGAAGGTGCTCGCTGATGCCTATCATATCCGCTATCCATGAGATAAGGGGTGGGGGGCGATCTATGCCGGATCGCGCTTCAATTGCGCCTATTGGCCGGTAGGGGCTTCTTGCGGAGTTCATTGCACCAAAAAGTCCAGCCTTTGCATCGGGTGGGCAGGATGGAGATTCTATATTTGGCGGTTGGGCAGGCGGATGGACTTCGAGGGGGCATTTCACGACGTGATGAGATGAAAGCCTTCGCTTATGTGCTCTATAAAAATAAATCTGTCCATGAATAATAAACGCGCCTCGCCGCGCGGTCAGCGCTTACCTTGGCGTGATCACAGAAGCGATGTACCCGTAACGGTTATACTGTGGAGCGGTTAATTGCTGTATACGCGCATTCTAATTCATTTTGTATACACATACGCAGCCTGCACTATATAGCCCATGTGTTTATATTAAAAAGTCCCTTCCGCACGCCTTCTTTTCACCGAACAGGCGTTCGCTGCAAAGCCGAACCCCCAACCCCATTCACCTCTCTTCACACCCGCCCTCCCCCTCATTTGTTTTATTTCTTTTCCGTAAAACCAAATCTCATTTTAATATGCCTTTATTTAGTTAATCAATTAATTCACTGTGTCTCTCCATCAAACCGTGGGCTTGGCTGGCGGTGCCTGCAAGCAGTGAAAGTCGAAGCAGAGAGGAGCGGCGCACCATTGGAGCCCCGGCGTCATGTGCCGCTGGAGGCTGAGTGAGGATGGGGCTTGGAGCGGCGCTCTTCTCCTCAGGTTCTCTCATTAGCGCTCAACCTGCCAGCTCAGCGGACCTCTCGCGTGCAGCCCCCACCAACCTCCTCCTCCTCCTCCTTCTTCTTTCCCACCCATCCCTCAAAAAAAAAGCCCCGTTTTAGCTAAAACTCGGGAGGAGGACACATAACACGGAGAGAGAGAAACGGGGCAGAGGCAAGGATGAAGGGAATCACGATACCGGGCACATCATCCGCAACACCCAGGAAGGGACATTCGATCTGAAAAAAAAAATGCTCCTGCAGATCTTGAAGCTTACGGGATTTTCATGATGATGATGATGATGATGATGATATTGAGGTTGGTGGTGCTGCTGCCGGCGATGATGCTGATGCTAATGCTGTCCTTCTGTCCCTTCGGATACTATCGCGGCCGGATTTATTCCTTGCTTTAAAGCTCCGATGATGATGCGGCCGCTGTTTTGAAAGAAGAATACCGAATCGGAACCGTGTGTGTGTAGCCAAACAAAAAGAAAAAAAGGAAGGGGGACACAAGTGACCGTCCGTCAATGCCGCAAAACTACTTTCATCGGCTACACCTTTGATCATTTTTTTGTGGTGTGCGTGAGTGCGGTGAGAGAAAGAAAGCGAGGACGACGGTGTGCGTGTTTGCGTGTGTGTGCGTGAGTGTGTGAGCGTGTGAGCGCGAATGTGTGGAAAAAAATAGCCCTGTGCTCAATCAAACATTGCGGATGTAGCAAATAAGAAGAAGAAGAGCGAAAACAACGCACAAGTGATTTTTATTTATTTATTTAATTTTTATTTTGGTTGCAAGAATTCCCCGAATATGCAAATTGTTTAAGGAAAAAAGATTCCGCTCAGAAAAGGATCAGCATAGACTGGAAGAACCCTTTTTTAAGTCTTGCACCCCCCCCCCAACACACACACACATATATATAGATACATCTATGCGTATGTATGTATATATATAAAGTTGTGTATATTTGGACCCCATTTTTCAAATCTCCAGAAATTCGAGGAAACAATTGCCCGCCTGTCAAGTCTCGGAGCAGATGAGATGTAATGTGGTGTTGCTGCTGCTGCTGCACTGTCTCTCCTTCACTTCTGCTTCGTAACGATTGGCGTTTGGTGTCTGTAGAATGGCGAGGTTTGGAGACGAAGTGCCGGCCAGGTATGGCGGGGGACCCGGCCAAGGCGGTCCAGGACGCGGCGGCAGCAGGCAGGGCGGCCCGCCCGGAGCCCAAAGGATGTACAAGCAGTCGATGGCCCAGCGAGCCAGGACTATGGCCCTTTACAACCCTATCCCTGTCCGCCAGAACTGCTTCACCGTCAACCGGTCGCTCTTCCTCTTCAGTGAAGACAACGTGGTGAGAAAATACGCAAAAAAAATCACCGAATGGCCATATCCTTTATACTATTTGTGTTATTTTTAATCATCTTATAATTATTATGGAACAGGTTAGCCAAGTTCTTGCAAAATGTTTCTGTAATTTATATTTCCATGCTCATATGCCTTTTATGCTTGTAACCATAGGGGGTTCATCTGCAAAGAAAAAGTGCCCATCTGGGGTATGCCCTCCAGCGCCAACTAAGAGCAGCAAAAGGTGAGGCCATAGCCCACCAAGCATGCAGGGCACATTGCAGCAGTTTGTCTCATCAACCTGACCCGCTTCATGCCGCCATGCATGTGAAGACACATGAGCACACGTATGTGCTTCGACATATGTCGAGGGAACGCAGGCATGGAGTGCCAGCGCGTTGGGACTGGCGTGTCTGCTTTGCTGTGCTACTTGCTGATGTCAGCAAGTGCAGCTCCTGCCTTTGCCAGAAAAGCCACACCGAACCCACTCGCCCCCCCATCCTACACGCACACACACACACTCCTCTTACTTCTGGGGCCATAACAAAGGCAAAGAGAAGAAAATGGTCAGGACTTGTCTCCTTCATGTCCAGCATTAGCTGGTGTGTGTGTTTGTGTGATGGGGTGTACCTCACCATGGAGAGAAAGGGAAATAGCAAAGAAAATGGTTGTCAGTCGCAGGCTCCACACTGCTCTGTAAAAGAAGTATCCCTGCTGACTCCCCTATCGATCTCGCTGTATTTTTAACACGATTATAGATCCACTTGCATGCACAAGCTCTATGTTTTTTTTTTTTGGATGCCCAAATGAGTGTCTTCAAATGGAAATGTGTGCACCACATCATCTAGGTGGCTGGCCTGGCATTCCTGTGACTTTTGTGATTTAGTTGGCGGTGGCATGGTAGAAAACAAAAAAATGAAATGTTTGGTTGGGGAAAAAATGGCTGTTTGGTACCTCGCTGGTGTTTTTGCTCCGTATCTGTAATCGCAGTGAACTACAGACTGGGATTGTTTCAGCCAAATGAGTTTACTCCACATCACCCTGCCATTGGCAGTCTTCTGTGTTTTGTGTATGGTGGCTCGGTTTTTAATGCTGTTGGCTTATAGATTCAGGCTGGTGGGTTCAAATCCAGCAGTTAGATGTCATCGGTATGGATTTTATGCATTTTTCTCTATTCTCTTACATCCTAAGTGTGTGTTTTGTTTCGGTTCAATGCAGTGTGGCGCAGTGGTTAAGACTTTGGACTTCAAACCCTGAGGTGATGGGTTCAAATCCCACTTCTGACACTCTGACCAGGAGCATGTTGTGTCACCTACCTGTGTGCCAATAGAGGAAAAATGAAATAATTATGACCAGGTGTATCTCAAATGTTGTAAGTCACCTTAAATTGGGGTGCCCAACTCCAGTCCTGAAGGGCTGCAGTGGCTGCAGGTTTTCATTCTAACCCTTTTCTTAATTAGTGACCTGTCTTTGCTGCTAATTAATTAATTTCTTTTGAATTCATTTTATTTGACTTACTCTTGAAGACTCAGACCCTTCAATTGGTTCTTTTTCCTTAATTACCAGCCAAACTATAGTGAGGTACAAAATGAGCCAAAAACAACTGGTGTCCATCATACAATATATTAAAAATAAGAAAGATGCCAGTCTCAGGAATGATGATCTACTCTTAGAAAAGAGAAAATCCACAATTACAGAAATTTCTGCTGCTATTGCACAATGAGAGCAGCAACACGCCATGGAATTAAAGAACAAGTTTAATTAGCAGCAAAAACAGATCACTAATTAAGAAAAGGGTTAGAATGAAAACCTGCAGCCACTGTGGCCCTCCAGGACTGGAGTTGGGCACCCCTGCCTTAAATGAATGAGCCAGTCAAATAATAAGTAATAATAGTGGCCCTAAATTGGACCGCTGTGTGTGTGCTATGGGATGGACTGGTGCCCCATCTGGGTTGGCTCCTGCCCTCTGATTGATGTTGCTGTCCCATACTGGCTTAAGCAGGGTTGAGGTTCTCCTGCTGAATACACTAAGGTGCTCTTGACATATTAGGCTTCCATTTTCAAAAAAATGTAAAGAACGTGAAGGAAAGCAGTGGCGAGGAAAAAATAAATAGGGCAGGCTTTGTGTATCTGGTTTTTATATTTTCTATTATTATAATGTGTGCATTCCCAAACTTGCTTAATCCAATTTTGGGTCATGGGGGCTTTGGCCTATCTTTCCAGTACTGGGTACAAGAATGGAAACCATCCAGGAGAGGGCGCCAGTAAATAGCAGGAAACCACCCACACACCCACAGGGTCACTTTAGTGGCACCAGTTTAGCAAACCAGTGTGTCTTTGAGGACATAGGAGGAGAAACCACACAGACATGGTGGAGATCATGCAAAGTTCACACAGACACGGGGAGAACATCCCAAGTCCACAAATTTGAGGAGAAGATGTAAACTCAACACAAACTTGGGAAAAACATGCAAACTTCACAACGACATAGGAAGAAAATACAAACTTCACACATACATGGAGAGAACATGCAAACTCCATACAGTCGTGGAAGGAACATTCAAAATTCACCCAGAAATGCACACTCCACACAGGCAAACTCAACACGGACGTGGGGACAACATGCAAACTCCACACAGATATGGTGAGAATGTGCAGACGTTATATAGACAATAACCGAACTCAGGATTTGAATCTGTATGGCGGCGCCCTAACCACTGCACCAGCTTAGCGCACATGACTAGTATTACCTTAATCAAAAATGAGAATGAAATGTTTGTCAATGAGTTTTGCTTTACTGAACATTTTTAGTAGTTGAACATTGGTGTCTGAGTTAACACATTCAAAGCTTTATGATTGCTAAACTTGGTGAGGGTGTCATTATGGAGGATGTGCTTCAGCAGGAACTGCAGATGTCCTTCTAAAACTGTGTGTGTTGTGTGGGTACAGAAAACAATGAGTGCTTTTAGAACAAAGGCTCATGCAAGATGGAAGCCTGATAGTTGTTGGTGGAAATGAAAACCTCAGTGCACCCACTATGGTAGTCACTAATGGAGCGCCATTTATTAACCCTCATTACAATTTGACTTCAGGTAAAAGTCACCAGACTTGGACGTGAAAGGAATAATACGAAAAGCTGAAGTCTGCAGTGAAAATACTTGGTTTGGGAAATTCTTTAGGAATTCTGACAGTCAGGCACTTTCTTCATGTGTCTCCAGAAGGTTTACATGTTTTACAGCACCTCTGACATGCCATCTGAAATGATACAGTGCCTTTAAAGTGCCACTGATGTGCCTCCTGAAATTTTGTCCTTGAGTGTTTAGTGGTACATCTGACAGAAATCAGAAAGATGCCAAGGCTACCTCACTTGGTGGCATGAAGCTCTGTAAAATCTCAAGCAAAAGATTTGCCATTTATAACTACCACCTGATACTTTTACAAGGCATTTATACTCTTGGATCTCATATTTGACTTGGTAGTTGTGACTTGTATAAAAATATCACATTTATTTAAAAATAGGACATTTGTGGCAGCATGGTGAGGCATATATCAAGACCCGCGTTACCTACTTTATTTATACAATGTAATGCCAGATTGCCAGTCTACAGTTTAGCCAGTAACAGACACATTGCCAAAGGGACAGTACTTCTGTATCATTAATATTATGTTATGGGTGTAGTTTTGGGGTCTTCCACTTATTTAAGAGTTTGCACCGGCTATTTCATAATGTTTTATGTACTATTTTGTTGGTGAAACAAATAATATAAATAACAAATATAAATATAAATAACAAATCTATACAAATAAATTATCTATCTATCTATCTATCTATCTATCTATCTATCTATCTATCTATCTATCTATCTATCTATCTATCTATCTATCTATCTATCTATCTATCTAATTTTAAGGTTGGCCCAGTGGTCAGTGTTGCTGCCTCACACTGTAACTGGAGCACCAGCCTGGTTATTCCCTGTTTGAAGTTTCATGTTCTGCCGGGTCAGTGCAGGTTCTCCACGTTACTCTCCCATCGTAACCACATGCTTCATCACAGACTCATTTTCTATGTCAGCGTTTATGGTTTACTGAAAGAATCCTTTCCCTACATCCTCTCCCTACCCATTTTCTTAATCCAAATATTCCATTAGAGTCTACCTCGGTATCACTGAATGGAATGCCAATCCATTGCAGGGCACACTTACCCCCTGTAAATTAATACAAAAGACAGGCAAATGAGAGTTGAGTATCCCATAGGAAGCCCCATTTAATCTCAGTGTCTGAAGGATCTGCATTTTGCTGCAGTGGTTCAGAGCTCTGTTTCCCTTCAAACTCTTCTGGAGGGACTCTTGATTATATACAGTATCACTCCTGCCCCAAAGGGGGGTGGTTTCAGCCAGCAGGTAAATGACTTCAGCGGTTCTCCAGATTTTTCTACCTTCTCCGTTTTAAGGAGACAGACGGAACAAAAGTTAGTGGTGGTGTCTTACTTAATTCCTTCTCCATATATTTATCCAGCACAGACCTGTTAAACTCTCCCTATGCCCACGTGGCTGACACAACACTCCCCTCTTCACCTAACCTGCATGTCTTTGGCTGTGTGGGTGCTGGTCCTCAAGCCAGAGGACTGCTGGTTCAGCCCTTCCTCTAAAACAATTTGTGACCCTAAGTGACTCACTTAACCAGCCTGTGCTGCAATTATCTAAAAATGTCTGAATGCAACTGCCACGTTTTTTTGCAAGTCGCCTGGGGCAAAGGCCTCTGCCAAGCAAACAATAATCAAAATGAGCAACCAGAAAATGGAAATTCAGAGAAAGGGAAAACTACACACCGAGCGCGGCCAGCCTAGAATTTGAACCCAAGTCCCTGGAGTGGCCAGGCAGTACCACTGCCTTCGATGCTGGTCATCCTGTAATGTCCCAAAGCTTTTTCAGGTATTATTTCTCATACAAAAGATGAGCTTTGTCACTTATTAAGATTAGAATGACAGGTCCCACGTCACTCTCAGTGTCTGAGGGTTGTTTCCTTATATTTTCCAGCTTGTTCGCTCGGACTGCATTATGAATGGGGTCAGTAATTTTGTGGCCAGTGAGTCCCATGTTGAGATAACGCAGCCACTTTCAGTATTTCATGGATTCTGTTTGAGCCTGGGACACCACGAGATGTGAAGGGAAGCATTTTCACCACAATACCAACTACAATAAAAAATGTGAGCACCAGTTGTGCATAAATGTTGTCTCCCCCAGTTCTCTTTTAATTTTGTATAAATCATCTGGATAAGTACGTCAATAAGAAGCTGGTTATGTTTACTGATGACACTAAATGAGGTGGAATGGCGGATACAATTGAGTCAGCAGAATCATTACGGATGGGCAGAATTCAGACTTGGAATGAAATGTGACACACAAAATTCAGTGTAAAGGAACGGAGAGCGTTACAGTCAGGAAGTCCGAGATTAAATGTGGTAATGTTATGGGGGTTAGGGTTAGGGGTCTGAAATTTGAAGGTGCCCCTTTACGAGAGGTAATTGGGAGTTGTCGTGGGAAGGTCAGTCAGTGTTCAAATTCAGACAGTGGTAATAAAATTTAATAGGGTGCTAGCTTAAATAGTGCCCTCTGTGTATCGGGTACAAACCGAATTATGTTATCGTTCTTGATCTTGAATATATTGTACAGATTTGGTCTCATATTACAAAAGGATTTAACGGCGCTACAAAAAGTCAGGAAAAGAGCAACTCATCTGATTCAGGACCATGGAAAGCGAGCTAGTGATTTAGAAAAGTGAAATCTTTTACTGAAATCTTGTCAGTGTAAGGCCCTAGTCGGACGGGAATCATTATAACAGCAAGAGGTGAGGTAGATAGATGGCACTCCTATTTCTGTAATTTTTCCAGATATATCTTATCCGAAGAAAATGGTCTAGCTGCAGACCTCCACAGCTCTGTGACTCAGGAGATCCACTGAACAGCCAATCAGATTCCACATTTACATCACATGATTTACACAGTGGAAAATCTGAGAAGGGAGTGGCTACGTTGTGCAGCATTACACAACAGTGTTGTTACCTAAGAGAAGGCCGTACTGCCTATTGGCCGCTCATCATATTCATGAGTCAGATAACTCCTCCCACAACTCTAATCCTAATCGTAGTGTAAATGTATTTTATGAGAACGAAACCCAAGTTATGCCTTCAATATGGGTTTGTTGATAAAGATGAATAAAATTCTAGTGTAATATCACTGACAGATCAAGCAAAGGGTGCCACACACCTTAGCACATGTACGTTTCGATTGGCTCCTTGGCGGAACGGAGTTGTGGAGGTCTGCAGCTAGACTCTGTTGTATCCTGTTCAAATCCATGGTACGAATTACTGACATGGTGTGGTTAACAGTGACTTTACTGTCGTATGTCCTGAAGGCTATCCCATCTGAACAGGACTTAAGTCGATGGAGTTAAGTGGAGACGTTGGTGCGGCTGCTCCCCCTAATCCTACATCTTGGTAGCTGTCGATGTGGAGTTTGCACATCCTCGTTGCATCTGTGCAGATTTTCTTTTGGGTATTCCAGTTTTAACCCCCCACATTCACATGAAGTGGTGACCGATTGTGGGTGTGTGCACAAGTTGGCCGTCTGATGGACTCATGCCCCTTCCATGGTTGGTTCCTGTCTTGTATGTGATTCCACCTGAAATGGATTAAGTGGGCGTGTGAATATTACGTCGTGTTATAATAGAAGTGTTAAAAATGTCATGATTTCGTGGTTATTTTATTTTTTTCTCATGTTCTACTAGGGTTATGTGATATACAGCTACTGAGAAGTACAAAAAAAAAAAAACGAAAACAGGGTGGCATCAGCATTTTGGTATTTTTGGTACTGGAACTGGAAGTAAACAGTAGTTTTCAAAGACCTTATGGTCAGCTCTTCATTCTTCCACTCTTAACCTCCTTAGTATTAGACCTGAGCATCACTCGGGCTGTAAAAACAGTGCTAACAGCATTAGTGCCGAGTGTAAGACACGAGGTTTACTCAGGCTGTAAAGTGGCAAGAGTGTTAGTGCGGAGCGTTACTTGGACAATAGTATAGGCATGTCCTGAGTTAGTGTCAGGCCCGAGCATTACACTGGGCAATGGTGTAGATGCGTTTTCTCCTACTGTCTGGTAAGAATCGTCATTTTCAAAACAAAAGATGCAGCACTCTTTAGACTTTTTTTTAGATAAAAATGTAACAGTAAGGAAGTTAAGGTGCGCTGCTGACCTCACAGGGGATGCCCACCGATCTCTGATACAATGGAGGCTCCTCAGGGTTCTTCCCATCTTCCTCATTTTTAAAAGGGAAATGTTGCTTGAAATGACGGAGTCCAGCAAGTCATGGAGGAGTTTGATTATGCAGGGCCACAGGGACCCGAACGATTGTGCGACACACTAGGGAGGCTTGAGTCAGGGTGGGGTTCAGTTATCTGTTGTATGCTTGGGCACCAGTGCAGTAGTGGTACTGAGGTCGGAAATTTTTGAAAGTTAATATTGATAACAAAGTTTAGTCTTTTAGTACCAATCCAACACTAGGTGCTACTAAACATGTTTTCTTACTTTTTTCTACCCTGTGGGGGTTTTAAATATTAGGAATCTGTTTCTGTTATAACAAATCCTTTCCAAAAGAGCAAAACCGAAGTCGCAGTCTAAAGTTAGAAGGATAAGGAGTTGGCAGGGTTTATTCCATTCTCAGATATATTTGAATTAAAAAATACAACTCCCTAATTAATCATGTCAATGATGTCATCATTGTACCATCCCATAGAATTATGGGAAACACTATCTAGGTAATGAATGGCACAAAATCTACAAAACTGTGGTGCCCGTTGTTGAAACAAAATGGTGTCAAATGATAACATAAACGCCCTGCAGTGGGCTGGTGCCCTGCCTGGGGTTTGTTTCCTGCCTTGCGCCCTGTGTTGGCTGGGATTGTCTCCAGCAGACCCCCGTGACCCTGTAGTTAGGATATGGCGGGTTGGATAATGGATGGATGGATGATAACAAAAATAATTACTGTATGTACTATTTTACAACTGTGGTGGGCTGGCACCTTGCCTGGGGATTTGTTCCTGCCTTGCGTCCTGTGTTGGCTGAGATTGGCTCCAGCAGACCACCATGACCTTGTAGTTAGGATATAGCGAGTTGGATGATGATGACTGACTGACTATTTTACAAATCCTTCAAGTAGCAAACAAACTGCAGAAATTGAATGTTTGGGTCTTAAACCTCCAGAAAAAAAACACCCAGAAGACCATTAGAAGAGTGCACAAAAACGAAAGGAGAAGCCAGTCATCACTCTGTGTTTCGTCATGGGCGCCACCATTCTGAGCGACATTCTGTTTACCCTTCTGAGGTCCCTAATGCAATGGCATTTGTAATTGTTAGGGTTGGTTATACATTTTTTTTCTACTTTTGCCGAGCTTTGTTTGTGGTTTATTCTTAGTTTGGGTTACCAAGAAACATTTTGGGTTGGTTTTGTCCTTTGTGGTTGTTGTTTTGAAGAGTTTTAAAGCTTCGTTTTGGGAAGTCTGCAACACCATTTTGATTTTATTGCATGTGGTGCTAAGACAAGAGTCCCGTTTGCCAGGGAGTGTGGTCACAGAGGTCGCAACATTTGACATCATTAATGCGGCGGGTTTAAAGCTCAGTACTGGCCGCCATGTTTCATTCAAATTTACCGATAACTTTTTGAAATTATGTTCTCTGGTTAACTTTGGTATTTAAACTCTTGCTATTTCCTAAAACGAATTACCTTCAGACTTAGATGCTCAATTTATTTTTGACCTTTGGATCTGATCCTTGCTTGGTGTCGACTACAAATTTGAACCATCCATTTCCTGATCCCGAATGCCTCTCTTAGCCCTGCTTCGGTTCAGCATAACAGTATTCAAGCCGGCAGCCATTATGTCAGCTGATATGTCATTTTTGTGAGCACCGGGAGATTGACGTGGGACATGAACAGGCTAAAACTATGAGATCAAAGGACACGCTCGTCAAGCCGAGACACGAGACAAAAGTCGTAGTCAAAAAATGTTTGCAAAAAGGTCCAAACCACAAAAACATCAAAATGAGAAATGTTTTAAGCAAAGGACGTAGAAAAGGATTTGAGATCCAAAAACCCTGTAAGTGAATTTCAAGTGACCGTTTAATCTATTGTGTCGATTACCCCACGGGTCATGACTTATGGGGATACTGTCCTAATGATGGGTGTCCAAAATGGTGGCCATCATTAAAATAAAAGATGGCAGCCAAAACGCACCTATAAAAGGAAAAGATAGAATGAAATAATTACATTATTCAAATAATCTATGACTTCAAAAACTCCCAAACCCATAAACAATATAAACATGAACATTTTTTTAACTTTCATATATTAATGTTCAAAATGGTGGTGTGAACAGTAAGACAAAATGGAGTTGCAGCAATTTCACAAATAAAATGTTAATTAGAATAAACTTCTTGAACAATAAAACAATGCAAGAATTATTTAGCATAGAATATTCCTCAATAATGCAACCAAAAAATAAACCTGATCTAATGCAGTAAAAAATTTATTGAAGGATAGAAAAAGAGATTTTTTAACAGATTCAAGTCATTACAGAAAGAAAGCATGGTGTGGGTCAGGAAGGGGAAGGAGGCTGAAGCAAGAAATTCCAATAAGAAGCAAAGCAAAACTCGAAAACAAGAATTAAAACTAAGATGCAATCCTGAAGCTTTAAATATGCATGATCAAGCAGCCCTGCCTTCTTTGGCTCAATGTAAAGGAGACAGGGCAGATAAATGAAACAATAGCAAGGAAATTTAACAAAAATTAAAAAATAAAAATAAAGACAAATTAAAACCAAAAACAGAATTAACTACAAAAATATTCAAAATAATATTGAAAAAAACAACAAAAGAAAAAGATAACCTTGTCAGGATTGGGCTCTTTTTTCAGAATTTTTATACTTTTTTTTTTGTGTTGATTCTGGTAATCTGACACCGCTTCGGATTTTTTTGATTTGCTGAATTTGATTCTGTCCAGGCAATTTTCTTTTGTTTTTGAACGGTAATAAATTATTGGACCAGTTTATCCACCATTTTGGTCTTCACGCTTGTCGCCATTTTGGAGCTCCCATCGTTAGGGCATACGCGGCTTGTTTTTGTGGGTGTGTCCTCTGAGGTTGTGATAGGATGCATTGGGTTAAAAGGTCAAAGTAAATCACCTCCTCATCCGAGTTGAGGTTGCAAAACGCTGTTCTATTCACTCTTTCAAGTGAAATTCTTCTGGGGCTTGTTGGTGTCAGGGTCTTACCCCCTCTATGAGTTTTGTGTGCATTCTTAAATGTGTTTAAAATCATCCAATCAGCGGGGTGGGAGGGTCTCTCTTGGGGTGTCCCACACATTAGCACACATGAATCAGGGGCTTCATCATTCAAGTTAAACAAAAAGATCAGGGGCTTTGCACCGTTGATCAAGAGTTTAAGATCTGAAGCCCACTCTCCCTACCACAATGTCACTGCTTTCAAACTCTTTCTGGTAAACAAGTTTTGGATAATGAATTTTTGCTCTTGTTTTTTGACAGAGATTGTTGTCTCCAGTTTTGGCCTTTTAATCCCCCAGAATTTCTCCTTTTGTGTTTTTTGTCTTTTTCCTGGCTCACTGTTAAACCCAGCTTGCTTGCAGACATTATAGGATGGGGATGAGACTCTGGCTGAAACATAACAGCCTGCTAGTGTTATATGCTATGTAACTTCTCTCCTGTCAACAGATTCCGAATTCTGGCTCATTTGTTCTTACATTCATTTTAGTTTGTGAATTGGTTTCGGTGCTAAGACCTTTTGACTTTGCAGTGTTCATCTCTTGCCTGTCTTTAAACTTGGATTCAATGTCTGTGTGTCTATCTATCTATCTATCTATCTATCTATCTATCTATCTATCTATCTATCTATCTATCTATCTATCTATCTATCTATCTATCTATTATATAGTGCCTTTCATATCTATCTATCTATCTATCTATCTATCTATCTATCTATCTATCTATCTATCTATCTATCTATCTATCTATCTATCTATCTATCTGTCTGTCTGTCTGTCTGTCTGTCTGTCTGTCTGTCTCCTGGTCCTTTTCACTACTTCTTCTCTGTCTGGCATGCTAGTCACAGCAGTCTGTATCAGAACTAGTGCTGAGGGGGCTCATAGTGAAAGGGATGGGGGGGGGAAGTAATATAAAAACAGACCCTCCATTTGACTGGCATACGGCAAGGGGGCAGTAATATAAAAACAGACCCTCCATTTGACTGGCATACGGCATGAGGGCAGTAATATAAAAACAGACCCTCCATTTGTCTGGCATACAGCACATTTATATCAACTATGTATACACTTATCTGTCAGAATGGTACATTGTTCTGTCTCAGCTAAAAATAGTGACAAAATTCTTCATTGAGATATCAGGCGATGAAATGTGGTCAATTAAATAGATGCAGTCCTCGATACCATAAAGCCAAAAGGGTCTTTCTCCGAGCCAGAAACATAAGACAAAAGTCAGAAATCGTTGAACAAAAAGAAAGTCAGAATACTTAGACACAGAAAATCGAACATTAAGTATTATTTTCCAAAGCATGGATAAATGAGAATCGCAATAGCCAGAATTTATAGATTGCACCAGTGACAGCACATGTGGCACACTCCAGCAGAACTCTGGGAGTTTTGCCTAGCAAGTGGTTTTACATCCCTAGCACAAAATAGCGGGGGCCATGAGCATTTTGAAATGCTGTAATAGGAAGACAATAGAATTGGTAAGATCTGAAGGACGTCAGCTAGAGTAAAACTAATATCAAAATCAAATTCTCTGAGTATAAAATCCCCAGTTTAGTCACACAGATCTTCAAAAAATACCAAGGGGAAGGCACGCAAATTTAATTAAGTGTACCAGTCACAACACAGATGCTGTACTTGTGTATACTGAGCACACACATTGATGGATAATGAGGAGCAAACTTGGATATGCAGTGAAACTCAGTGTTTTGCTTTACAGAAATTTGTGACACAAACTGTGTTTCACTTCCAGTGAAATGTGCGCCATTGACACAAGTAGAAAGGAGTTTACACCTGTCTGGAAACGTTCACGTGCTTTATCTTTGTGTCTGCTTACCATTTAATATTTAAACTAAGATCTCTAGTGAAAAAACAAATCACCAGGCTGATTTACTGTCGCATGTTGTCGAGCCACAGGTGTGTTCTGGTCATACAATCCCCACTTTGGCTGTTATGATGACAGTCTTGGTGATTGCAATCCTAAATACGTATCGGAGGTAGAAAAGAAGCCTGACGCTCTGTGGCGCTTGGAGCAGACATACCCTCAAACGCTTGTGTACGAAACAGGAGTAGCACTCGTGGAGTAAGATTTTCCTGTGGCGAAAACCTGGTAATGTAGACAATTGTGTTGTTTTGGTGTCTTTGAGAGGAGAATATTACAGCAGGTCACAATTTTAAAAACGTGTCACATTCCTCCACGGTGAAGTAGGCCATAAATCGAATTGACAGGTGTGCGATGGATTACACGCTGAAGAACAAAACACAAGTAAATACTTTAGGAAGCAATAGTTCTTTACTTTTCATCGAAAAAAATATTTTAAGCTTTCAAAGGTTTTGTTAGTTTTGCATTTCTCATTTGCAAAATTGTATGTGAGGCAAATTTTAGGGTCAATTTTTGCGAAATTGTAAGTGAAGGGAAACTTCCTTGCGTCTCTCATCACTACTAGTGGATGTGAAAAGGTTTTCCATCGTTATGTACTTGCAATAGCTATTGTTTGAGACTCGCTAGATCCAGATGTCTTTAAAACAGAGCTTTAGGCTGCAACAATCCTTGTTTTTCACTCAACAAAAAAAAAATTGAAATCCCACTGAAAACTCATTTTAGTGAATTTTGAGAAATTGCATATAAATTGAACTTTAGCATTAGTTTTGCTACATGTGTCATTCAGCATTTATTCCTCCATATTTCTTGTATTTTCAGGTAGTTATAGCATTTGATGTCCACGTTTTTGCATCTGTATGTTAAGGCTGGCAATACCCGTTGGCACATCGCCGCAGGTAGAGAGTCGCTGGCCTCCAGGAAATGAGAGCCATGATAGGTTTAACCGGCTTTACCATACTGTGACCCACCAGTCCAGTGTGAGTTGATAAAGGATGATCAGATTTAGCCTGAGGTATCTGCCGTGACCCACTCCCGCCGAGTAACCCTTCTGGAAGTTGGAACTCCTGACGATGTAACTCACAGCTTTGTTTGTCCAACACAAACCTCCTTGTCTCGTCAAGCAATGATCATTCATCCAAAAACACACAGATGATGGCACTCACACTCCACCATACTTATGAGTATTAATAATTTTTTCAGGTTAAATACAATTTTCTGTGAGTCCGTTAAGGGTTTTGGTACTTTTGAATATCAGAGATTTTGTTTTACTTTGATTAATGATTGTCTCTGAATGAATAAAATTTTGTTCAAGATATATTGTTTTGTTCCCCATGGACTCCACCATTGGTTAGCATGATATAGAGAATCATTGCTACGTATGATTTCCAGAACTTGTGTCACATGACGTTGGCTTTGTGATGCCTGATAAGTCATGTGGTATTCAGAATTATGGATTTAGTAGAAAGAAAACTTCACGTGTGATATTCACTTCATCGAGGTCCTGACATCTTGGGTTTTAGTTTTGGCGACAGGTGATTGTTATGATGGGGTTTTGTTGTTAATGTTTTCCTCTTTATCAAAAGTTATTTTGTTCAATGAAAGATATGATTATGTTTCTTTGGATTGCTTAATCCATTCCCAACCTTATTTTTTTTTATTTGGTTTTAGTTTCATAATATTTTGTGTCCTTTTCCATCTTAGTTTTCAGAAACAGCGCCATTTTGTGGTGTGGTTGCCACCACGTTATGGAATTTGGTATGGTGCTGTGTGATCCTTGACATCGCTGTTGCAACGACATCAAAGGTCAGACTTGGGTGCTTCTGGGTTACTCAAGATTGGTTACCAAAAAGTGAACTTACTGGGTGTGTGTTTTGTTTTAGGTTTCCTGGTATTAAGGCTGTACTGAGTACGTGTTAAGGTTTTATTTTTTTGTTGTGGTGAAAGAACAATTTTGTCACGATGTTAGGTGTTTTTGACACAAATATGTAGAAAGGTAATTTTGGATGCTTATTATGGAATTTTAAGGGTAATTTTATTTGTTGTGATTATATTTAAGATATTATTATTCTTTTTGTTTTATGTTCTCCTGCAATGCCATTTTGTTTTCTTCACAAGATTCGATTTTGAATGCTTTGTTTGATGGTTGCTATGCTGGGGCACCTGTCTCAATCCATCATCACAGGCAGCTGCACAGGACTTTGATCAGGTGGTGGTGGCGCAAGAGGTGAATGCTTCATGTGGGGTGAGGTCATCAGCGGAGTCCCTCAGGGGTCTGACCTCGGACCACTACTTTTTTTAATGTATGTTAATGTAATGTCATCAGTTTCAGTGTACTTGGCAAACATGTAAAACCTACAGATGGGACTACAACCAGAGGGACCACCAATTACTGAGGATGCAGCAAAAACAATTCTAAAAGACTTGGACGGGCTTTTAATATGGGCAAGCTCTTAGAAAATGAAGTTTGATGTTGAAAAGTGCAGGGTCATGAATTATAAACACAAGATGGAGGACAGTGAACTAATGTATTATAAAGTAATACATAACGTAATGTAACATATCATAGCATAATGTATAATGTGACGTAACATTAAGTAACGCATCAAACCATAATGTAACATAACATAACATAACATTAAGCAATATAAAGTAATACAGCATGACGTAATATAATGTAACGCAGTGTAGCATAAAATAAAATAATATAACATAAGATAACCTATCAACAACATTTATTTCTGTTGCAATTTTCATTAACCGGCTGGAGTTCAAAGTGCTTTGCAGGATGTCAAAGAGAAATTTACAAGGAAAGAAAAATGAAGCAAAAATAATAATGAATAAGTAATTAAAAATAGGGTGGCACAGTGGGTAGCGCTGCTGCTTTGCAGTAAGGAGACCTGTGGTTCACTTCCCGGGTCCTCCCTGCGTGGAGTTTGCATGTTCTCCCCATGTCTGCGTGGGTTTCCTCCCACAGTCCAGAGACATGCAGGTTATGTGCATTGGCAATTCAAATTGTCCCTGGTGTGTGTAAGTGTGTGTGCGTGTACCCTGCGGTGGGCTGGCACCCTGCCCGGGGTTTGTTTCCTGCCTTGCGCCCTGTGTTGGCTGGGATTGGCTCCAGCAGACCCCCCGTGACACTGTTGCTAGGATATAGTGGGTTAGATAATGGATGGATGGATAATTAAAAATAAATCATTATGAGATTTTATAACATACTGTATATAATTAGTATAAATTAGAGTCCTTACATTTTAGGGAAAAACCTGGGGGTTGGTGGCAGAATTGGCACTCCAGCCATCATAAAAAACCTCACCCTGTTCCACTCCATCTGAACTAGTGTGGTGCTGAGGTATCACCCGTTGCATGGCTGCACTTGGGTCCTAATCTTGGATCCTGAGTTAGTTTGTCGTGTGGTGGGTGTGGCAGTGTGCTCTATCAGCGCCTGCTCCTGACGTCTCTCATATACAATAACATTGTATTGTAAGTCTCTAAAGGTAAGTCTGATGATAAGTTAAGAAAAAACACAGGGCAAGGGCTTCAAGGCAAAAAGACCCACCCAACCAGGCCTCACTGGGCAGGCTATCTACCATAGATGTTCTTAAGTCCTTCCACAGGATTTGACACAGTGGGTGGGTCACCTGGACATTCCAGCATGACAGGTGGCTACACACTACAGGACTTTGATCAGGTGGTGGTGGTGCAAAATGCCACCATAGAAAAACTGTAAAAGAAATTGAGATTAGTAAAGATTGGAAATCCCTGAAGATTGTGATGTCTCTCTATTATAATAAAAAAATCCTGGGACGAGACGAGTCTTTTTAGCCTGGGACGAGACATGACTTTTTCGGAGAGATACTTTCATGTCCTGTGAGACGGGACTTTGTGCCAAGAGATTGAACCACGCCTGGGGTCGGAAATAAAAGACAAAGAGCAGATGACAAAGAAGAACATCGTAAAGAATTCAAAAATGTTGGTATGATACACATGCAGAGCAGGTTAGAGATAATGAAAGTACTAAAATGCCAAAGTCTCAAAAAAATGAGACTAAAGATCACATTAGCGAAAACTAACAGGAATTATTACTCTGTGAAATAATGGAACAGTAAAAAGAGATCGAATATATTGTCCGGATTTAAACTTTAAGTCGGAGACTTGTAGATCATCTAATTCGTGTTGCCATCAGGGAAAAGTTGTGTTTCGTCCTAATGAAGAGGCGTATCCAGGGCCGGATTAAGACGAAATTGGGCCTGATGCTGCAGCACTGAAAAGGCCTATTTTTTCTCGGCATTGGCGCCTGTGCATTCGACACTCACCGTACATGCGCACTCAGACCGACCAAGGAGCCTTAATTGCTTGCGACGCCACCAGCCAGCCTTTATTGAACATGAATAATAATAACGACGTAGTATCGTAACAACTCGAGATTAACATCAAACTACGTAACATCAACATTCAATAGCAATTGTCTGAGAAGTGCACTTAATGCAGAAAACCTAACAATGAAATACACAAAATTTCGCAATTCTCTTACGAAACAGAGTAAGAAAAAATGAATTTGCATAGACATTGGGTCAAAGTGACTTAGTTCAGGCTCTTGAGGGTAAAAATTTGTCCACGATTTAAATTTCATAATAGACCAGAATCCTGTTGAGGATTTAAAAAATTCTAAACATCCATGCTGGGCCCACAGGCCACCTTTTAGTTTTACTTTTACAGATTACCATTTAAATAGCCATCGATTTTTACTGTACAACTAACTTTCAAGGTGAAAAATTTACTACGTGGCACTTACCGAACAGTAATAAAGTGGCAAGAATCCCCAAGATATTGCAAAAAACGCAGCTAAATTACTAACTAAACTGTTTAACGTAAAATTGAATTAACTTGAAATCTTAGCTTAACAATAAGCACAATAATGTTATAGTTATGTCACAGCGTAAAGAACAATAGTAACTGTATAATAAGTAACGCTGTGTCTAGGCGTCCGAAAGTCTGGTTAATATAGCAAAGGAAAACTGTTCAGCTTCCGGAAAATTCTCATCTGTTTTCATCTGGGCCTATTTCAGGAATGGGCCTCATGCTGCAGCACCAATAGCACCCACCTTAATCCAGCCCTGGGCGTATCTGCGAGAATTAAAAGATTTGTTGTTTGGTGAAAGTGAAATCCACAGAGACGCAAAGTGGCTGGTGTGTAGCGCAGGCCGGGGGGTGGGGTTGGCGAGCGAGGTTGAGCACTAACGTATAGATAATGTAGTAACATATATATCTAGTAACATAAGATAATGCAATATAAAGTAGTATAACTTGCCATACCATACATTAAAAAAAAGATAAGTAACATAAGTTAATATAATATAAAGTACCCTTGAATAACACAACATAACATTATAACATAATAAAAGATAACATTAAATAATGTACTGGAACCTGAGATAGCATAATGACATGTAATATAACATAAAGTAACAACATTTTCCAATCGACTTATCCAATTCATGAAGACAGGAGGCTGGACCCCATCCGAGCTGCACTGGGCCTGAGGCAGGAATGTGCCCCTGATGACACGTCAATCCATCGCGTGGCCCACCCCAAAGTGATTGCCGTCCCTTTCTTCCTGTTATTTCTTCTGCTCCTAATTACGCTGTCATTTTTTCACATTGGTGCAGATTGCCATCCCAAAGTGGCTGATGCATACTGTTGGGGAACAGAGAAACACAAGACTCATTTCGGTTTCTGCGATTTTAACCTTCATTTCTGAAATAACAAATTGAAAACAATAGGAAAACAAAACTATAAAATGACAAAAACAGAGGGAAAATAATACAAATTGTCGACATGGAGCAGTCATCTTGCACCCCTCCAGTGACCGCCGTTGCTGGACCCCCTCTAGCTGACCGAGCCAGTGAGCCTCTGAATTTGCACTTGAATAAACTACAGTGACATGGAGTTGAAGCAAAAACCTTGACAACCTTTAAGAAGAATCTGGATGAGATGTTGGGACAGCTTAGCTATTAGCTCAACAAAGGGGCTTGATGGACTGAATGTCTCCAGTCATTTGTCAGATTTCTTTAATTTCTTATGTGCTTGTTCAGTGTTATCGCATTCCTGACTGAGTTGCTGGCCGTGGGCAGACTGAAGGCTCCATCTCCATCCCAAAAGGTGATCTGTGTGGCAGGCACCTACACACCAGCATTCACTCCTCAGGTCACTCTGGCATTGTCCTGCTGTAGGTCAGTCAGGTCTACCTGACCACAACCGAGTCCCTGAAGGCCACATCGCATTACACAACTTTTCCAGGGATTTTTCATTTACATAATCGTAGTGAGTCAGAGGCAGCTGGGGGTGCAGTCCCAGTGACACCAGTCATGTAATGTCACATGTCCCATGACTCACTCCAACTCACACCTACAAAACAGGTTTGATTTTTGTCTTTAGTTTTAGCGGTGGCTTTGTGTGCATGAGAGTTGACAACCAGTGAATACTCGTCTGGAAAGTACAAAACATTGAATGCTGCGAAATGGAGTAAGGAACATGGGGACCACACAAACAGAAGAGAAGCTCATCTGTCTGATGTCTTGTGTTTTATGTACCACGACAGAATGGAAAAAAAAGGGCAGAGGTTGCAACCAAACTCACCATAGCTGTTAATCCTTCAAACAGCATCAGCACTGTCAGGCAGCACGCTACTGGCTGTTAGAAAAATCAACAAGCAAGATGGTGCAGGAAAGTTTGTACCAACTAGGTGGTGCTGCCACTTAGTTTGTAAAGCGACCTGCTCAGCCATTTTCATTTGTGTAAGCTGACACGAGCAAGCGATGAAATCAGTAGCTGCAGTTGACACATCTGACATACGCTGCGACTAGAAGTCGTGTAAAGTGACATCAGTTTAATTTCATGTAGCACCTTTTCTTCCAAATGCCACCGTAAAGTGACTGACATGCGCACATCTAACGCTGTTTACTGAGCTGTCAGTCAGTTGTGAACTGGAGGGCGGCACCTTCTTGTAGGCTTCAGCCCATTGGAGGGTTCACTTGCCTGTTACGATTCCTGCAGTTAACTTGAGAGTGGGCTGAAAGACATTTGGGCCACACAATTTCTGCTCGAATCATCCTACAGGTTGATGCCTTCCAGTAATGAGGACATAGCAAACAAAATGGGCATCTAGGAGGCAGGGAGTGCACACTGAAGCAGTCAATGAATTCATAAAACAGCAAGTGAGAGAGCGGCATGTCCAAGGAAAGCAGAGCCAGGAGCCCAGAGGAGGCGCCTGTGCCAGAAGGAGATGCTTTTTACTGGAAGCACTTTTTGGAGGAGAAAAAGCTTCCCTCTTCTTTTTTTTTTCCCAGTTCAATTGAGTTAATTTTATTTTTGCACAGAGCGTGATGCAGTAGGCTGGCTCGAAGCACTGCACAGATTGTCAACATGTAAAACAGCCCAATAGTAATTAATTAACTGCAGTCAATACAAACATGCAGACCATGCTAGGTTGGCACAATGGCACAGCAGGTGGTGCTGCCACTGCACAGTGACTGGTGCACTTCCTAGACAAGCTGGCACCAGCATGTACTTCCTCTGGGAAAGACGTCAGTGTCTATACACATCCCAAAGACGTGTGGTCAGACGGACGTTTGCTGCATCGCATTACACGATGACAGCCGACTCACCAGTTAACCAACGTAAAATTCACTTGATCCAGAAGTTTTACAGAGCCTGTAAAATACAAAATGAAAGAGAGATGGTAAAGGGTTGGGGACCAACCAGGTACCCCATGTAATACAACTCAAATGAACCAAAAATCATCTAGATAATACTGTGGACACCTCAACTCTCTTATTAGTGTTTCAGTGACCTGAACTGTTCACTCCCATGAAGCTCTGTCCTCTTGGATTGGCAGATTCACTAATAAATGACAACTTCTCTTACATGGGCAGCAGGGAGGAAGAGGACGGACCTCCTGGGCAAAACCGGAAGTGATGTCATGACTCGTCCCAGGACTTGTCCTCTGTGAGAAGAAGGCACTAGCAATTGCGTTGCTTCAGGCTTAAATCATCAGAGCCCTGTAGGTGCTCCCTACATACAATACAAGACAATTTATTTTTGTGTACCCCAAAATCACACAAGAAGTGCCGCAATGGGCTTTAACAGGCCGTGCCTTTTGATAGCCATCAGCCTTGACTCTCTAAGAAGACAAGGAAAAACACCCAAAGTAAAAAACCCTTGTAGGGGAAAAAATGGAAGGAACCTTGGGAAAGGCAGTTCAAAGAGAGACCCCTTTCCAGGTAGGCTGGGCATGCAGTGGGTGTCAAAAAATGAGGGTAAGTACACCACAATCCAAGTGCAGAGCAGAATTCAATGGTAGATGATATTACATAACAGGATTTGGATTTGTTCGGAGTGCTGGAGACCTTGTCCATCCAGGTGCCTCCCCCTATTGGCCATTCCACAGCTGAGTCAGTGCTGGGTCAGCCAATCCGATGAAAGGACCCCTCAATGTGATGATTCCTGTGATCCTCCATCAGAGATGACCTTACCTTAGGCAGGCAAAACAACTTGGCAGGTGGGCAGTGGAACCAAGTGCCACCTTTGAGTACAGAGAAGAGAAACAGAATATGTGAGGGTTAGTAACAAATTCTAACTATCATGTTACTGATGTTTTAGTGCTAATGACTAAGAACAGAGATGCAGTCTGCACAGTTAATCAGCAGCTCTAGTCAGGGTGTGCTAAACTGAAGTTGTGAGTCTACAGTCAGGATTTGAAAGATGAGACCGAAGGGGCATCTCTTATAGTAGCAGGCAGACCACTCCACAGTTTAGGGGCCCTGTAACTAAAAGCTCGACCTTTCACTGTTATTTTATTAATCCTTAGAATCATAAGCAGACCGGCATCTTGAGATCCTAATGTGCGCTCAGGTTTGTAAGTCATGATAAGTTCAGACAAGTAAGCCGGACGTTGGCCATTTAAGGCTTTATATGTAACAAGGAGGATTGTGGAATCTGCCCTAAACTTAACCGGGAGCCAGTGTAAGGATTTAAGAACTGGAGTGATGTGTTCGTATTTTCTTGCTCTTGTAATAATTCTTGCATCAGCATTTTTTATTAACTGGAGGCTGAATGAAGAACAGTTTGAACATCCAGTGAACACCACATTGCAGTAGTCAATCCTACTAGAAATAAATGCATGAATTAATTTTTCAGAATCCTGCTTATTTAGAAAACGCCTTAATTTCCCAACATTTTTAAGATGGAAGAAGCATGATTTAGACAACTTTGTAATGTGCGCTTTAAATGACATGCTAAAGTCAAAGATAACTCCAAGATTGTAGGCTAATTCAGTAAAATTATGATGATTCCAACCAAGTTAAATGATGACAAAATATTGTTGTGATCAGCGTCATTCCCTCCAATAATTAACATCTCTGTTTTATTGGTGTTTAAATTTTCATCCATCCACTCCTTTAATTCACTAACACACCTAATTAAAGACAACATCGGAGAAACTTCATTTCATACATGCACACCTACGACAAGTGACTATTAGTGATAACAGGCCAGTTTCAATCTGCATACAGTTTTGCGAAATCGACACTGAAATTCACATTGTAAGCGATCTCACAATTATGAAGCGCAAAACTCACTAAAAAGATTTATTTGGAGGTTTTAAAGGTTTTTTTTTGGGTGGAAACAGAGGAATACTGCTCTCTAAGGCCTTGTTCACACTTCTGTGTTGTCCTGCTTTCATTCCTACAGCTCTGTGATGCCCGTAATCTGTCACCTACCTGTCCAACCTCTCATTCACATCACTGCAGAGAAGCACAGTACTTTTTGCTTGCCCACCCCCGGGTTTGGTTAACCGGATATACAATTTAAAGAAATTGTTACTTTCATAGGAATTGCTACAGATGCATTATTTTCACTTTTACTTTAAAACTTCAGCAAAAACAATATTTGGAATTAACTTTTCTTCAAGTTCGCATTGAATTTTGATTCCCTGTTTGGACTTACATCGTGGCAACGCAACGTATAACTGCCAGTGAGTTAATTTAGTTTCTTTATCTCTAATAAATTATCCAACTTTTTCGAATGTTTCTCCCTGCTCTTTCTGTCCTGTTAAAATTTATAAGAGCTGAGAGTGCAGGAAGTGTGTCTACCAAAAGCATTCACAAGACTGTGGGGTTAGATGACCGTGGTCTTGTTTGAAAATGGTTGTAAGTAGGGCGTGACTTGAAAGAATCTCATGTTAAAAGTCTTTGTCTTGCGGGACTTCATTCCAAAAAGTCTCTCAAAAAGTCACATCTTGTCCCAAGATTTTTTTATTAGATAGATAGATAGATAGATGCTATTATAATAGAGAGATGTGACACGCCACATTAAGATGCAGTAAAACGCGCCATCTTGCACATTACAGTACTATGCTTTCTTCACCTGAAAATCTCACTAAACATGAAGCCACCTCCCCGCCTGTTCCTCTGTCTTTACTCCTGCAGTAAGAATTTCTCTAGACTAGGCACACGTGACAGTAATGACTAGTGACGGGTGAACCAATTCGCACAAAATTGAATTTGCAGCAAAACTCAGTGTTTCAATTAGCAAAAAATTGTGAAACAAGTGACATTTTGGTTTCGGTGAAACTTGCAGAAAGATATGATATGGAAGCGTTTGCATGCACTTGTTTTGCACGTGTCTGCCTGTCATTGAGTATTTAGGTGAAGATCTCTAGTGAAAGCAAAACTGAATGACTGATAAACAACTGAAAAAGTTTGCGGGAAAAAATGAGAAACATGTCGGAATCAAATTCAGGATTTACCAAAAAAAAAAGCAAAAAACAAAACATGTCCTTGCTCATTAACCTTTCGTTACTCAGGTGGGGTGTTGCATACCCCAGTTACCAAAGTTACGTGTATTTCTCATAGATAGCGTGACGTGGAGCTTTGATGCCTTGAGTAGGTGCAAGTTGACTAACGTATTATGCATGCAAGAGCGCGCATCAGTCGGAAGTGGACGCTTGAGCTGATAACGTTGTAGTACGTGGTTCTGGGTGTTTAGCACCCCACCAGAGTAATCCCGCAGAGTATCGTTGGTATTTCCGAAATAGCGGGAGATGGCCTCTTACTGCATTCTTTTCATTGGGGAATGTCGCCGGAATTAATGCTCATGGTGTACCACGAAAACACAGGTCATGTATTGCAGCGTAGACTTTTCCTGAAAAAGCTTGCCTTGGACCTTGTTCAAAAACAACTTTGCCGAAGACAGGCCAGAAGTTCTCATCTCAGCAAAGAGATGCAACTGAAGCTCAAAAGAACAACCGGAGAAAGTTCTGCTGCGATCCCACCACCAGCAAAGAAACCAAAATAGGCAAGGTGTGAGGAATGTCCAAGCAGTAAGACAGAAAAACAAGATTTCGGTGCCATTCCTGCAGTAAATACAAATGCATGGAACATTTGGTTCCAACCTGCAATCAGTGCACCACAAGTTCCCAACACACACAGGAATAGTGGAACTTTCCATGAAGTTGTGAACTGTGACCACTTTTGAAACGGACAGAATGAATGCATACGGTGTAGAGACATGAAACTTTTTTTTTATTCCCACCAGTAATTATTGAAAAGGAAATTTTAGACAGTGGTTTTGTAAACATGAAAAGCCAGAGAATGCTACATGTCTTACTAAAGATTAATTAAATTGCATTTAAAATATTTCTTACTATCATTTGTCCATAAATAACAGTGGGGTGCAATACACCCCAGCCGAGCACTTAAGAGAGTTCACAAAACCCGAGTAACGAAGGGTTAAAAACGCTTGAGAAAAAACGCATACAAAAGAGTGAAGGATTTTAAATCATAAGAGGTGGGACGTCCCAAGTGATTTACAGCTTGAGGGTGTAACTTTGGCTACAGCCTACCTATTGAGGGCAACCAGCTTATTGAGGGAGAACCGAACAGAACTTCACAGAGGACAAGGCACAAGTGATATTCAAGATAGCATGGAGACTGGCATCAGTGGGTCTCAAGGATCTGACAGGAGTGTATTGGGACTCTGAGTTTTAAAGATCATTCCTAATTGTGCAGGAAGCCAGTGTAGTTAAGCCATGTGAGGGGTTATTAGGTCAGTGTGGACAGCAGCACAAGATAATTCAAAGATGGCAGGGAAGATTAAACAGCAGCCACTGGCCATGCAGTGATGCAAAGCATGACAATAGAAAAACTATGCACACCTCTAAAAATAGCACTCATCGGCCTAAGGATGGTGCTGTGTATGTTGCATAATAATTTTTACAAGTACAGAGCTGAAAATAAAATTCTGCCAGATTCTGCCAACTGTTTCTCAGCTACCTGTCGCACTTTAATTAAGCAAGGTTGTGCTGTGAAATAGAAATTTTCTTGCCGTTTTCTTCTGCTGCCTCATTTCCCTCAATGTAATTCAACTCCATTGAGCGTCATAGCAATTGATAAAATAACTCAAGTTGCTTCTTATCAGCCTTTTCATGCAGCCATTGTTTTAAATGATCCTTCCTGGTCATATAAATTAAAGTGAGGACTGCTTCCTAGTGGCTGACATGCTGGCCTGCGGCCAAACCTATTGCCAGTCCAATCAGCACCACTAGCTTCACTATATGAGCCCTCGCTGTGTCGTGTGTGTTCCCTGGCTTGTGTTTATTCTCCTTTTCTGTGTCTTCTTTGTATATCTTAAAGTATAAGCAAAACAAAGTTGTGCCATTCTCATTAGTGTTGGAGCAGTCGTAAAATTTCTACTTTGGTACCAATAGTAGTTTTATCGACTCAGTACCTTTACCCAAATGTTACAAAGCGAATAATGGGTAACTCCCCCACCCACGGCTCACTCAAATGCATTCCTACCTACTCCGCTACCCTCCACATAACACTGTGAGAAGTTATTTTCCTTGGAGTTTCCATCTTGTCCTCATGGAGAATCAAGCCCAATGAAATAAACTGTATATATTACATTGAAGCGGCGTTGGAGTTACAATTACGCTAAATGACTGAGTAGAAGGTGCTTTTTAATAGATAAATACTGCCGGTGCCTAAATTTGCTTAATGCTGGTACAATATCATTGTTAAATTTAGGTTTTTCAGTACTTTTCAGTACCAGTGCACTGCACATTATTTCTTATACTGACCTAGACTGATCAGTTCGCTCTTCCTCGTGTCAGTCAGCCTCCACGCAGCCACATTCTGAACCAATTGTAGGAGAGATAGACCTGACTGGCTCACATCTAAATAATGAGAATAATGATGTAATCAAAGGGGACATTTGTCTAGATAGATAGATAAATAAAGTATCTATCTATCTATCTAGACCAGGGGTCTCCAAACTACGGCCCGCGGGCCAAAGCCGGCCCGCCAGTGTCATCAATCCGGCCTGAGACAGCTAATGGCTTATTGATGTTATTGTTGCTGTAATAAGTTGGATAAAAAAACACAGAATGATAATAGCTTGGTTTTATTTACTTGTTAGGTAAAGCTTAATGACAAGTATAATACGCAGAAAATGTAACTTAAGCATAATAACTAACAAATAATTGAAACCAACGAGGTTATTCACCAATGTTTAATTGTTACTGCACTTTCGAAAGTACTACTAGTGCCATCTGTTAGCGATAGAGGGTACTATCACTACCTATTTCCGCTTTTGACCACCAGATTTCGTCAAGTGTCACGGTCGTAACAATACACAATAGTAATTGAACTA